>NC_134356.1:128507606-128849158 GCF_048569485.1 Anomaloglossus baeobatrachus
TCCGGAGAGAATGTCGTTGATGGAGGAAGAGGTCCCCAGTATGCCGCCTCCGCCACCATTCCTAATGGCTGTCAGTGGTTCAGGGTTGAACTGCCAGTGGGAGGAAAATCCCATGTACCGCTCGGTCCCGGAGTGGGCTGACCCCCTGCGGTGGTAGCCGCCTCAAGGGCAGCGGATGCCCGCTGCAGCAGTCCCCGTTGGGACCACCACTGAGGTTGTATTTGTTTGAAAGTTTTGAAAGATGATGGAAGCAATGATAACCGAAGAATTAACCTGATTGACTGTGATTGGAAAACCGGCCGTTGCTGACACTGTTGTCCCCGTGGGGGCCGTTTAAAAATTGTTTTGCATGGAGGACTTTCCATGGACAAGCCCGTGAACTTGCAGGGCAACCACAAACGTTAGTGGCTTGTAAATAAGTTGCTTACCGTTACCGTTTTCGCATTGCCGCCTCCGTAGAGGCAGGTTGGAGGGAGGGCCCTCAGCAGAGCAGGCTGGGGCCCAGCCACCACAGGAACCGGTGGCTACCCTCTGGAGGGGAAGGACAGATCCCGCTCGGGTAACGTGTGCTGGACTTGGGGACAAGGGGTGCTGCCTGGGTTTTAGGGGCAGCATCAGGGCCAGGTTGCTTGGGTGGGAGAGAGCGGAAACCGTGACCGTGAACCGTTTTGCAACGTTTAAGTAAAGTGCCTCCCGTTATGGGAAGAAGTAATAAAAATGTATATATGTTACTGTTTTACTTTTATATATTTACAGAAAATAAAACCGGTGTTGGACGGGCAGCCCGCGGACGGTCTGCATTTTGCTAAGGGGGAATGTGACGCCCTGGGCAAGCCAGGGGTCACAGGTCATCACACCACCACACCCTACACCCCAGTTAGGAACACCAAGGCTACCAAAATCCTTGTTGCCTTCCTCCAGGGGCTGATGTTCACACCAGGGGGTGGGCCAGGTGGTTGGCTCCGCCCACCGAGGAGTACACAGCCCTGGAGGCGGGAAGAACCAGGCAGATAGTTTAGGGAAGTGAAGTAGAAGGAAGTGGTAGAGGAGCTAAGTGAAAGTGAAGTAGTAGTGGAGAAAAGAGGAAAAGAGTAAAAGTGAGAGTAGTAAAGCCTGAAGTCGGTCCGGCTGTGTGCAGGACAGTGTCAGCAAGGCCAGCAACAGCAGTGATTGTCTGGAGGGGGACTGCTCGGAGGTTGCTGGAAGGACCGCGGACGGGTAGTGGCCCGGCGGTCTGGAGCAGTATACGAAGGACAGTCAGCACCAGGGCAGGGGCCTCTCGGACCCTGGCAAGGCTAGGAGTCGCCATAATTTGCCAAATCCGTCAGTGAAGGGGACGTCTGTCTCCAAACAACCAAGTCCCGATTGAAGGCAACAGTCCAACCATTAAGGAGGAACACCGCCACCGCCAGGGCACCAGTTCCTTGGGGCCAGCGTCTGCGGGCAAAGTAGGGCTCCTCCGGCCCATATCCAAGCCGGGGAGCGGGTTACCGGTGGGAAACCATCGCTACCAACACAGGAACATTAGGTGCAGGACAAAGGGACATCACCGTCACCTACTGGGAGAGCAAGTGCAGCCGTCCGTGGGAACCGTCTTTCCAGCCGTGTGTTTTACCGAAAACTGTGTCAACGTCTCAGGCTGAGTGAATACCACAGTGCCGCAAGGCACAGCGCTGCCCCTGCGTCCCTGCACCCCACCAAGCCCTGCATCTCCCACCTCCTCACTGGGCCCCGGGATCACCAACCCCTACCCACGGAGGGGCAACACAACAACTGGCTGCTCCACATCATCACTCTCGGGATCCCCATACAGAGCAGCGGTGGTGTCAACAAATCACCACAACCGTGGGTGGCGTCACGGACAATATACTTTATCCCAAAACCCAATCCCCTTTCACTCACGGGCGAGGAGCGCCGCTCGAGACCCCCCGGGATCCGGCCCACCGCTCGAGCCACCACTGAGCAGCAGCAGCCGGACCCGAGCAGAGGGGTGAGCGCAGTGCTGACACCCTCCTCGCCGCCCGCGACACTTGCCAGAGGGATCAAATACTTATTTCTCTCTGTAAAATACAAATACATTTACACAATGTGATTTTCTACATTTTATTTTGGATATTCTATCTCTCACTGTTAAAAATTAGCCTACCCTTAAAATTATAGACTGTTTATGTCTTTGTCAGTGGGCAAATTTACAAAATTAGCAAGGGATCAAATAATTATTTCCTTCACCGTACATAATAATGGTGATGGAAGTCCCAAGACTTTGAGCCTAATTAACTACCATGACCCCTCTTGTTGCATACTATAAATGCAAACATGGTATAATATCCTCTGGGGTGACCACCCATAATTGTAGTGAGAAATGGTCCTTTAGACCAGATCAAGTTGCCATACATCATCAGGTTACGATTGTGATGATAAGAAAGTAAGAAAAAGTTGCAAATAAACAAATAGGTATTACATTATTCAGCTGTACAGAAGCATATTGTGAAAAAAAGGTTTCTTGGGCTGTTGTGTTCTTTGTGTATGTTGCCCCAATGTTACTCTTCCCGCTAACACACTTCATTAACTTTGTGGCCTAACACTGTGATGTGAATGCTGCTTTCTTCTACGTGACTTTTTCTCTTAATAACCCCTTCCCTTTATTGCACCATTTTCTTCTCTATTGTTTTATGACTTTCTCGTTGTCTTCCTGTCAGTGTTTCTCTCCTTTTCTGTCTCCCACGCCCTTCACCTGCAGAAAGTGATATTTCCGAAACAGGACGATGTGCTCATCTCCTTCTTGCCTCTGGCTCACATGTTTGAGAGAGTAATCCAGGTAAGCCTCTTGCCTGATCTGACTTAGCCTCGTTGGGCTGTCTGTGTTTTTTTTTCTTTCCAGAGTCAGTGGTCCCCCACATCTGAGGATGTACACATTTCCTATTTGCCCTTAGCACACATGTTTGAGAGAATGGTGCAGGTAAGGTCTTTGTGTTGGTGAAAGTAGAGACACTATCACCCAATTAATTGAACTATGATTGAAATCTTAACTAAAATTTGAGATCACTAATAAAACCAATCATTACAAAGGGAACTAACAAAAAATCCTTTACATTGATTCTCAGATTCCAACAAGTATACTTAGATATATAGACTCAGTAGATACAGTGTGCTTAAATGTGTATCTACAATATCACATGAAAGTGTTTATCGTTAATGGTCCTGATTCCATGTATATGGTAAGCAAAGCATTTCAGTGTCTATCAAAATATCTGGAATAGGATTTGGGGAACTGAAGAATATGGAAAGTTAATACCAAACACCTTCTCAGTTTAGGCTTGAAATGAAAAGAATGATATACAATTCAATAAGTCAATAATTCCACTTAGATTTGATAGCTATGACTATTAGTGATATTCCATTGAACCCGATCTCCATAGAGATCTCTTACATGACACTTTTTCCTGGATTCTCCTTGGCAATTTATTTTCTTGCTGCTTTATATAAACATTCGCCTTTGCCAAGTTCTTTAACTGAGTTCATAGTATAGGTCTAGTCACACTAAACAACTTGCCAGTGATCCCAACAACGATACAACCTGATAGGGATCGCTGGTAAGTTGCTAGGAGGTTGCTGGTGAGATGTCACACTAAGCGACGCTCCAGCGATCCCACCAGCAACCTGACCTGGCAGGGATCGCTGGAGCGTCGCTACATGGGTTGCTGGTGAGTTGTCACACAGGCAGATCTCACCAGCAACCAGTGACTAGCCCCCAGCGCCGCGTGGAAGCGATGCTGCGCTTGGTAACTAAGGTAAATATCGGGTAACCAACCCCATATTTACCTTAGTTACCAGCGCACACGGCTTAGCGCTGGCTCCCTGCACACCTAGCCACAGTACACACAGTTAATTACCCGATGTGTACTCTGCTACCTGTGCAGGCAGCAGGAGCCGGCTTCTGCGGATGCTGGTAACCACGGTAAACATCGGGTAACCAAGAAGCCCTTACCTTGGTTACCTGATATTTACCTTCGTTACCAGCGTCCGCCGCTCTCACACTGCCAGTGCCAGCTCCCTGTTCCCTGCACTCCTAGCCACAGTACACATCGGGTTAATTACCCGATGTGTACTGTGGCTACGTGTGCAGAGAGCAGGGAGCCGGCACTGACAGCTGAGAGTGGCGGACGCCGGTAACGAAGGTAAATATCGGGTAACCAAGGTAAGGGCTTCTTGGTTACCCGATGTTTACCGTGGTAACCAGCGTCCGCAGAAGCCGGATCCTGCTGCCTGCACATTCAGTTGTTGCTCTCTTGCTATCACATACAGCGATGTGTGCTTCACAGCAGGAGAGCAACAACTAAAAAATGGCCCAGGACATTCAGCAACAACCAACGTCCTCACAGCAGGGGCCAGGTTGTTGCTGGATGTCACACACAGCAACATCGCTAGCAACATCGCTGCTACGTCACAAAAGTTGTTCCTTAGCAGCGATGTTGCTAGCGATGTTGCTTAGTGTGACGTGGCCTTTAGCTCTTTAAAAAAATGGATTAATTAAAAAATTTGTGATGAAATTCTTGGTAAGTGCATTTACAAAGTATCACTCCATAGACTTCAAACTCTGAAGGGCGCTTTACACGCAGCGACATCGCTAGCGATGTCGCACGTGAAAGCACCCACCCCCGTCGTTTGTGCGTCACAGGCAAATCGCTGCCCGTGGCGCACAATGTCGCTAGTACCCGTCACACATACTTACCTTCCTAGCGACGTCGCTGTGGTCGGCGAACAGCCTCTTTTCTAAGGGGGCGGTTCGTGCGGCGTCACAGTGACGTCATACGGCAGGCGTCAAATAGAAGCGGAGGGGTGGAGAGCATGAAAGTCACGCCCACCTCGTTGCTGGAGGATGCAGGTAAGATGTTGTTCGTCATTCCTGGGGTGTCACACGTAGCTTTGTGTGCTGCCTCAAGAACGACGAACAACCTGCGTCCAAAAGCAGCAACGATATTTTGGAAATGGAGGACGTGTCAACAATCAACGATTTGGTAAGTATTTTGCATCGTTAGCGGTCGCTCGTACGTGTCACACCCAACGACGTCGCTAACGAGGCCGGATGTGCGTCACGAATTCCGTGACCCCAACGACATCTCGTTAGCGATGTCGTTGTGTGTAATGGGGCCTTTCACCTTGAGATTAGCAGGGCGATATGGTGCTGGATTATAGCGGGGTAAGTATGGTGGACAATTATGCCTACAATACTTTCTAAGCAACACAATATAATTACAAAATAGAAAAACCTATTAGGTAACATGTTGATGGCTCCCAGGTAGTAAAACTTAAATAAATCAACTTTTTGATATATAATGAAAACCACAAATATGTGATAATATATGTTTAACTTAAAGTGAAAGGGTGCGACCGCACTTTGCGTTCACCTACTTGCAGTTCAAAACGCACGTTTTGGGCTTAATTGATTTGACCAAAGTTGCCTTTTCCAGAAATTTAGCGCTGAAAACGCTTGCGTATTTACCGCATTTTTGATGCGTTTTCAGCGCTTTTTACCTGCGTTTCCACCTGCGTTTTCACAAATGTGTTTTGCACATCAAGACACTGCTAAATAAAGTTTAAACAGTCAAATATATTGAAAAAACTGAAAAAAAAAGGAATTCATACATAATTTTCGGAAAAAAATAGAATATAGAAATAAATAATAAAATTTAATATTAATTAATATAGAATTTATTAGAAAAATAGCCAAAAATTATAATTTTCCATACATTTAATTGTCGGATTATGTGTGTGTGTAAAGGGACATATGAAATCATTAATTTTATGTGCAAAAAGCATGCGTTTTGGTAGTCCCAAACGCAGGTTTTCTGCACTGAAAAAGCAGGTAAAACGCAGGAATTTGCAAAACACCAAAGAGAAAGAGTCAATAACACTACCTTCATGCAAAAGACAGTATTTTATTAAACACTTATATAACAAACACAATTAAAAACTTCAAGGTGTGCTGGTAAGGATACAAACAGTAGTGGAGCATGCCCACCATTGCTGGCACTAAATATATTGGGCAAAATAGCCTATAGCTGGGAATTATGTGTCATGAATGATAATCTATCAAAAAAGCACTCAGTGGTTACCCAGTAAAATACATACAGTGCAACGTAATGCAGAGATGTAATTACTGTTAGGCAGTCAGTAAATCCCTAAAAAATAGAGCAAACCGCTCACAGGTTGTATGAGGGAAGGGGACAAGGCACCACTTCCACTCCTTCCCAACTGGTGACCAAAAGAGACTTATATCTACATGAGGTTAAAGATAACACATACCCATGATAGCCAGTCAGCAAAGGTGATGCAGCTCCACGGACCCCGACGCGTTTCGCGAGGGCTTCTTCACAAGGGGGGGTCACAAAGAGTAGTGTCATTCCCAGGGTATAAATACCCACACATCAGCTGTTACCGATCGCAAGCACTGGTGACGCATATAGTGGCGCATGCGCGGTCGGCCGCAGCAAGTCGCCCTGGAAGTTGCGTCAGCACTCCAGTATCTGGGTCCGGGAGGGAAAACCCCTTCAGACGTCACATCCGGCCCGTTACCAAGGGGAGGCTTCTGCAACAACAAGGCGACGCCGGCCAAGCGCGCATGCGCACAGCGTCACCAGCGATAGGAGATGAAACTCACAGCGGCCATCATGGGAAGGTCGTACCCATCGTGGATGCATACCGACGCCATGATGGGAAGGTCAATACCTGGGGAACATGTATATAGTGTCAGCCAGAATCCAAGTCCAAGACAGTAATTATATGAATCGGTGCACATATATGGAAACAAATACAGTACGTCATCATGCTTAAAAGTGCATACAAGCAAAATACAAGAAAAATCCATAATATGGCACTGATAATGTGCGTCCAGGCAAGCGGCTGTCATTTCTAAATGGTCCACAGGGAAATGTTGTTATTTCATCATCCAAAGGATCATAGATGGAATCACATGCAGGGGAAAAGAATCCAATGAGAATAATCACAGCACTAAAAACATTAAAAAAACAGAAAATGACACATAATTAAAAGATGTGGAAAGGAGAGACTCAGCATATCACTAGTAACAAATACTGAGAGGACACCCTAGGTTTGGAGGAGTGGGATCTTACAAGTATATTTTAAGAAAAAGACAAAGACAAAACAGAGCTAGGACAGAATTTGGACCGAATTAAACGCAGGAATTTGTAGGATTTGTAAGATTCTTGGTTTTTGCCATTTCTCATTGACTCCAATGTTAGCAAAATGCACCCAAAATGGCAAAAACAATTGACATGTTGCTTCTTTGAACGCATGGTTTTTGCCACAAAATATGCAAATTAAACGCAGCGTTTAGAAACGCAAAGTGCGGTCTAGAAATCCCCATTTTCCATAGACTTTGCTGTAAAATCAAAACGCATGCCTTTTGGCATGAAAAAGGTGGTTCTCAAAACGCACCTAAAAAGCATCTGAAACGCAGGTGGAAACGCAAATGCGGTCGCAGCCGAACCGTCATTTTAATTTTTATTTCATAAATCAATAGTACACATGAAAATAGGCAACTTTGTAATATGCACTACTCCCAAAAAGTCAGGGATATTTGGCTTTTGGGTGAACCTTAAAACGTAAAACGTTCACGCTGTAGTGATATTTTATGATGAAAGTAGGGCAATTAAGTAGAAGCAGCAATGGTGATTTCCTCATCTAAAACAATTTATTGAAACGAAAGCAAACAGCAGTGGTGATAATAATCCTCCCCCAAAATCTCAATGTCTCAATAACTTGTCATGTAGCCTTTATCATCAATTACAGCTTGACAACGATGTCTCATGCTGTTCACAAGTCGAGTTATTGTCTGCGGAGGCATAGCATCCCACTCTTCTTGGAGGGCGGCCCTCAGGTCATTGAGGTTGTGTGGTACAAAGTTGCGAGCCTCTAAGAAGATTGCATAGATTTTCTATCGCATATATGTCTGGAGAAAGCCATCCCACTTGAGGTATCTCAGTTCTCCAGCAGCCATTTCCTTATGATGTGACCTCGATGAACTGGAGCATTGTCGTCCATGAAGCTGAATTTAGGCTTGTGTTCATACAAAAGCCTCAATGACTGATGAATTATGTTATTCGAGTATTAGGGCCTTGTCACTGTGCCATTAACAATTTTGTAGAGCAGTTCTGCCTGCACTGTAACCCCACCACCACCAAATTGTCTGGTGACAACAGTAGCTGATGGATTTCGCTCTCCTTGACATCGCCAACATTGTTGGCGGCTATGATTTCTGCTCAGTGTGAATCGACATTCATCAGTGAACAGTACTGAGGTCCATTGGTCCCTCGTACACGATGAAGTCTGTGCCTGGTGGTCAGGTAATTCTGCAGTTCGTCTAGCACACAGACCATGCTGATATAATTGGTTTTGTATGGTCTAATGGGACACCTAGGTGCCCATCACCTCCCAGGGAACCAACCAACAGGATTTTCATATATGTAGTAATTCAGTGCTATACAGGTGCTAGGATGCTGATTCTAACCATACCTTTTGTTCTGAGATTGCTTGTTTTATTTCAGAAGTATGTGCAAGCAAAGTTCCAGCAATGCATTGCTATTTGATTGACAGATGCATCAGGAAAGGAATTTGTGGGTCAGGTCTTGCTATCTATTCCCGCCCCTGTGTGCCTGCCTGCGCTACCTCTAGCCGTTGATGTGATAGACGTTAAAGGGAACCTGTCAGTAGAATTTTCACAATTAAACTAAATGATTCCCGTTCTGCAGCTCCTGGGCTGCATTCTGGAAAGGTTCCTCTTGCTACTGTGCCCCTTTTGAGACCTAAATAAACACCTTATAAATTCTTACCTTTTTGTATGCTAATGTGGTTTTATGGTCACGGGGGCAGGCTGTATTTCGTCCGTTATTCGCACCCCGTCCCCCATTTCTCATTTACATACATAAGGACGCCCCCCCCTCATGTAACTGTGTGCTCCCCAGGTCTCGCGCATATCCAGTGGCACTCTCACGGGACTAAGTACTGTGCAAAGTGTGAACGCTGGTGAGGTGATTGCGCAGGCGCGAGATTATGGGCGGCGCTGTGATTGTCATCAGCAGCGTCATCCAAGTACCCGCCCATAATCTCGTGCCCGCGCTTTTCCCTCTGCCTCCACCGTTATGCGCAAGCACTGGCCATATGAACCATGTTACCTATTACCCATCTTTCCCTGGAGCAGGAAATAATGTCAGGAGCAGCACACCACCGATCAATAGAGGAGACGCTGCTGATGACAATCACAGTGCCGCCCATAATCTCGCGCCTGCGCAATCACCTCACCAGCGTTCACGCTTTGCACAGTGTTCAGTCCCGCGAGAGTGCCACTGGGCATGCCCAAGACGTCGGGAGCACACAGTTGCATGAGGGGGGCGTCCTCATGTATGTAAATGAGCAATGGGGGATGGCATACAGCGGCAGGGGTGTGAATAACGGATGGAATACAGCCCGCCCCCGTGACCATAAAACCACATTAGCATACTGTGGCGCCCTGGACAAGCCAGGGGCCACAAAGCACAACACCCACACACCCCACACTCCCAGCAGGCACATCAAAGCCAGAACACAAAACCCTTGTTGCCTTTCTCCAGGGGCTGATGTGCACACCAGGGGGTGGAGCCAGGCGGTTGGTCTCCGCCCACCGAGGAGTTCACAGTCCTGGAGGAGAGAAAACAGTCTGTCTAGTTGGAGAGGTGAAAGTGAGAGCAAGTGAAGTAGCAGTCGAGCAGTCTGAAGTGGTCCGGGTGTGTGGCCCGGACAGATCAGCAAGGTTGGCAGACGGTGGTGACCATCTGCAGGAGTGGCCGATTGGAGTCTATCGTAAGGACCGTGGACGGGCGGTGGCCCGGCGGTACCGGACCGGTACACAAAGAGGAGCCAGCACCATCGGGAAGGGGCTTTTCGGACCCCGGCAAGGCTAGGAGTCTTGCCAAAAACGGAATTTGCCAAATCCGTTAGTGAAGGGGACCTCCTGGGTTTCCAAACAGTCAAGTCCTGACAGAAGGCAACCGTCCAACCGAGAGAGAGAGACACCGCCACCGCCAAGGCAACCGTTTCTCAGGGCCAGCGCCTGCGGGCAAAAGGGGCTCCTCCGGCCAATATCCAAGCCGGGGAGCGGGTTACCGGTGGGAACCCATTGGAGCCGTACAGACATCTTAGGTGCAGGGAAAGGCAGTTACCACCAACCTGCTGGGAGCAACAACACCGCAGCCGTCTGTGGGACCCGTCCATCCAGCCGTGTGTTTTACCGAGAACTGTGTCTTCATCATTGGGCTGAGTGAGTACCACCGTGCCGTGCGGCACAGCGCTGCCCCTGCGACCCTGCACCTCCCCAGGCCCCGTAACCTGCCTGCCATCAATCCTGACCCCATCACCGGGCCCCGGGACAACCAACCCCCTACCCACGGAGGGGAGAAATAACAACCAAGCTGCACCCTGTCACCGCTCCCGGGATCCTCGTCCAGAGCAGCGGTGGTGTCACCATTATCACCACAACCATGGGCGGCGTCACGGACAATATCCATAATCAAATCCCCACAATCCAATCCCCACCCTTTTCACTCACGGGCGAGGAGTGCCGCTTGAGTCCCCGGGATCCGGCTCACCGCTCGAGCCACCACCGAGCAGCAGCAGCAGCCACAGCAGCAGCGGCGGCCGGACCCAAGCAGTGGGAGAGCGCAGCGTCCCCTCCTCCGCCCGCGACAACTTGGCGTCACAAACAGGATCTTACCGCTCTGCTATTTGGTAGAGGTGCACCTTATTACCGCCGGAGGTGTCCGGCCGGAAAAATTTCAGAAGCCGCCATCTTTGGCGCGAAAAGTTCCCGCTCGAGCGTCTCCTCGAGTAGTGGAGGTGCGAAGGCCTAAACCCCGCCCCGATAGAGGCTAAGGGGGACGGAAACAAGATGTCTGCGCCCGACGAAGCCGCCGGAGGAGCGGCGGTCGCAGCCGCAGTGTCACCCGTGGATGGGAATAGGCCTGCCCAGGTCCCGGCCGCGCTGGCGGGGGGTGCCGCGGTCCCAGCTCTCGCTCAGGTGATGCCGTTCTCCTTGCCCTATGTGTCCGGAGCTACCTGGCTGCCGCAGTACGACGGGAAACCTGATGCGTTACAGGTCTTCCGGAAGAAGCTTAGCCCGCTCCTAGAATTGTACCCCCTGACTGATAAGCAACGTGCAGCGGTAGTGCTGGGGCAGCTAACCGGCGCGGCTGAGCAGGAGGCGGAGACCTGGGCCGAAGGGGACCGGTCCTCTGTAGCCACCATCTTTGAGAAACTACAGACTGCCTTTGAGACCCGTACCGGAGTCGAGCTGAGGATGCAGTTTTACCAATGTCGGCAACGGCCTGTGGACAGTATTCGGGATTACGCTTTACGTCTGCAAACCGCCCTCCGCACACTGAAGCGGGTAGACACCATCAATGAGGCGGACAGCAACAAATTGTTGATAGAGCAATTTGTGCAGGGGATGAGGTCCTCCGAGGATCTCAAACAACTCCGGCTGTGGGCCCTAGAACACCCTGATGTGGACTTTGCTGTGTTAAAGGAACGGGCCATTAAAGCTCTGCAATCCCCAGCTTCGGAAGTCTTGGAACCAGCCCCATGGCCAGTTGAGACGGCCCCCATCGTGGTGGCCCCTGCCCTACCAGCATCTCCAGTACCTACAGCTCCAAGCAGCACGATGGAAGAACTGGCTGCCCAGGTCCGCCGCATGGATGGAGACCTCGCCAAGATCCTCGCCGCACTCCAGCCTCCGACCAGATCCCAGCCCCCGGCAAAGATACAGCTCGCCGACCATCCTGAGGACGTCCCCTGGATGCAGCGGAGAAGAACCAATGACTCACGGTATGGACCCCCGATTTGTTACAGGTGCAGCAAACCCGGCCACTACTCCCGACGGTGTCCGTTAAACGAGCAACCCCTGGGGCCACGGGCCAATCCTCAGGAGTAGAACCCCATGGCCCCCCAGACTGGCGGGACCGATACAACGGGGCCCGACCCATCATCGCCGTGGCTGTGGACGGCATTCCGGTGATGGCTCTCCTGGACACTGGATCACAGGTAACCACCATACCATACACATTGTATCAACGGTATTGGGGGACCGACGAGCTGGCTCCCCTAGATGCTAGTATAACACTGATTGCTGCTGATGGACTCCCATTGACCCAAGTGGGATACAAACAAGTGGCCATGACTGTGGAGCGAGCTGAACTGCAACATCAGGGTATGATTGTGATAATGAATGAACCCAGTGATCATAACCCGAAGATAGTGCTAGGAACCAATGTGATGGAGCACTGTATGAGTGATGTGTTGACCCTACTGCAGCAGCTGGCCGCCACGGCGGCGGGGAGCCGACAGAGAGCTGTGCAGTGTGAGATCCGAGCCTTGATGTACCGCCAGCATGTGAACTCGACGGGAGGAGAGATTGGTGGGGTGAGAGTGATGGATGTTGCCCCGTTGATTGTGCCCCCTAGGAGTGAGATGATGATTTGGTGTAGGGCAGCAGTAGGGCCTCAGGGGTGTGACTACCCTGCCATGATAGAGCCCATGCCCTCCGAGCACTGGCCCACAGTAATGGCCGCCCGAGGGGTGGTAGATGTAAAGAAGGGGTGAGTGCCTGTGAGGGTGCTGAACTGTGGGGAGGAAGAAGTCAGGCTTCCCCGGTATGCTACACTTGCTAAGTTGCTCACTCTGGATCCCCACACCATCCGCGAGGCAGTTCCCCCAACCTCACCACCGACTGCCAGCACTCACCCGCCCCAAGGGGAGTCAGATGAGTGGCACCGACAGTTACACGTAGGCACTGACGATACCCCTACACATCACAAAGAAGGGGTATACCGGGTGGTACGGGAGTATGAGCAAGTTTTTAGCAAACATCCCCTAGACTTTGGGCAGATCAAAGGGGTCCAACACCATATCCCCACCGGTGAGCACCCCCCTATCAAAGAGAGGTACAGACCTATTCCCCCGGCACACTACCAGTGTGCCAAGGACATGTTGATGAACATGAGGGAGGCAGGGGTTATCAGGGACAGCTGTAGTCCCTGGGCCGCCCCGTTGGTACTGGTTAAGAAGAAGGACGGTACCATGCGGATGTGTGTGGATTACCAGAAGATTAACCAGATAACGCATAAAGATGCTTACCCACTGCCCCGTATTGAAGAGTCCTTGGCCGCACTGAGAACCGCAAACTACTTCTCTACCCTTGACCTCACCAGCGGGAACTGGTAAGTGGCTGTGGCACCCGAGGACCAGGAGAAAACTGCCTTCACCACCCCAATGGGGCTCTGTGAATTCAATAGTATGCCGTTCGGGCTGTGCAACGCCCCTGGAACCTTCCAACGGCTGATGGAATGCTGTCTGGGGCATCTAAATTTCAAGACCGTCCTGTTATACCTGGATGATGTGATTGTGTACTCCCAGACGTATGAAGCCCACCTGGAGCACCTGGCCGAGGTGTTCGCATCCCTTGCCAAATACGGGATGAAGTTGAAGCCCTCCAAGTGTCACCTGCTGAAACCCAGAGTGCAGTACCTGGGGCATGTGGTGGGTGCAGAAGGTGTCGCCCCCGACCCCGGGAAGATCACTGCCATCCAAGACTGGCCGAGACCAACCACAGTGAGGGAAGTAAGGCAGTTTCTGGGTCTGGTAGGGTACTACCGTCGCTTCATCAAGGGGTACACGAAGATGGCTGCCCCCATGCAAGACCTCCTCGTGGGACAGACCAAAGGTGGTAGACCCCTCGGAGCCCCACTGGTGTGGGAAGAGAGGCATGAGGAATCCTTCCGCCAGCTGAAAGCGGCCTTGACCGGAGAGGAGATCCTAGCGTATCCTGATTACAGCCACCCGTTTATCCTCTACACCGATGCCAGCAATGTGGGCTTGGGGGCAGCTTATCCCAGGTCCAAGACGGGAAAGAAAAAGTGATTGCTTATGCTAGCCGAAAACTCCGACCGACTGAAAGGAATCCTGAGAACTACAGATCTTTCAACCTCGAGCTCCTGGTGCTGGTGTGGGCTATCACCGAGCGGTTTCGCCATTACCTGGCCGCAGCAAAGTTCACCGCTTTCACGGATAACAATCCGCTGACCCACCTGGACACGGCCAAGTTGGGCGAGCTGGAACAGCGGTGGGTGGCCAGGCTAGCCAACTACGATTTCACCATCAAATACAGGGTCGGTCGTGCCAACGTTAATGCTGATGCACTCTCTCGGATGCCCCACCTGTCGGAAGAAGGGTGCGAGGATGACGACCTCGAAGAGATCGAGTTGCCTACATTTCACCAGCCACCAGCTGAGAAGGTGCATGTCTACCAACAACGGGTGAACCTGGACCCGCTGCCCAGTCAGGAGTTGCAGGAAGCTCAAAACCAGGCGCCCGCTGTACGCCTAGTCAAGATCCTGGTGGAGCAAGGTGCTGCTGGAATAGACCCTGCCGCCCCAGCTGAGGCCCAACGCCTGTGGCGAGAACGGACCCGGTTGTATCTACACCAGGGGAAGTTGTACCGTGAGCTGATTAACCCGAAGACTCATGAGAAAATCCGCCAGTTGGTGATTCCCCAAGCTAATGTGCCCACTGTTGTACAAGCGTACCATGATGGTGCCGGACACTTCGGATGGAAAAAGCTGGAAATGCTGTTGAGAGAGCGGTTCTATTGGAGCGGGATGTGGGAGTCTGTAGAGGCATGGTGCCGAGAATGCGGCCCTTGCACGCTGAGAAGGAAGGACGAGGCCAGCCAGAAGGTGCCCCTACACCCGATCATTACACATCAACCGCTGGAGCTGGTCGCCCTGGACCATGTAAAGCTCACCCCCAGCCGAAGTGGGTACACCTATGCTCTAACCATAGTAGACCACTATTCAAGGTTCGTGGTGGTTGTCCCAGTCAAAGACCTAACTGGCCGTACCGCCGCTAGAGCGTTCCAGGCTTATTTCTGTCGACCACATGGATACCCTGAGAAGGTGCTTACTGACCAAGGCCCGGCCTTTGAAGCGGAGGTATTCCATGAGTTTTGTCAGTTGTATGGCTGCAAGAAGATCCGGACCACGCCTTACCATGCCCAGACCAACGGCATGTGTGAGAAGATGAATCACTTGGTCCTGGGCCTCCTCAAGACGTTGCCGCTAGAAGAGCGGAACCTGTGGCCGGAGAAGCTACCTGACTTGGTCGATATGTACAATAATATTCCTTCCAGCTCGACGAAGTGCACCCCAGCATACCTGATGAGGGCTCGCCCCGGCCAGCTACCGGTGGATCTGGACATGGGATTGGAAGCCCCAGAGGCACTCCCTTCAACAGCTGAATGGGAAACTCGACGGAGGGTGCAATACCGACAGATTCAGGAATATGTTGAGAAGAACTTGAGTCGGAGTCGGGAACAACAGGAGCAGCGCTTCAACCAGAAGGCGTCTGCTGGCCCTTTCCAGCCTGGAGATGTGGTGCTGAAGCGAAAGAGGAGGACCCACAAGCTGGATGATCAATGGGAGCAAACCCCATATGTCATACAGCCCACAGGATGGGAAGATGGGAAGGCCTACCAGATCAGTCGTGACCAAGGGGGCACTTTGGCCACGGTTTCCCGGGATCATCTAAAGAGGTGCCCACCAGCATTGAGGGCAGCAGCTGAAGTTCCGGTTCCTCCACCAGCGGAGAAGGCAAAAGAGGTAATCCACACTGTGATGGGTGACTTCCCAGCGGACTGGCCTACACAGAATGGCGCGGTGTTTCTTCCAGTGATACTCTTCCCACAACCCATGGATGAAGAAGTGATGGAGGCAGTCAACCGTGAGCCAGTGCCAGTGCCCAGGGATGAACCTGTGCCCAGCTCCCCTATGCGTCCGCCTGCCCCACGTGATAGCAGGGAAGAGGAACTGATTGTTCCCTCTCCCCCGCTGCCTGTCACCTCCAACACCGGACCCCGGAGGTCCACTCATCCCAACCTAGGTAGACCCCCACTTAGGTACAGGGAAACTACTATTTAGAGGGGGGGGCATTGTGTTTTAAAGTTTGAAAGTACCGTTTAAAAGAATGATAAGTAAATGATACCGTGAAAGTTACCTGATTGACAAGCCTTGATTTGCACCGGTCGTTGCCGGCAGCTGGTCCCCGTTGGGACCCCCTTCACCATTTTACATAAGAAACTACTTATGAACAAGCCCGAGAACTTGCAGGGCAACCACAAACTTGTGGCATGTAAATAATGTTTGTTACAGCTCCCACCGTTACCGCCTCCGGAGAGGCAGATTGGAGGAAGGGCATGCAGTGGAGCAGGCTGGGGCCCAGCCACCACCGGAACCGGTGGCAATCCTCTGGGGGTTTCAGGGGTTCCCCATGGACGTGGGTCCCCTGAAAAGGACAGAACCCGCTCGGGTAACTTGTGCTGGACTGGGGTCAAGGGGTGCTGCCTGTTTGCTTAGGGGCAGCATCAGGGCCAGGTTGCTTGGGTGGGAGAGAGCGGAAGCCGTAACCGTTTGCAACCGTTAGTAACGTTTAAGTAAGAGTACCTCCCGATGTGGGAAGATGTTATTATAATTATATGTCTGTTACTGTTCTTTTATATTTTTCAGTTGGTGAAAATAAAACCGGTGATGGACGGGCAGCCCGCGGACGGTCTGCATTTAACTAAGGGGGAATGTGGCGCCCTGGACAAGCCAAGGGCCACAGAGCACAACACCCACACACCCCACACTCCCAGCAGGCACATCAAAGCCAGAACACAAAACCCTTGTTGCCTTCCTCCAGGGGCTGTTGTCCACACCAGGGAGTGGAGCCAGGTGGTTGGTCTCCGCCCACCGAGGAGTTCACAGTCCTGGAGGAGGGAAAACAGTCTGTCTAGTTGGAGAGGTGAAAGTGAGAGCAAGTGAAGTAGCAGTCGAGCAGCTGAAGGGGTCCGGGTGTGTGGCCCGGACAGATCAGCAAGGTTGGCAGACGGTGTTGACCGTCTGCAGGAGTGGCCGATTGGAGTCTACCGTAAGGACTGTGGACGGGCGGTGGGCCCGGCGGTACCGGACCGGTACGCAAAGAGGAGCCAGCACCATCTGGCAGGGGCTTTTCGGACCCCGGTAAGGCTAGGAGTCGCCGTGAATTTGCCAAATCCGTTAGTGAAGGGGACCTCCTGGGTTTCCAAACAGTCAAGTCCCGACAGAAGGCAACCGTCCCAACCGAGTGAGAGAGACACCACCACCGCCAAGGCAATCGTTTCTCAGGGCCAGCGCCTGCGGGCAAAAGGGGCTCCTCCGGCCAATATCCAAGCCGGGGAGCGGGTTACCGGTGGGAACCCATTGGAACCGTACAGACATCTTAGGTGCAGGGAAAGGCAGTTACCACCAACCTGCTGGGAGCAACAACACCGCAGTCGTCTGTGGGACCCGTCCATCCAGCCGTGTGTTTTACCGAGAATTGTGTCTTCATCATTGGGCTGAGTGAGTACCACCGTGCCATGCGGCACAGCGCTGCCCCTGCGACCCTGCACCTCCCCAGGCCCCGTAACCTGCCTGCCATCAATCCCTACCCCATCACCGGGCCCCGGGACAACCAACCCCCTACCCACGGAGGGGAGAAATAACAACCAAGCTGCTCCCTGTCATGCTCCCGGGATCCCCGTCCAGAGCAGCGGTGGTGTCACCATTATCACCACAACCGTGGGTGGCGTCACGGACAATATCCATAATCAAATCCCCACAATCCAATCCCCACCCTTTTCACTTACGGGCGAGGAGCGCTGCTCGAGTCCCCGGGATCCGGCCCACCGCTCGAGCCACCACCGAGCAGCAGCAGCCGTAGCAGCAGCGGCGGCCGGACCCGAGCAGTGGGAGAGCGCAGTGTCCCCTCCTCTGCCCGCGACAATACAAAAAGGTAAGAATTTATAAAGTGTTTAATTAGTTCTCAAAGGGGGCACAGTAGCAAGAGGAACCTTTCTAGAATTCAGCCCAGGAGCTGTAGAACGGGAATCTTTTAGTTTAATTGCGAAAATTCTGCTGACAGGTTCCCTTTAATTAAGGCACAGGCAGAAAAACAGTGGCTGGAATAGATAGTAAGACCTGACCCACTAATTTCCTTCCTGCACCTGTCATTCAAATAGCAGTGCATTGCTGGAACTTTACTTGCACATATTTCTGAAATAAAATAACCAGTCTCAGAACAAAAGGTATAGGTATATGCAAAGATTCAGCATCCTAGTGGCAGTATAAAACTGGATTTATTTTATATATGAAAATCCTGATGGTTGGTTCCCTTTAAATAGACCTTGAGGTGTGTGGCATTCATCGTCCAGTTCCGAAAGGCATTGTTCACAATAAAGTGTTCATCACTGTTGAATTTGGCCAAAGGACATCGACTTTTGTTCCTTTCTGTGTCTCTTCTAGTGTCTGTGTATCTCTGATGCAACCTGCTGATGACACTCTGTGTCACTCTAAGCTCAGTGCCCACCTTCATTTGAGAACTTCCTGCTTGAAGCCTTGCAATGGCGAGGTACTGTTGATATTAGGTGTCATCTTGATCACATGATGTCAAAATGTGAACAGCATGATGAGGAGGACTGTTTACATACCAATTCAAACTGAACTCTGAAATTTATTGGGCGATTCATGGATCAAACACCTTGTAGGAGAACAGCAAGTTGTGCAAAAAGTACTGAAACATTGAAGAGTTGGATATACAGACTGATAATCTTGCACAGCAGGCCACTGTGTAATTATTACTGTAGGTCGCATCCACGGTTGCGGGCGCTTTTCCGGCCGTCGGACCTTTTAAATCAGGGGTCTCAAACATGTAGCCCACAGAACTTTTGGTAATCGTGGCCCAATGCAGGGGACGCCGCTGCTATCAGACCTTTACTTCAGCTGAATGTATTGTCGGGGTCATGCACAGCTGTTAACCAATCATAGGCCAGCAATTGACATCATACATCAACATCAGCTGCTAGCCTCGGATTGGCCAGCAGCAGCAATTGGTATAGATGTGAAGATAGTTTGTCTCTGTGCAGCGCTGCCAATTTATTCAACTGAAATATAGCCTTGGTAGCGGTGGCAGCCACTGCACCAGCCACAATCATCAAAGGTTCTGTGGGCCACAAGAAGCAGAAAATGGGATGCCGAAGGAGCAGAGGACAGGTGAGAAGACATTTTTTATATGTGTATGTGAAGAAGCAAGGGCACATTACTAATACTTCAAGGGACAAGAATGGGGACATTACTATTGCTACAAGGGCACAAGGATGTGTACATGACTATTACCACAAGGGGACAAGGATAGTCACATTACTAATACTAAAAGGGGACGAGGATGGGCACATTACTACAGGATGGGGACAAGGATGGACACATTACTATTACTACAAAGGGACAAGAATGGATACATTACTACAGGATGGGGACAAGGATGGACACATTACTATTGCTACAAAGGGACAAGGATGGACCCATTACTACAAGGGGACAAGGATGGGTAAATTACTACAGGATGTGGACAAGGATGGGGAACATTACTACAGAATGAAAACAAGTATGGTGTTACGGCCCCTGGATCTGTTGCTCCACGTTCCCCTTCTTCCCCTTCTGCTTCTCGTTTGCGTCGTTCCACTCGTTTGGGAACTTCATAGCTTCCTGAGTCTAAGTCCCAATTTTGAGCTACTGAGCATGCTCACGGACTTAGTCATTTCTGAGGCTAAGTGTGTACTCTGTTCTGAGCATGTCTGCGATGTGGCATTACATGATTGGCCGTGTGTAATGTCACAGATGATGCGGGGATCACATGGTTCTCGGCATGTGACGTGGCATTACATGATTGGCCGAGGGTGACGTCACTTCTGTCATTGCTCGTTACTATTGGCCCAGGGTCGTTCCTGTTAATTATCCTCCATCTTGTGGGCGGAGCCAAGTTTATAACAGGCCCTGGAGCCCGCCTCTCGGTGCTCAGTCATTACATGTGCTTGTGTGGGAGTAGACGCTCCATGCGAGTCTGCATAATATACCCGCTTCCCATGCTTTAGGGGAGTCGAGCTAGGTAGGAACCTCTCCCCCTTCGCTCCTGTTTACGCTCTGCGGATAGCATAGAGAAATCCCTGGCTCCTTATAGTGCAGTTAGCACACGAGGCTTGGACAGGGACTTGCACTTGAGCCATTTCAAGAAAGCTATTGCTCTCTGTTATCAGTTGTCATATTACACTTCCTCTATGAGCATAATAGAGGTTAGTTCTTAGGTTTGCCTGTGACCATTAACAGGAGACCTGTGCATTCTCTCCTTACCTAGGAGCATTGTTTATGCTTTGTTAATTTACTAGCTTACTTGTTGTGAATGTTAGTTATGTTTTGGCTGCTGGGAGGCTCCCTCTGGTGGCCAGGAATGGTTTGGACTTGGACCAGGTGTGTTGAGCAATGGGCGTTTCCATTGCTAACTCTCTGCTTATTTAAATCCTGGTCTGATTGCAGGCTGTTGCCGGATGTCAGTTGTTCTTTGTATCTCCAGCCTGCTTAATCCTGCTCTACACCACATCTTCCCCAGATAAGTGCTTGCTCTTTATTTATTGTCTGGTTCTTTTGTTTATCTGGGTTTGTCATTTGCTGTGGTTGGTTTCAGTTTATTTGCTTGTAGGGATTTTTCCCCTTAGTGTATTGTTGAGGAACTCCCTGCAGTTCTGTGTGGAGTATAGCTCCTTTGGGTCCATGGGTTTGTGGCTTGTTGACTTTGTTATAATTCTTGTTTTCTGTTCATTGGTATGACAAGGGCACCTGGTATAGGACGGAGTTCAGATCGTGCGATCTGAGGGCCTTTTTGTATTATCAGGAAGTTGGTATTTTGCAGGGTTTTTCTCTGGCCACCATCAGTCCCTTTCCTTTCCTATTTTAGTCAGCGGGGGCCTCACCTTTTGCTAATCCTGTCATCTACCTGCGTATTCTGTTTTTCCTATATCACCGCAGTCTTTGAATGTGGGGGGCTAGCTATTCTTGTCTATTTTCTGAGGCAGAGAGTTATTCATCTTTCCTACCTTTAGGATAGTTAGTTCTCCGGCTGGGTTCGCGGTGCACAGGATGTTAGTTCACCCCTCGGCTACTTCTAGTTGTGATGGTTAGTAAGGGGATGGCGGCCAGATTAGTTGCCAATGCTCTTGTCACCTTTTGCCAATGATTTGTGGTTGTCTTCCATGGTTCCGGATCATAACACTTACTTCTGTGAAGTAACAGAGGTATTTCCTATTCGTATTGGGTAGTCGCCCTAACTTATTTATTTGCTACCATATATTAGTTTATGCTAATACGGTACTCGCTGTGAGTTAAACAGGGTGTGTCGTACTAGTCCTTGTGTTTCTGTGAAGTAACAGGAACAAGTACTACTTCTGTGGTACAGACACCCTTTTCTGCTGTCACTAGCAGCAGTTGCACGGTGGGCCCTGACTGCCTGTTACTCGTAATTAGTTATAATACCAGGCAGCCCCATAACATATGGAGCACATTACTACAAGATGGGGACAAGGATGGGCACATTACTGCAGAATAGGGACAAGGATGGGAATATTACTACAGGATGGGACAAGGATGCGGAACATTACTACAGAATGGAGTAAAAGATGGGCACATTACTAGAGGATGAGGATAAGAGTTGGGCACATTACTCCAGGATGAGGATAAGGATGGATACATTACTACAGGTTGGGGATAAGGATGGGCACATTACTACAGGATGAGGACATTACTGAGATAGAAGATGGCAATTGTCACTGATGAGATTCCATATAGATAGAAGAGGTAGGAGGCTCGAAGCTCTGCCTCTAGCTATTTCCTCTGCCTCTAGCTTCTCCCTCCTGCTATCATCATAGAATCTCATCAATAACAACTGCCATCTCCTATCTCAGTAATGGGAAAGTCTTCACTGAATACAGATTTTATCTCAGGATTGAAAATTTTCATGACTGATCAGTTCTGGCAGAGAAAGAACCAAACTTGTCTGATAAGATAAATTACAAAGTTGCTTATTTTTATGTGTACTACTAATTCATGAAATAAAAATTAAAACAACGGTTAAGCTTTAACTTCAGAAGGTTTTTATTTTCTAATTCTTGACTTGCTTTCATATCTCCCATCAAACTAATTAAGACAATCCCACAACAAATAAGAAACACAACCATCAAAATTATGATACATATTCACTGGCATATATGGGGCTTATGGCATCGGTCACTAATATTGATTTGGGTTCACATCTTGAAAGCGGTCCATTTGTCTTCTCTTAAAGGAATCTCCTCTACTTCTATACCTGCAATGCTCAAAACACAGGATAACCATGATGTACATCTCTTATATGAGAAATTAACCTCGGCGATGACCCTATCCCTGATGATATTGATCTGTAATGTTCCCAGAAATGTACTTGTATGCTCCTGAACAGTGGCGTAACTAGAGTTGGATGGGCCCCGGTGCAAAGTTTAGACCTGGGCCCCCCCTCCACATACACAGACACTTGGGGTAGGGGATAATGACACTGACACTCGGGGTACAGGATAATGACTCTGACACTTGGCTCTCACCCAAAGCACCCTGAAATCCTTCTATCAGCACCCATCTTTCCTATGTTCTGATATTTATCTTGTCCTCAGCACCCAGCTTTCCCATATCAGAGCATGAGAAAGCTGGGTGCTGAGAGATGTATATCAGAACATGGGAAAGCTGGGTGCTGAGAGATGTATAGCAGAGCATGGGAAAGTTGGCTGCTGAGGGAAAGAGCCTTTTTCCCTCAGCACAAAACATTTCCATCCCATACTTGTATCTTTGTTCCCCCTGTATAAAGTTCTCAAAATACTATAACAGCCCTCACATAGCCTTCCAAATAATTGTATAAAGGGTCCCACATAACCCTTCATATATTAGAATGCAGATACAAAGCCCTCCATATATTATAATGCACCCCCATAATCCTCCATGTATAAAGTAGCCCTTCAATTATAATGCATTTCCCATAGTTCTCCATGTATTAAAATTCACCCCATAGTTCTCCATATATTATACTGCACCACATAGTCCTCCATGTTTTATAATGCACTTCCATAGTCCGTGTATAAGGTAGCCTCCATAGTCCTCCATATATTATAATGTAGCCCCCATAGTCCTATATGTATTATAACACAACCCCATAAAACTTCAGATGGTATTATGCAGCCCCATACTCCTCCATGTATAATTCACCCCTATATTCCATGTATAAGGTGTCCCTTCATTTTGTATTATACAGCCCCCCCCGACCTCCATTTTAATGCAGCCCTATAGACCTCCAGTATAATGCAGCCTCATAGACCTCTATGTATATTACACCTCTATATTCAATGTATAAGGTGTCCTTCATGTTTATTATGCAGCCTCACCAGGCCTCCATATATAATAATGCAGCCAACCTCTCCAGGCCTCCATGTATAATATAGCAGCCAGCCTCCCAGGCCTCCATGTATAATATAGCAGCCAGCCTCCCCAGGCCTCCATGTATAATATAGCAGCCAGCCTCCCAGGCCTCCATGTATAATATAGCGGCCAGCCTCCCCAGACCTCCATGTATAATAATGCAGCCAGCCTCCCCAGACCTCCATGTATAATAATGCAGCCAGCCTCCCCAGGCCTCCATGTATAATAATGCAGCCAGCCTCCCCAGGCCTCCATGTATAATAATGCAGCCAGCCTCCCCAGGCCTCCATGTATAATAATGCAGCCAGCCTCCCCAGGCCTCCATGTATAATAATGCAGCCAGCCTCCCCAGGCCTCCATTTATAATAATGCAGCCAGCCTCCCCAGGCCTCCATGTATAATAATGCAGCCAGCCTCCCCAGGCCTCTATGTATAATAATGCAGCCAGTCTCCCAGGCCTCCATGTATAATAATGCAGCCAGCCTCCCCAGGCCTCCATGTATAATAATGCAGCCAGCCTCCCCAGGCCTCATGTATAATAATGCAGCCAGTCTCCCAGGCCTCCATGTATAATAATGCAGCCAGCCTCCCCAGGCCTCCATGTATAATAATGCAGCCAGCCTCCCCAGGCCTCATGTATAATAATGCAGCCAGCCTCCCCAGGCCTCCATGTATAATAATGCTGCCAGCCTCCCCAGGCCTCATGTATAATAATGCTGCCAGCCTCCCCAGGCCTCCATCTATAATAATGCTGCCAGCCTCCCCAGGCCTCCATGTACAGTATCATGCAGCCTCCCCACCCCAGGCCTCCATGTACAGTATCATGCAGCCCCCCCACCCCAGGCCTCCATGTACAGTATCATGCAGCCTCCCCACCCCAGGCCTCCATGTACAGTATAATGCAGCCTCCCCACCCCAGGCCTCCATGTACAGTATCATGCAGCCTCCCCACCCCAGGCCTCCATGGACAGTATCATGCAGCCTCCCCACCCCAGGCCTCCATGTACAGTATCAGGCAGCCTCCCCACCCCAGGCCTCCATGTACAGTATCATGCAGCCTCCCCACCCCAGGCCTCCATGTACAGTATCAGACAGCCTTCCCACCCCAGGCCTCCATGTACAGTATCATGCAGCCTCCCCACCCCAGGCCTCCATGTACAGTATCAGGCAGCCTCCCCACCCCAGACCTCCATGTACAGTATCATGCAGCCTCCCCACCCCAGGCCTCCATGTACAGTATCAGGCAGCCTCCCCACCCCAGACCTCCATGTACAGTATCATGCAGCCTCCCCACCCCAGGCCTCCATGTACAGTATCAGGCAGCCTTCCCACCCCAGGCCTCCATGTACAGTATAATGCAGCCTCCCCACTCCAGGCCTCTGACCACCGTGTACTCACTTATATATATATAAAAAAAAACAAGTACTCACCGCTCTCCTCCTTCCACTGCTGCTCTGTCCTGACGTCTCCGTGTTCCACTGCTGCTGTACTCCCTGCTCTCCTCCTTCCACTGCTGCTCGTCCTCCCCTCTCCTCGTTCTCCCGGTGCTGCGGTCGGCGTCCTCCCTCCCTGCGCTCTGTGCACTCAGCACAGCAGTCGCACAGGAGTGACGTCACTGCGCAGGCACAGGGGGAGAATGATGATGCAGAGCGGCGCCGGCCGCTCTATGCTTCATTATTACTGTGCGCGGTGACGGGGGAGGGGGGGCCCGATGCCGCCGCTGACATCGGGCAGGAGGGCCCGGTGTCGGGGGCGGCAGCGGGTCATATAGTGGGCGCGTGCACTGTGACAGATCAGCGCAGCTTCTCTCTCACTGAGAGGAGCTGGCTGCTGATCTGCCGGGTCCCCGCGGGCCCCAAACCGCCCGGGCCCGGTCGTGATGGCGACCGCTGCGACCGCGGTAGTTACGCCACTGCTCCTGAAGAATGTGAGCCTGTTGAATTTCAAATAGATCTATATAAAAAAAATGTGTAAGCTTAATTAATCTAACTTTTTGTTAAAGGAGAAAAAAAAACAAATAAGAAGGATAAAAATCAGGTTTTAATGCTAATGATTTACTATATGATGTAGAAAGAAATACTATTTCTCTCTTAAATGATTTTACATATATTTTTAAAATGTTAGAATGGTTGAAAATAGACAAATGTCCATCACGTTCAACCTGGGGTGATGAGAAAGGAATGGGGTTAAATTACATCCATAATTCATGATCCAGTCTTCCTAAAAAGCAAGTTTTTTTACTCCTGATCCTGATTGTTGATTAACTAGATCTATAAGTAGAGCTGGGTGAATCTGCAGATGTTGGTGGGTCCAGCCAGATATTTTTAAAAAATCCAGTTTGGGACTGGACTTGAACCTGAACATCTGCCTGGATGCCGAACCCCTATGCATTACAATGAGGACTCGGACATTGTGCTGTAAAATGGTGGTAGAAAGGGCAAGGGGGATTAGAGCAGGAAGCATTATACTTACCGAGTCTCCTGTGTGGCTGTAACACTACTTCTGGGTCTGCTCATTAACCCTCATATATAGTCACTGCTTATCCCACACACTGTTAGTCCCAGCGTGTGACTGGTTGTAGTCAGACCCCACGCTGACAGCATCTGAGATTGGTTGGAATCACACATGCTGTCTGCATCTCTATAGTGGTGTAAAAATAAATAAATAAAATAATTGGAGTAGGGTTCCCCATATTGTGATGCCCAGCTAAAATAAGGCATATGGCTACACACTGTAGCCCCCAGCTGTGTGCTTATCTTGGCTGTATATAAAAATAAGAGGGATCCTAAGCAGCCTTTTTTGTTTTTTTTTAATTATTTAGATAAATAAATTAAAAAAACAGTGTGGGGTTGCCCCCCAATTTTGATAACCAATCATGATAAAGCCGACAGCTGGGGGCTGGTATTAGGCTGGGGAGGCCCATGGTTATTGGGCCCCTCAGCCTAAAAATAGCAGGCTGCAGCTGCCGAGATATGTCGCATTCGTTAGATGCAACAATCCCGGCACTTTACCCAGCTCATCCCGATTGCCCTGGCTTGGTGGCAGTCAGGGTAATATAAGGGGTTAATGACAGCTTACAGCTGCCACTAAGCCCTAGATTAGTAATGAAAGGTATCTATGAAACCCCACCATTACTAATACTGTACAGTAAGTGAAAAGAAATAAACACAACCATCGAAAAAATCCTTTATTTTAAATAAAATACAAAAAAACACCCTCTTTCTCCAATTTATTATCCCCAAACATCCAGCTCCAACATAATCTACACTACAGTTCAAAAGTTTAGGGTCACTTAGATATTTCCTTATTTTTGAAAGAAAAGCACATTTTTTTTCAATGAAGCTAACATTAAATTGAACAGAAATACACTCTATACATTGTTAATGTGGTTAATCACTATTCTAGCTGCAAATGTCTGGTTTTTATGCAATATCTACATAGGGGCCCCCTTTCAACAACCACCACTCTAGTGTTCTAATGGTACATTGTGTTTGCTAACTGTGTTAGAAGGCTAATGGATGTTTAGAAATCCCCTGAAAATTCTTGTGCAAGTATGTTCGCACAGCTCAAAACAGTTTTGCTGATTAGAGAAGCTATAAAACTGACCTTCCTTTCAGCTAGTTGAGAACCTGAAGCAATACATTTGTTGAATCCATTAAACTCTCAAAATGGCCAGAAAAAAGAGAACTTTCATGTGAAACTCGACAGTCTATTCTTGTTCTTAGAAATAAAGGATATTCCATGCGAGAAATTGCCAAGAAACTGAAGATTTCCTACAACAGTGTGTACTGCTCCCTTCAGAGGACAGCACAAACAGGCTTTAACCAGAGTAGAAAGAGAAGTGGGAGGCCCCGCTGCACAACTGAGCAACAAGACAAGTACTTTAGAGTCTCTAGTGGGAGAAATTGACACCTCACATTTCCTCAATTGTCAGCTTCATTAAATAGTATTTGAAAAACACCAATGTCAATGTCTACAGTGAAGAGGCAACTCTGGGATGCTGGCCTTCAGGGCAGAGTGGCAAAGAAAAAGCCATATCTGAGACTGGCTAATAAAAGGAAAAGATTAATATGGGCAAAAGAACACAGACATTGGACAGAGGAAGATTGGAAAAAAGTGTTATGGACAGACGAATCGAAGTTTGAGGTGTTTGGATCACACAGAAGAACATTTGTGAGATGCAGAACAACTGAGAAGATGCTGGAAGAGTGTCTGATGCCATCTGTCAAACATGGTGGAGGTAATATGATGGTCTGGGGTTGTTTCGGTGCTGCTAAAGTGGGAGATTTGTACAAAGTAGGGCTGGTTTCAGACGTCCGTGTTTAATCAAGTACCAGTCACACGCATGGTTATGGTCATACATGTGTCATACGTGTGTCATAAGTGTGTCTGACATGTGGCACACGTGTGGCACACATGTGAAATCCGTGTTTACATGCGTGTGACAGGTACGGGAGAAAACACGGGTCTGTGAAATAAAAAGATTTTTCATATTTACCTGCTTTCTCCGGCTCTGCTGCCTCCCGCTCCTGACTGCCGCTCATTATATTCATCGATTATTCACCGCACTCAAGACCTGGAAGCCGGAGCATCGCAGAGACAGCGAGGGATATAGCACCGCCAAGGACAGGCAAGTATTCTTCAGCACAGTGACATCCAGGAGGTCATCGGAGTTCCCAATGAACTCTGACATCCTGATGACCCCCGCGACACCCGCGCTACAGCTTCATGGGTTCATCAGAGTTAACTGGGAACTGTGATGAGTCCCCGATGCTGTCCCCACAATATTCTGGCTTCTAGATTCTCACCACACACACACAGACACACACACACACACACACACACACACTGCTGTACACTCACCCAGCGATGCCGTCCCCGGCACTGAAGTCCCCAGCGCTGCTCCAGAGGGCACTGAATATTCAGTGAGTAAAATGAGCGGCGATAAGGAGTGGGAGGCAGCAGAGCCGAAGACAACATCGCTGGAGAGAAGTAAATATAAAAAATCTTTTTATTAAAAAGACCCATATTTTCTCCGGTATGTTTTACACTGATGTCACAAGGATCACATCAGTGTGCGATCTGTGTGACATCCATGCTGCCGGAGATGCCTGCGTGTCTGCGTGCGGGGTCATGAAAGGTCACATGGTCTGTGTGCAAACACGGACGTTTGAGGCACATCAGAGAATAACATGGGTACGTGTGACATCCGTTTTTAAAAATGGATGTCACACGTACCTAAAACACGGACATCTGAAACCAGCCTAAAAGGGATTTTGAATAAGGAAGACTATCACAATGACCCAAAGCACACCTGCAAATTATGCATGAACTATTTAGGAAAGAATCAGGCACCTGGTATTCTATCTGTAATGGAGTGGCCAGCCAAGTCACCAGATCTCAACCTTATTGAGCTGTTGTGGGAGCAGCTTGACCATATGGTACGCAAAAAGTGCCTATCAAGCCAATCCACCATGTGAGAGGGGGGAAGCATGGGGTTAAATATCTCCAGATTACCGCAGCAAATTAACAGCTAGAATGCCAAAGGTTTGCAAAACTGGAATTGCTGCAAAGGAAGCATTCTTTGAGGAAAGCAAAGTTTGAAGGACAAAATTATTATTTCTAACCCTGTCAATGTCTGGACTATATTTTCTA
Organism: Anomaloglossus baeobatrachus; assembly: GCF_048569485.1. Classification (NCBI taxonomy): domain Eukaryota; kingdom Metazoa; phylum Chordata; class Amphibia; order Anura; family Aromobatidae; genus Anomaloglossus; species Anomaloglossus baeobatrachus. The sequence goes on from NC_134356.1 coordinate 128,536,688, forward strand.
TTCATTATGCAACTCATTTGATAAAAAAAAAGTATGATTTTTCATGGAAAAGACAAAATTGTCTAGGTGACCACAAACTTTTGAACTGTAGTGTACATGAGGTCCCACGAAAATCCCGGCTTTGCTATGTGGCGCCCTGGACAAGCCAGGGGCCACAGAGAACAACACCTACACACCCCACACTCCCAGTCAGGCACACCGAAGTCAGACTAAAACCCTTGTTGCCTCCCTCCAGGGGCTGATGTTCACACCAGGGGGGTGGGCCAGGCGGTTGGTCCCGCCCACCGTGGAGTACACAGTCCTGGAGGCGAGAAAAGTTTACAGTTGAGTGATGGAAGTGAAAGTGAGAGAAAGGAAAGTGGTAAAGGAGCAGACAGAAGTTGGTCCGGGTGTGTGGCCCGGACAGATCAGCAAGGTTGGCAGACGGTGGTGACTGCAGGAGTGGCCTATCAGAGTTTACTGTAAGGACCGTGGACGGGCGGTGGCCCGGCGGTACCGGACCGGTACGCAAAGAGAAGCCAGCACCATCCGGCAGGGGCTTACGGACCCCGGCAACGCTAGGAGTCGCCGTGAATTTGCCAAATTCGTTAGCGAAGGGAACCTCCTGGGTTTCCCAGCAGCCAAGTACCGACAGAAGGCAACAGTCCAACCGAGAGAGGGAAACATAGCCACCGCCAAGGCTACCGTTCCCAGGGCCAGAGCCTGAGGGCAAAAGGGGCTCCTCCGGCCCACATCCAAGCCGGGGAGCGGGTTACCGGTGGGAACCCATTGGAACCGTTACACTACATAGGTGCAGGGAAAGGCAGTCACCATCAACCTGCCGGGAGAAACAACACCGCAGCCGTCTGTGGGACCCGTCCATCCAGCCGTGTGTTTTACCGAGAACTGTGTCCTCATCATTGGCTGAGTGAGTACTACCGTGCCGTGCGGCACAGCGCTGCCCCCGCGACCCTGCACCTCGCCAGGCTCCGTAACCTGCCTGCCATCCATCCCTACCCCATCACCGGGCCCCGGGACAACCAACCCCCTACCCACGGAGGGAAGAACTAACATCCAGGCTGCTCCCTGTCATCGCTCCCGGGATCCCCCGTCCAGAGCAGCGGTGGTGTCACCAATATCACCACAACCGTGGGTAGCGTCACGGACAATAACCAAATCCTCACCATCCAATCCCCACCCTTTTCACTCACGGGCGAGGAGCGCCGCTCGAGTCCCCGGGATCCGGCCCACCGCTCGAGCCACCACTGAGCAGCAGCAGCCGCAGCAGCCGCGGCCGGACCCGAGCAGTGGGAGAGCGCAGCGCCCCCTCTTCCGCCCGCGACAACTTGGCGTCACGAACAGGATCTCACCGCTCTGCCGTCTGGTAGAGGTGCGCCTTGTAACCGTCAGAGGTGTCCGGCCGGAAAATTTGAGAAGCCGCCATCTTGGGCACGAAAAATTCCCACTCGAGCGTCTCCTCGAGTAGTGGAGACGCAAAGGCCAAAGCCCCGCCCCTGTAGAGGAGGAGCCGGAAAGAGACTAAGGGGGACTGATGGCGTCTGGCCGCATGTAGCCCGCGGCTATAAAAGCAGGGACGCCAGGACCCTGTGGCCATCTTGTTGCTGGTTCCTGGAAGAGGCCGCCAGAAAGATGTTCATGCCGTACCGTAGCACCGTAGCCACCGCGCCTGGAACCGCGGCGTGGGTGGAGATCCGGACCGCACAGCTCCAACAACGGCTGCAGGTCAAGATCCAGCTCCTCTTGGAGGAGTGGGAGGCCGACATGGCGGAGGTTGTAGCGACCGTGCGGAGACGCGAGGAAGAGGGAGCTTCGGAAGGGAGGGTGAGTGACCCACGCCCCTGTACCCCTAGTGGGTTGGTCATCGCGGCCGAGGGACCTGGTCCACGCCCGCTCACCCTGCTATCTCCCCCGCTATCCGTACCGGCCGCCGCGGCCCCGCCACTAGGCCCGCTACCCCCGCAACTGGTACCGATACCCTGCATGTCCGCCCAGGCGGATCGACCTGGAGCCAGAGCCCGTGATCGACCGGAAGTGCTACCCTGGAAGGTGCACAAGCCTGAGCCGGAGGCATCCCCTGAAAAACTTCCTGAGCCGGAGCCGAAAGGCCGCTCCGTGCAGGAGGCCCGGCGGAAGAGGACCCCTGTGCCCATCCCCCACACCTTGGCTGAGGTTGCGTCGGGTTGCCGCTGCAAGGCAGCACCCCAGGCTAAGTCACCGCGGGACCTTCCACCCCGATCACCAGTGGTGGGCAGTGTCCAGAAGGTCTCGCGGGGCTCGACCCGTGCACCGGAGCTCGCAGCAGCTCCGTATTGGGACAGGGACCCGACACCGCTGGGCCCAGAGATTGCCGAGAGAGAGAGGAAGAAGGCGGAGATGGTGGCCCGTACGATCCGGGAAAAGGAGAGTCTGAGGCAAGCAACCTTCCGTGTCCGGGGCCCCCTGTATGAAGGGCAGGTGAGGCGGTTTGATGTCCGCCGGGGCTATGGTTTCATCTACGAACCGGGCCTGGAGGCCGAGGACTTTATAGCCCGGCGGGATGTTAATGCCCACCTACCAGAGGAGCATCCAGGCCGCAATCTAATGCCCGGAGACCTGGTACAGTACACCCGTCACTGCGGGGAGAGAGGGTGGTTTGCACTAGATGCAAAGTTGAGGGGCAGCCAAGAGGCCCGTGTGTGTACCACGCCCCCTCCCCCGACCGATGCCGAGGAATCCGAATAATGGCAGCGGAGTCCCGTTGCAGTTGTCCCCCGTTGGGACCACCAGAGTGCTGTTTAAAGTTCTATGAATGATAAGCCAATTAACAGAAGAAAGTTACCTGATTGTCAGCCTGATTGAGACCGGTCGTTGCCGGCACCGTTGTCCCCGTGGGGACTGTTTACAAGTGTTGCATAAGGGACTCCTTATGGACAAGCCTGAGAACTAGCAAGGCAACCACGAACTTGTGGCTTGTAAATAAAAATGTTGTTTTATGGCTTTCACCGTTGCCGCCTCCGGAGAGGCAGATTGGAGGATGGGCCTGGAGGGAAGTGATGGCCCAGGCCCGCCACTACCGCAACCGGTGGCAATCCTCTGGGGGTTTCAGGGGTTCCCCATGGACGTGGGTCCCCCGAAAAGGACAGAACCCGCTTGGGTAACTTGTGCTGGACTGGGGTCAAGGGGTGCTGCCTGTTTGCTTAGGGGCAGCATCAGGGCCAGGTTACTTGGGTGGGAGAGAGCGGAAGCTGTAACCGTTTTGCAACGTTAAAGTAAGAGTACCTACCGATGTGGGAAGATGTTATTTTAATTGTAATCTCTGTTTTACTGTTTATCTTTTCAGTTGGTGAAAATAAAACCGGTGATGGACGGGCAGCCCGCGGACGGTCTGCATTTTACTAAGGGGGAATGTGGTGCCCTACTAAGGGGGAATGTGGTGCCCTGGACAGGCCACAGAGAACAACACCTACACACCCCGCGCTCCCGGTCAGGCACACCGAAGTCAGACGAAAACCTTGTTGCCTCCCTCCAGGGGCTGATGTTCACACCAGGGGGGTGGGCCAGGCGGTTGGTCCCGCCCACCGAGGAGTACACAGTCCTGGAGGCGGGAAAAGTTTACAGTTGAGTGAGGGAAGTGAAAGTGAGAGGAAGGAAAGTTGTAAAGGAGCAGACAGAAGTTGGTCCGGGTGTGTGGCTCGGACAGATCAGCAAGGTTGGCAGACGGTAGTGACCGTCTGCAGGAGTGGCCTATCGGAGTTTACCGTAAGGACCGTGGACGGGCGGTGGCCCGGCGTTACCGGACCGGTACGCAAAGAGAAGCCAGCACCATCCGGCAGGGGCTTACGGACCCCGGCAAGGCTAGGAGTCGCCGTGAATTTGCCAAATTCGTTAGCAAAGGGAACCTCCTGGGTTTCCCAGCAGCCAAGTCCCGACAGAAGCCAACAGTCCAACTGAGAGATGGAAACACAGCCACCGCCAAGGCTACCGGTCCCAGGGCCAGAGCCTGCGGGCAAAAGGGGCTCCTCCGGCCCACATCCAAGCCGGGGAGCGGGTTACTGGTGGGAACCCATTGGAACCGTTACACTACATAGGTGCAGGGAAAGGCAGTCACCATCAACTTGCCGGGAGAAACAACACCGCAGCCGTCTGTGGGACCCGTCCAACCAGCCGTGTGTTTTATCGAGACCTGTGTCCTCATCATTGGCTGAGTGAGTACTACCGTGCCGTGCGGCACAGCGCTGCCCCCGCGACCCTGCACCTCGCTAGGCTCCATAACCCGCCTGCCATCCATCCCTACTCCATCACCGGGCCCCGGGACAACCAACCCCCTACCCACGGAGGGAAGAACTAACATCCAGGCTGCTCCTTGTCATCGCTCCCGGGATCCCCCGTCCAGAGCAGCGGTGGTGTCACCAATATCACCACAACCGTGGGTGGCGTCACGGACAATAACCAAATCCTCACCATCCAATCCCCACCCTTTTCACTCATGGGCGAGGAGCGCCGCTCGAGTCCCCGGGATCCGGCCCACCGCTCGAGCCACCTCCGAGCAGCAGCAGCCGCAGCAGCCGCGGCCGGACCCGAGCAGTGGGAGAGCGCAGCGTCCCCTCCTCCGCCCGCGACAGCTACATACTGAAGTTTTAGAGTCAGGCACATTAGAAAACATGACCGCCCACTGTGGCTTTAGGCAGAGACTGACTGAGCCGCAGCTGTGAGTGTTGACGTCACTCAGTTTATCTGTGATTACAGGTGGAGGTTGCCATGGTATGCCATCCATGACCGCAGGCAGACTAACCTCAGGTGACCTCATTGAATTCAGTAACCTCACCTCAGGTGAACTCATTCAGTTCAATAAGACCTGCACCTCTTGGCAGAAAACCGCTTTTTTTTGCCAAGAGATGCAGATATGATGCTCAAATTTATAAACCAAATTCCTCCACCTATACTACATCTTCTGGCAAAGAAACATATCAAAACTCAATGTAGTTTTGATGTGATACTGTGACAGGAGGTGCAGATTTGGTGCTGAAATTTATTCACCACATTACTGCACCAAATCTGTATCTTCTGGCAAAAAAACGCGATGCAGTGATGATGCAATATTGATGCTATTTTTGTAAGAATATGCAGATTTGGTGCAGACATTTGGTGTATAAATTTCAACACCAAATCTGCATCTCCTGGCAAAAAATTGCATCAAACGAGGGAGTGTGCGAGAGTCTTTTTTTCACATAAACTATTTTCCTGTGTGTTTTTGTTTTTTTTTAACTGTACACTTATCGGGTTAGTAATGTGGTTGTCCGAGAGAGCCCAACAATTTATTAGCATACAAACAGCACCCAAACTCCGAACTGGGACTCGAACCTCCGTGAACAGTCTGTGTACGACTTCGAGCCCTGGACACCAGGTGCCTGGTACAAACCCCAAACTTTACAGTTTGAGTTTGCTCATCCTTAATTAAAAGTAAAGAAGATATAATTAAGAAAAAAAGCATATAAACGAGGTAAAAACGGTTAAAGGAAGCTACAAAGTGTTGGTTAAAAGAGTACTAATTAGAAGAGGAGTTTCGACAACTGGATAATGTAGATACAATGTATATGAAAAACTAGTCAAGGATCTGACTATCCAAATCCAAAAACATTTTCAAAACAATTAAAAAAAATGAAAAAAGGCTCATCACTAAAAGGATGGTGCAGAGACTGTTCCTCCATTACTGAGGAAGCTGTCTGGTATTATTTACCACAAGTTCATCAGAACTTTTCAGAATAAGATCAACCTATAGTTGTAGGAATAGGATCAGTTAGTAAACCACTATCAAGTTACATAATCTGGGGGGGCGGGGCGATGTAGCCGACCAGAGAGGACGCATGGGAAGAGAGCTCCTATAATCCTGATCTTATCCTGGCCATTTACACCCGGTTACCTGACCCATTTACTCACTGACCTGCTGCTGTGACAGGAGACACCATCTGGAGGCTGGTGATTCCCACTAGAGGTATTCCCTGACTCTTGCATGGCGTTGCTGGATCTCCTGAGGCTGGAGAGTGTGGAGCAGCAGCCATCTTCCCTACAGCCTGCATTTTGACAGTGAACAGCAGAGCATGACTCCGGAGAGCAGTGAGGAGTGACAGATTTATGGCCAGAGGTGAAGACCCAGGAGCGTGAGCACAGGGAGTTAATCCCTTAGCTGTGTAACTGGCAGTCAGTGAGCAGCAGCCCATTAAGGGGCCGGCGGCTGTGTAGGAGACTTTAACCCATAGCGTGCTGGAGGGTCTGGAGTGTGTGCCTTGAAACACAGGCCCTGCAGATTCTCCCTGACACATGAAAACAAATAAGTGGCACATATTGAAGTCCACACGCTGCGCAGGCCTGCATCATCCTGATAAATACACCCTGAGTGCTGTGCTGCCCTGGGACTCCCTTCATTCTTATTATCCACCATATAAGTGGCTGTTTTCTGGCTCTCTGTACGTGGTGAGGAAGTGGAGACAGACATATTACTAAATATACATTATAAAGGCACAGATTCAGACGCACGGGGGCACGATAAGAGAGGGGTGCAGAATCAGCAAATCCCCAGTGTATCAATATGAGTCCCCCTAAACAAAGTGGAGCTATTGACAAACTTAAGGAATTCGCAAGGGGTGGTCAGGCAAATGCCCCTAAAGCCAAGAGAAATGCAACCCCAAAAGGTCAGGCACTATTGGATGACGGGTCAGAAGATCAAGATGATTTAACCCTGAGGCAGGTGTATGAACAGCTTCTACAAGCAATTTCTACAAGCAACAGCTCCCTCACAGGGAAGATTGAGGAGGTACATTCAGAGGTGGGCCTCCTGCGTCAGGACATGCAATCCCTGAGGGCCCGAACAGCGGAAGTCGAGACGCGAGTGTCTGAACTGGAGGATCAAACTGTAACACTCAAAACAAAAATGACCACAATGGCCGGGTCGGCAAATGCATGGCGCCAGAAAGCAGGCGATCTGGAGAACCGCATGCGTCGACACAATATACGAATCATAGGACTGCCAGAGCACTCGGAAGGTCAGCTTCCGGAACAATTCCTGGAGGAGTGGCTGAAATTTAATCTCGGAGATGAGTTCTCCTCGACATTTGCGGTGGACAGGACGCACAGAGTTCCAATGAGGCCTCCTATTCCAGGCGCACCACCACGTCCCTTTTTAGCAAGGATGCTCAACTACAAAGATAGAGACACATCACTCCGTCTGGCCCGACAGAAGAGCCCACTCAAGTTCAATAATGCTGCGCTTTCGATCTTTCCGGACTTTTCGGTGGACCTCCAGAAACAGAGAGCCCACTTCATGGAGGTGAAGAAGAAATTAAGGGAGCGGAACATCATCTACTCTATGCTGTACCCTGACCGACTCCGCATAGTGCATGAAGGGTCGTCTCTGTTTTTTACTACACCTGCTGAGGCTGAGGACTGGCTACAGGTACACCCAAAACCTAAGGGGCAGAAGCAATGAGATTACTTTCCTAGGTGACATTTTCTGTGCCCCCAGGCGACCCTCTTCTCCCATGGTAGCTTGAAGCCCCCTTTGGAGACAGATGGGACTTCCCTGTGCCTCGAGTGATGGAGGAATTGGCCAGGAATTGGTTCTTGTGAAATGGGAGCCCTATCTTGTGCACCCTTATACCACCTATAGAGGACACTGTATTCAATGGTGGTATCCCCATTGATGTTTGAAATGTTTTACAGGACTTATCGGAAAGGTCCTGAAGTTCGATATTGGTTCTTTATGTCTACAGCTGCAATTGCATTAACTTTATTTCTTTGCAGGGACAGGCTTATTACTGTTGGAGGGTTAACCACACTTAATTGCAGGGCAGAAAGCGTCTTATACCTGGGATCCTGGTTCTATAATAAGATCTATGTGATATGGGGGTCAGAGCTGATATTTATGACCTGGAATGTCAGAGGCCTTAAATCGCCCAAAAAACGTATTAAGGTATTCTCCCAAATTAAGCAAGTCAAGGCCCAACTGGTGGTACTGGTAGAGACTCACCTCATACGGGACACAGCCAGACTAGTAAACAAACCGTGGGTACAATGGTTGGCACATGCGTTCCACACCAGCTACTCCAGGGGTGTCTCTCTATTGGTCCATAGGCATATCCGTTGGGAAGTGAAGGTGGTGAGGCGTGATCCGGAGGGGTGATTTGTGTTTATATATGCATCTATAAACTCTAGAGATTATGTGCTGTTATGTATTTACAGCCCCCCGCCAGCTTGCATCTCCATTCTTAAACAAGCACTGAGCTTTGCCCTCAATTATCCAGATGCGTATGTGTTATGTATGAGGGATTTTAATCTTGTGATGAATGAGGAGCAGGACAGGTTTCGGATGGATGGAGGGGGACAACATTCGGCCACACACTTGACTGATTTGCAGCAATGCGTGGAGGGAGGTGGGTGGATTGACCTTTGGCGACTCCAGCTTCCTAATACCAGAGAATATACATGTCATTCTTCTACTAGACGCACGATGTCCCGACTGGATTATATTTTGGGGTCGAGCAATATCGCAACCTGGGTGGATGACGTGGTACACGGGGCCAGGGGCATATCTGATCACAGCCCAGTGATTCTTACTATGAAGACTAACCAAGGTATTGGTAAACCCTTTTGGAGGTTAAACCCCTTTTGGCTTAAACTAATAGATCAAAGTGATAGAACTCTGACCCAAATAGAGGATTTCCTGGAAGCCCACCCTAAACCCTGGAATATTAACTTGGTGTGGGACACTCTTAAAGCCTACCTTAGAGGGTGTTTGTCTTCAACTATAACATATCTTAAAAGAGTGACTAAAACTGAGGATGATATAGTAGAGGGGAGACTTAGGGACTCAGAGGCAATATATATATCGGCCCCAACCGATGGAAATAGGGCGGCCTGGATGCAATCATATAGGTTATATATGCAGCACTCTGAGACCAAGTCCAAACGCAAATTGTTCTTTACCCAACAATCATATTTTGAGCTTGGAAATCAATCCAGTAAATTATTGGCATATATGGTTAGGCAACACAACACTTCAAATACAATATTGGTTATAAGGAGGATGGATGGCTCAATAGCTACATCCCCTGAAGATATTTTAGAGTGCTTTTATGAATACTATAAAACCCTATACACTTCTAGAAATCCTCATGGAGTTCAAAGTTGCGTGACATATTTGTCGGATTTGGAGTTTCCCACTTTGAGTGGATCACAACGGGAGTCTCTGGAGGCGGACATCACATTGGATGAAGTGATTACTGCCATCTCGGGTATGGCTAGGGGGAAATCTCCGGGTCCAGATGGCCTTCCCATAGAATTCTATAGTAAATATTGTGACGTATTGGGCCCGATTTCTTTTAGAGGTTTTCTCACATTTTTCAGCCGGCGACTCTCTACCTGCCTCCTTGTACGAAGAACATATAGTCGTGCTGAGGAAGGAGGGTAAAGACCCACTAGACTGTGGTTCATACCGTCCTATATCCCTAGTTAACGTGGATTACAAGATCTTTACCAAAATACTGGCGTCCAGGCTTAATTCAGTCATATTGAGTATAGTTCACCCAGATCAAACCAGATTTATGCCTGGGAAAAACACCTCGATAAATATAAGACGGGTCCAGTCCATAGTGCAATATAGCACACTGGTCCAGGAGAACGAGTGGGCCTTGGCCTCGCTGGATGCGGCCAATGCATTTGACTCGGTAGAATGGCCATTTTTATTTGCCTGCCTCCAGAGATTCGCCTTTGGGCCTAAATTCAGTAATTGGATTCATATGTTGTATAGGTCCCCGACAGCCAGGATACTAGTCAATTCTCATTGAATCGAGGCACAAGACAGGGATGCCCTCTGTCTCCAGCATTAATTGCACTTGTTATTGAAGCTTTGGCAATTAGAATCCGCTCTCATCCACAGATCACTGGAATCACTATAGCCGACCGCACAGATCAAATAGGATTGTATGCGGATGACATGGTTGTCTTCTTAGATCGAGTGCAAGAGACTCTACCGGTGGTTATAGACACTATAGATAAATTTGGGGAGTTTTCGGGACTACGCATCAACTGGGATAAGTCGGCTTTGATGCCATTAATGCATGGGTCTGGAATTTCAATGGAGGGTAGGTCACCTCTGCAAGTGGTAACTAGCTTTAAATACCTGGGAATACACATACAGTCATGGCGAAAAGTTTTGAGAATGACACCAAAATTATATTTTCACATGATCTGTTGCCCTCTGGTTTTTAATTGTGTTTGTCTGATGTTTACATCACATACAGAAATATAATTGCAATCATATTATGAGTACCAAAAGGTTATATTGACAGTTAGAATGCGTTAATGCAGCAAGTCAATATTTGCAGTGTTGACCCTTCTTCTTCAGGACCTCTGCAATTCTCCCTGGCATGCTCTCAATCAACTTCTGGATCAAATCCTGACTGATAGCTGTCCATTCTTGCATAAGCAATGCTTGCCTTTTGCCAGAATTTGTTGGTTTTTGTTTGTCCACCCGTCTCTTGATGATTGCCCACAAGTTCTCAATGGGATTAAGATCTGGGGAGTTTCCAGGCCATGGACCCAAAATCTCTATGTTTTGTTCCATGAGCCATTTAGTGATCACCTTTGCTTTATGGCAAGGTGCTCCATCATGCTGGAAAAGGCATTGTTGGGCTCCAAACTGCTCTTGGACAGTTGGGAGAAGTTGCTCTTGGAGGACATTCTGGTACCATTCTTTATTCATGGCTGTGTTTTTAGGCAAGACTGTGAGTGAGCCGATTCCCTTGGCTGAGAAGCAACCCCACACATGAATCGTTTCAGGATGCTTAACAGTTGGCATGAGACAAGACTGGTGGTAGCGCTCACCTCTTCTTCTCCTAATAAGCTGTTTTCCAGATGTCCCAAACAATCGAAAAGGGTATTCATCTGAGAAAATGACTTTACCCAAGTCCTCAGTAGTCCACTCCCTGTACCTTTTGCAGAATATCAGTCGGTCCCTGATGTTTTTTCTGGAGAGAAGTGGCTTCTTTGCTGCCCTCCTTGAAACCAGGCCTTGCTCAAGCAGTCTCCGCCTCACAGTGCGTGCAGAAGCACTCACAGCAACCTGCTGCCATTGCTGAGCTAGCTCGGCACTGCTGGTAGTCCGATCCAGCAGCTGAAACAGTTTTAAGATACGGTCCTGGCGTTTGCTGGTCCTTCTTGGGCGCCCTGGAGCCTTTTTGGCAACAATGGAAGCTCTCTCCTTGAAGTTCTTGATGATGCGATAGATTGTTGACTGAGGTGCAATCTTTATAGCTGCGATACTCTTCCCTGTTAGGGCATTTTTGTGCAGAGCAATGATGGCTGCACGTGTTTCTTTAGAGATAACCATGGTTAACTGAAGAGAAACAATGATACCAAGCATCAGCCTCCTTTTAAAGTGTCCAGTGGTGTCATTCTTTCTTAATCATGACTGATTGATCGCCAGGCCTGTTTTCATCAACACCCACACCTGCGTTAATGGAACAATCACTAAAACAATGTTAGCTGCTCCTTTTAAGGCAGGAATGCAATGATGTTGAAATGTGTTTTGGGGGTTAAAGTTCATTTTCTTAGCCAATATTGACTTTGCAAGTAATTAAGCTGATCACTCTTTATGACATTCTGGAGTATATGCAAATTGCCATTAGAAAAACTTAAGCAGTAGACTTTGTAAAAATTAATATTTGTAGCATTCTCAAAACTTTTGGCCATGACTGTACAGAAAGACCATACACTAGACCTGCAGATGAGTATAACACCACTTCTGGAGCACGTTAAACTTAAATATAACTTGTGAAGGAAGCTACCCCTGTCAGTGGTTGGCAGAATAAATTTAATCAAAATGATATTACTTCCAAAGCTTAGTTATACACTACAACATAGTGCAGTATCAGTACCCAAATCCTTCTTCTCAATGTTGAACTCACTTACTACCTCTTTCACATAGGGGAAATCCAGACCCAAACTTCGGTTATCCATTTTACAGAGATCCAAAAGACTGAGAGGGATGGCTTTACCGGAGTTCTTCCTCTACTACCTCGCGGGACAGCTTAGGGCACTAGAGACTTGGATGCCTGGATGTCAGCTGCCAAACTCTGAGAGTCACTTGGCACACGCGGCTGGGACTGATTGTTTAATGGGTTTTCTGGAATCAGATGGACTGAGAACACCATGGCAATTATCCCTCCTCAGGTTGGCAAGATTAGTCTGGTGAGAAGCCAAGAGGGTGGCACACTTCGAATGGGTGGTGGCGGAACTCCCATTATGGGGGAATAGCCACTTCCATACTCTGAGAGATCACCCCTCGGCGCAATTCTGGGCCACTCACAGCGTCAGTGCATTAGGTGATCTTTTGTCCCGGGAACCACAACCTTCAAGTTCTTTGAACAAGTCCAGATTGAACATAATGTTCCAAGATCACAGTTTTTTAGATACCTGCAGATTCGCACAGCGATTCAATCCCACAAACAGAAAATTGGAGTGAGGAGATTGATATAATCACTTCCTATGATAGGTATTCTAAAATCACAAGGACCTCGAGGCCTAATCTCAGCTATATATACTTACCTGTTGTCGGTGGGGGTGGAGTCGGACCCCTTGCCAGCCCAGGATAGATGGAAATCTCTAATTCCCTCTCTACAGGGAGAGGAAGGGGAAGAGATATTGGAATCTCCGACTGCGGTATCTCCTTCGGTTAATAATAAGTTGATTCAATGCTACATTGTCCACCAGGCATACCTTACTCCAACTCGATTATTCAGTATGGGCCGTTCTCGTACATCGGAGTGCCCGAGGTGTCATCTCCCAGGGGCAAATTTCATACATATGATTTGGAGCTGTCCCAATATATCTTCGTACTGGCGGGGAGTGACATCTCTGCTGACATCGATTGTGTCGATTCCTGTTTTGTGTGACCCTTTGATATGCCTGTTTGGGGTGGTGGAGGAAGAGTCCTGGGATCATTACATGACAATATTCCTCAGAGAGGCATTGTTTCTGGCTAGGAAATTAATAGCTCTGATGTGGATGGCAGATTCAAATCCAACTGTGTGGTCCTGAGTTAAACTAGTCAATGCAACCATAGTCTATGAGCGGGTGGTATATTATAATAGGGGGTGCCCGGGAAAATGTAACAAAATCTGGGGTTTGTGGAATTCTTCTCCAGACACACTTGCGGAGGTTTGAGGGAGATTATGTGGATAATGGTGGTTCCCATTAGATGTTGGGATATGAAACACTGTTCAATGGTATATTGTGGTATAATAATGCAATGTGGCTGTTGTTGTTCTTTCTATCTTCCTTTTTCTATTCCTCTATCTTGTTTTCAAAATATGGTCATGCTGATGGATAGAGCTGTTCTTATGCTCAATATAAAATTAGATATATATGCAAATGATAAGAAGTATGGATAATAACATTGTTCTATCTTAAGTGCTAAAGATATTTTGGACTTTATATGACTGTTCATTGTTATATTCAAATATTACTATCCATATACTGAACTATTTTTATATGGCAAATGTCAGTTGTACCATGTTTGAAATTGTTAATAAAACAAAGTTAAAAAAAGTTACATAATCTGGCTGTTACATTTAATGCTTGAAAACCTTCTATCTTGTATAAAAGACATAAATACAGTTTTAATGTATTACAATGTGTTCAATGGCAGCAGAAATTCCTCCTGGCTTCAACAGACTTTGAAAATCTGTACATTAAGGATACCTCAGGAGAGGGTTGTGGAGTTAGACAGATAGGACAGTATAAAGTATAGATTTTGTAAGTTTTATTTTTGAAACCCTAAATTTTGTGTAGCCTAAAAATATTTTTAAATTTGATTCTAGGAAACAGAACCACAATGGGGACTCTGGTCTGCTGTACTTCTATGTCTACTGTGTCATTACTTTTTTGCATCAAATATTTTAATTTTAGGTATTTTGATGATGTTTATGTAGAGTAGAAGGTACTGGTGAAATTTTTTTTGTGGATTCCTTGAACAAGATGAGCGATATCAATATAAGGCTTATATTCACATAGACTAACTCATTTGGAGATGTTAGATGTAGCTATAACAATTGAAGAAGGACTTATACTTACCCTTGGCTGTAAAACGTCTACTGATACCTTTCATTGCTACACTACAAAAGCTATAACCTAATCATATTTACAAGGCCATGAAATAAGGCTAATTTCTATAGTTATGTAGAATTATTAGTTATAGGCACACATGTATGCATCAGGCTTCGGAATTAAAAGAATGCCTTCTACAGCGAGGTTACCCATAGATGTAATAGAAGAAGCACTGAAGGCCAGATGTAAGAAATAAGTCAGATTTATTGAAAAGTGACAAGAGAAATAGATGTTTTGTGTTTTCTTTTCAGTGTAGGTAGGCCTTTGATGTCCCAGAATAAGTCCACAATTAGGAGGAATTAACACATGATAGAAAGAGGTCAAATATTAAGAGAAATATCTACGAGAAAACCAGTTGTCAATTTTAGAAGAATCAAAACTATTGTTTTACTACACACAAAAGTAATTGGCTTTAAAAAGATGGTGTTTAGGGAAAAGTATAGGTGTGGATCACGTAATCACTGTAAAGACTTGTTGAAAACAAAATCTGGAGGTTGGAAGTGTCAGTCATAGGGAAATAGGGTAAAATATTTTTTTCTTCAAGGCATAAACTATATAAGTAATATATATAGTATATAAGTAATAAAATGTCCTTGATGTGGTTCTTATATTGGAAACACAATTAGGAGCATTCAGATACGTGTCAGGGAACATCACAAATAATTATCCTCAGGAATGAGGATAATTTCTCATATAAAAGATGTACATCAGGATAATCCTGATGTTTTGAGATTCGCACATACAGTGGAAATAATTTAAAGTGAACTTGTCACAAGCATTTTCCCTTATAAGCTGTGGCCACCACCAGTGAGCCCTTATATACAACATTCTAGAATACTGTATATAAGAGCCCAGGCCAATGTGTATAACATAAAAAAACCCTTTATTATACTCACCTAGGGGTTGGTCCGATCTAATGGGCTCTTGGGTCCAGCGCCTTCTCCATGTCATGCGGTCGTCATCCTCCTTCCCAGCCTCTTGAGGATGATGTGTCCTACATCATTCACACAGAGGTGGCCATTGCACTTCAATCTGCCCTGCTGAGGGTAGATCAAAGTACTATAGTGCGCATGTGCAGGTTGTCTTTGACCTTTCCTTGCACCTACGCATTACAGCACTTTAATCTGCCCTCAGCTCAGCAGATCAAAGTGCTCATGGACAGGACCGCAATGGCAGTCTCTGTGTGGATGACTTAGGACATGTCTTCCACACGGGACTTGGAAGGAGGACGGTGACTGCACAAGATAGAGAAGGCCAAGAGTGGCAGCGCCCATTGAAACTGACCACTCCCTAGGTGAGTATAATAAAGGTCTGTTATGTTATACAGAGCAGCCTGGGCTCTTATACACAGTATTCTAGAATGCTGTAAATAAGAGCTTACTGGTGATGGCCACAGGTCATAAGGTGACAAAAATGAAGCTTTTTTTTTTTTTTTTTTTTTAAAGATGTGAAGATAAATGGATAATGAAGATTGATCCCATGGGCCCTTAATGTTTATACAGTGTCATCACGTATTTGTCAGGTCACAGACCTGTAGAAGTGTAGTGAATAACAAGAAATGGCCATCAGCTCAAGAGCCAGCTCCCTTCGCAGCAATTCAAGAAGATGTTTTAATTTCTTGCAAGGCAAAAATTAAAAGATGTCTTTAAAGGACCAGTGTATATGCCATCATTGTTTCTATCTATGCTATGTGAATCTTCACAAAATCCACTTTGCTATGTACTTTTATTACCTGCCTCCTTACTGTCTAAGTTTCATACGAAACTAGAGAAATGCGTCATAATCCTACCACTGAGGGCACCAAAAAAATTGATTTGATTGATGCATTGTCTGAGGAAAAAGGTGGAGGGGACAAAACAGACCAGGAAGGAGGAACTTTACGTCAACAATACAGGTGACCCCTGCAACATGCGCTCAGAGAAGAAGCGCGAGAAATAACATTATCTCCAAAAATTCATTATTTTGACAAATTGAAATATATGAAAGCAGGTTAAGAAATAAAATTAAAAAATAACACAGAAATTAAAAGAAAAAAACTTTAATTAATTTTCACAGTGTGATTTACAATTATTTTGTTTACGTAATTTCATATTTTATCTTTTTTTTTTTCAATAATAGCCACAGTATTTTTGTAGTCAGTCATCATAAATACAGGTGTTCTCTAGTGCACTCTTTGGTTACTGCATTATTAAAGGGAACCTGACATCAAAATTTAGTATATTAAGCCCACTTCAGGGTTCTGATGTCAATGTACGGTCCATAATAAAAATGTTTTTTGCATTTTTGTTTTGTTCAGGTGTTGTATTATAAATTCATATATAAAATGTGCTTACTTATATAGAAATCTATTACCTCGAGTCATCTGAGCATTACACAATCCATCTCGCATTCCACAATCGTCCTGTTGAGCCCACCATATATTTGAATTGATTGCTTGTAATGCTCATGGGTGCGAACGAGAGTGGACTATTGGGTTGCAGCACACAGAAAACCTAAAGGAGTTTGACTACGGTTTCACAGCAGGTTTTCACTAGAGCCACTGATGGTGAGGGCGTTCCGCTGCAGGGCGAAACCAGGTGCCACTCAGGAAGACTGGTGCCGCGACAGCTGACCCCAGGGGTATGGACAAGAACAGTCTCTAATGAAGCAGGTGTAGTCAGGATGGCTGATGAAGCAGACTGGGCCAATAGGGTATGATGTAGCAGTGGCCAGGATTGCAGACTTAGCTGATAGGCTCCGATGCAGCAGTAGTGGATACGTCAGGTACTGAAAAACACACAGACAGGTATTAGCAGTATGGAACACAGCACTTATAAGCGTCAGCAGCACTTAGGGACCTGACAACATAGACAATGTTGCCCAGGCACCTCCCTTAAGGGGAGGGTGCCTTAAATATCTGATGTCTCTCAGTAATAGGCTGAGAGGCACTTTTAGGTTAGGGCAAATTGGCCTTTAAAAAAAGGTGTGCAGGTGCCCTAAGTGCACTCCCAGAAGATCTGTGCGGCGTGTGCAGGCCCCCAGAGGCGACGGTAGAAACCGGGGATGGAGCAGCCACTGCTGAGCGGCCGGGAGGGTGAGTGTGCTGGCATCTATGCCAGAGGAGGGAAGCAGGAGAGCACAATAAGGGCGTTACTGTACACCCCTTACCCTTACACCCCTTTCCAGAAATTTCTTAAAGGAGAAGAGGGGAATAATTTGCTGAGCTGCCTCCTCTTGACTGGCTGACAAAAAGAAGCAGGACCGTGCATCTGCCTTAACATTTATTTTGGCCAGACGAAAGTGCACAACAAAAACGAAATGGGCAAAGAACAACAACGCAGATATGTCAGGTACTGGAACACAGACAGGTATTAGCAATATGGAACACAGCACTAAACAGAGCCAGCAGCTCTTAAAGACCTGACAACTAGCAGACCACGTTGCCAAGGCACATCCCTTAAGGGGAGGGTGCCTTAAATAGCTGATGCCTCTAATACATAGGCTGAGAGGCATTTCCAGGTTATGGAGTATTGGCCCTTTAATAAAAGGTGCATGCACCCATGCCCTAAGAGCACTCTCAGTCTAGGGCCCGACTTTGCGTTTCCACCTGCGTTTTAGGTGCTTTTTAGGTCCGTTTTGAGAAGCACCTTTTCCATGCCAAAAGGCATGCGTTTTGATTTACCAGCAAAGTCTATGGAAAAAGTGGATTTCCTGACCCCACTTTGTGCTTCTAAAAGCTGCGTTTAATTTGCATATTTTGTGGCAAAAACCATGCATTTAAAGAAGCAACATGTCAATTGTTTTTGCCATTTTGGGTGCGTTTTGCTAACATTGAAGTCAATGAGAAAAGGCAAAAACCAAGATTCCTACAAATTCAAGTGTTTTACCTGCTTTTTCAGTGCAGAAAGCATGCGTTTTGGACTACCAAAACGCATGCTTTTTGAACATCAAAATAATGATTTCATATGTCCCTTTACACACACACACACATAGTCCGACAATTAAAAATAAGAAATTTATTAAATTAGTGCTATTTTTCCTTTAAATATCATATTACCGCTATAATTTCATTAAAATAATTTATTTCCCATTATTTTTACCAAAATATATTTATTTGTTTCTTTTTTCCAATTTTTTCATTGAGTTTGACTATTTAAACTTAATTTATCAGTGTCTAGATGTTCAAAATGCATTTGTCAAAACGCAGGTGGAAAAGCAGGTAAAAAGTGCTGAAAACGCATCTAAAACGCGGTAAATACGCATGCGTTTTCAGCGCTAAATTTCTGAAAAAGGCAACTTTGGTCAAATCAATTAAGCAAAAAACGTGCGCTCTGAACTGCAAGTAGGAGAACGCAAAGTGGGGCCCTAGCCTCAGGAGGCCTGTGCAGCATGCCCAGGCTCTGGGAGGTGGCAGCAGGAACCGGGGATGCAGCAGCCACCACTGAGCGGCCGGGAGGGTGAGTATGCCGGTGTTCCCACAGGGGGAGGGGAGCCCATGGCGCAATCGATGGAAATACACATGCAGGTTCAGCAAGATGACTATGGGACTTGCAAGGATTTCTGTTACTCCTCGATGAGACAGGGCAATGGAATACGAATAAGCGATTTTTATATATGCATTTATAACAGAACATCTGTACAAAGTGAAAATTAAAAAAGTGAAAATCTTTATTATAGACATTACATTGACAACAGGCCCCTGGGGTCAGCTGAATGTGAAGAATTCTGAGCACAAGTTCCCTTTGAAGGTTGTACTGTAAATTCTGTTTAAAAAAAAAAAAAATCAACAGTTGTTGCAGTGCATAATAGGGATAGGTTCTCTTTAATTTCTTCAGATTTCTAGGATTTCTCTAAACTTCACTTCTGAGTAGTATTTTGTATTAGATTAGACCAGATCACCCACTAGAAGTGTATTTATGTGAGCTGAAATAACCCTACATCAGACTATTCACTAATACCTTGTGTGTGCACTAAGCTGTAATACTTGGTACTAACTCTTATTCTTATCTCATATTACAGTCAGTAGTATATTGCCATGGTGGACGCATTGGGTTCTTCCAAGGTGACATTCGTCTTCTTTCTGATGACATGAAGACTTTACGGCCCACTATTTTTCCAGTTGTTCCAAGGTTATTAAACAGAATGTATGACAAGGTGGGTATATTCAGCACAAATATTGTAAATGGATGGACTCACGGCACCGATTCTGAAAGCTTGATCAGGCTACGCCAAAAATCAGCTTCTCAATGGAGGAAATGAGCCATGGGTTATTGTCAGTTGAAATATGTCAGCATTTCTTTTAGCAATGCTAACAATCGGCTATAAAAATTGTTGCTGCACTATGGTAGAAGGGAATATCCATAACATAATGCTATGGCAAGTGACTAAAAGAATGTTTGGATAAAGGGAGGACCCTGAATATGTCTTTTTGGAATTGAGACTAAGGGGTACTTTGCACTCTGCGACATCGCTAGCCGATGCTAGCGATGCCGAGCGCGATAGTACCCGCCCCGGTTGCACATGCGATATCTTGTGAAAGCTGCTTCACACGCACTTACCTGCCCTGCGACGTCGCTCTGGCCGGCGACCCGCCTCCTTCGTAAGGGGACAGGTCGTGCAGCGTCACAGCGACGTCACACGGCAGGCGGCCAATAGAAGCAGAGGGGCGGAGATGAGTGGGACATAAACATCCCGACCACCTCCTTCCCTACGCATTGCCGGTGGAGACAGGTAAGGAAATGTTCCTCACTCCTGCGGCTTCATACACATCGATGTGTGCTGCCGCAGGAACGAGGAACAACATCGTATCTCCTATTGATGCGACATTATGGAAATGTCCGACACTACACAGATCACCGATTTACTTCGCTTTTGCAATCGTTTATCAGCGCATCTAGGCTTTACACGTTGCGACGTCGTTACCGGCACCGGATGTGCGTCACTTTCAATTTGACCCCGACGATATTGCAGTAGCGATGTCGCAACGTGCAAAGTACCCCTAAGGGTGGCTTTACACGCTGCGACATCGCTAGCCGATGCTAGCGATGGCGAGCGTGATAGCACCCGCCCCTATCGTTATAGCGATATTTGGTAATCGCTGCCGTAGCGAACATTATCGCTACGGCAGCGTCACACGTACTTACCTGCTCAGCGACGTCACTGTGACTGGCGAACCGCCTTTTTTCTAAGGGGGTGGTTCGCTCGGCGTCACAGCGACGTCACTAAGCGGCCGCCCAATCAAAGCGGAGGGGCGGAGATGAGCGGGACGAACATCCTGCCGACCTCCTTCCGTCCTCATTGCTGGCGTGTGGCAGGTAAGGAGAGTTTCCTCGTTCCTGCGGCGTCACACGGAGCGATGTGTGCTGCCGCAGGGACGAGGAACAACTTCGCCCAAGCGACAGCAGCGATAACTGGGAGCGGACCCCCATGTTAACGAGGAGCGATTTTGGACGTTTTTGCAACGATCCAAAATCGCTCCTAGGAGTCACACACAACGAGATCGCTACAGCGGCCGGATGTGCGTCACAAAATCCGTGACCCCAACGAGATCGCTGTAGTGATCTCATAGCGTGTAAAGCCCGCTTAAGGCTCTGGCTCCACAATCAGACTATACTGGACATAGAGATACATTGTACAGAGCACTGCATCTCTGTGTCCTGTATTCTAGATGGAGAATAAAAGAGATTTTTTTTCTTTTAATAAAATTATAAGAAATAAAAAAAATACAATAATGTAATTTTTAATGAACTTTTAAAAAAATGAAATAAATAAATATAGCAAATCAGCAAATGACATGGACATATTTGGTGTCCCTGTAATTGTAACGACCAGTACAACATAGTGATCAAATTTATTAGGATTGGTAAATGGGGTAAAAAAATGGCATGATTGATTATTTTTCTCTATTAAACCCATAAAACAATGTAATAAAAGTTTATCAGGCCATGTTCACACATAGCGTAAATACTGCATTTTTTCTTCAGGCATCCTCACCATGCAAAGCAATAACAATTTTTTTCTGATTATTAAATGTTTGCTGTGGTTTGTTACGCATTTTCCCGGATATTTAATACATGTTTGGTGCAGATGTGAATACTGGTTTCTAATGCAGTTTAATACTTCAGAAAAGCTTTGATTCTGCGTTTAAAAATACAACGGTATTATTTTTGCTTGCATTTTTTTCAGGCTCCACATAGAAGAATATAGAGAAAAAAGCACCAAAAACGCACGGTTTAGCAGCACCTTTAGACGTTCAGCGGGTGGAGATTTCACAAAATCCCATGCACTTTGCTTAGTTTATGTTCACATGTAGCGTAAATGTTGCGTCTTTTTCCTAAAGCATTTTTTGCACAGAAATTCTGCTGTGTTTAACTGTCCAAACAAAGTGGATGTGATTTCATGAAAACTGCGCCCACTGTGCATCTAAAGACACAGCTGAACACAGTTTTGGTTCTTTTTTCTCTCTGGAATGGTGATGGGCGGACTCCTAGATAACCGGGACCGGCGAGTCTAACCGGGTTAAAAAGAAAACCCTGGTTCAGGCTCAGGATTGACCTTGGCTATCTGTCCAGATGCCGGTCACCATATAAGTCTATGGGGACCAGAATCCGGGAACTAAACATGGTGGTAGAAGGGATAGGGGCATAGGAGCAAGCAGACTATACTTACTGAGGCTCCAGCGCGGCTGTAACTGCTTCCAGGCCACTCATTCACTTCCGGAGCCGCTCATTTATCTTCATGCATATGCACTGCTTTCCCTGCCCAACCACGTCTGTGATTGGTTGCAGTTAAATGCGCCCCCACCCTGAGTGTCAGTATGCCAGCTGACTGCTTCTAATCACAGACACTATGTGCGTTTATCGTCGTATAAAAATAAATAAAATATTTAGCATAGGGACCCACCACAGATAAAGCATACTTCAAGAGGCTGCAGCCCCCAGCTGTGTGCTTATCTTGGCTGTGTATCAAAATAAGAGGAACCACATGCAGCTTTTTTTTAAATTTATTTAAATAAATAATTAAAAGACCAGGCTGCGGTCCCTCCCCAATTTTGCTACCCAGCCATGATAAAGCCCGACAAGTGGGGCTGGTATTCTCATCCTGGGGAGGACTATGGTTGTTGAGGCCCCCAGCTTAAAAATAGCAGCCTGCAGCCACCTGGGATTTTTGTGGACACTGGTGCAGTGGCAGTTGGGTTAATAAGGGGTGAATGACAGCTCACAACTGCCACTATGCCTAAGATTAGTAATGGGGATGGTCTATTTAATTATTTATTTATTTAAAAAAAAAAAAAAGCCGCATACGGTTCCTCTTATTTTGTGAGTAAGTGCACGGCTGGGCGTTGCAGCCTGTAGTCATATGCTTTATCTGTGCTGGATATGATAATATGGGGGGACCCTATGCCAATTTATTTATTTATTTTTATACCATAGTATAGTGACCAGCAGACCGTGCCTATGATTGGTTGCAGTCAGACTGGTGATTGGTTCCTGTCACACAGGCTGGGGGCTCGTCTGACTGCAACCAATCACAGATGCCAGTGGAAGGGGAAAGCAGTGCATATGGATGAGCAATAATGAGCAGCCCCGGAAAAAGAATGAGCGGCCGCAGAAGCAGTTACAGCCGTGCCAGAGACTCGGTAAGTATGAAGCACTTGCTTCATTCTTATTTTCATTATTTTTCATTTATTTGTTTTTTTTTCCCGAGTGCTGGATCCAGATCTTTAGCCGGAATTCCCTGAGAATTCCAGGCTCAACATTCAAGTACGTTTGAAACCTTCAGATCCGTACTTTTATAGTCTGAGTCCGCCCATCACTACTCTAGAGGCTTCTATGTGGAGCTTTAAAAAAAGCATATAAGAAACCTCAGGTTTTTTTTAAGTGCAGAATCAAAGCTTTTCTGTACTATAAAACAACTAAAAATGCAGCTTCACATCTCCACCAAAAATGCATGAAATAATGGGGAAAAGGCAGAAAAAAATGGAGCAAACTGCAATTGTCAGGCAATAACAAAAAAACACAGGATTTTTGCAATGTGTGAACATGGAATTACAGACACAAAAAAGCCAAATATAGTGAAGCTATACAAAGATGAGAGCGCTCTGGCTATTATAATTATGAAGAATGAAGAGCTTGGGGCATCTTCTGAATGTCCTTCACTGCTAAATAGGTGTGGATAGGGGCATGGTGAAAATATGCCATCGAGTACCTTGTTAAAATGCAAAAGTGGCCGCCCGTGGGCTGCACCGTTTCATTCATTGTCTGTTTGATCGCTGGGGATAATACAGCGCTCTATTCTGACGCTCTATTGCAATGGGGCATTTCAAAACCATTTTTTAAGTTGGGACAACCACTTTTATTTACTAGGCTTTTTTAAGTCTAATAAAGCCTTGTACCAATGCACATTCTTTTAATCAAATGCGTGGTGAGCTTGGCACTTACAGGTGACCAGTCTTTAAAGAAGATACAGTATGTCGTCAGGTTTTACATTACAAACAAACCATAAACATAATTAGATAGATCTTTTATACCTGATAAGATTCTTGTACTTACTTTATACATCAATGTAAAAATGGATGCATGATTATTTGTGTTAAAGGGAACCTGTCACCACTTTTTTGGCCTATAAGCTGCGGCCACCACCACCGGGCTCTTATATACAGCATTCCAACATGCTGTGTATAAGATCCCAGGCCGGGGGTATGACATTAAAAACACTTTATAATACTTACCTAATAGTCGCGCGGTGGGCCTATGGGGCGTCTCCATTGTACGGCACCGCCTCTTTTGGCCATCTTTGTTCTCCTTCTTCTCTAGCTGTGGTGCATGATGGGTCCAATGTCATACGCACTCGCTGGCATTCAGGTCCTGAGCAGGCTCACTATCATCTGCCCTGAGCAGGGCAGATCAAAGTATTATAGTGCGCTTACGCAGGACCAGCGAGTGTGTATGACGTAGACGCGTCATGCACCGCGGCTTCAGAGAGAGGACGAAGATGGCCGAAAGAGGAGGCGCCGGCACCGGACAACGGAGACGCCAATTAGGCCCACCGCGCGACCGTTAGGTATTATAAAGTGTTTTTTATGTTATACCCCCGGCCTGGGTATATATAGCATGTTAGAATGCTGTATATAAGAGCCCGGTGGTGGTGGCCGCAGCTTATAGGCCAAAAAAGTGGTGACAGGTTCCCTTTAATAATGTCTAATGTGGCGCCCTGGACTAGCCAGGTCGTCACAGGGACTACAACACAACACCCCCCACCCCGAGATAGGCACATCAGTCAGACACAAATCCTTGTTGCCTCCCTCCAGGGGCTGATGTCCACACCAAGTGGGGTGGAGCCAGGCGGTTGGCCCCACCCACTGAGGAGTTCACAGTCCTGGAGGCGGGAGAAGGAAGTCAGTTGAGTGAAGCTCGGGCAGAGCTCGAGTGAGGTTGGAGTTGAGTTAGGGAAGTGGTAGTAGAGGAGCAAAACTGACCGTGTCCGGGTACGTGGCCTGGGCACCGAGAGCAAGGTTGGCAGACGGTGGGGGCCGTCTGCAGGAGAGGCAGATCGACGCCGAACCGTAGGACCGGGGACGGGCGGTGGCCCGCCGGTACCGAACCGGGGAGCAAAGTGAAGCAAGCACAAACCGGCAGGGCCTGCGGACCCCGACCAGGCTTGGAGTCGCCGTTAAACAGGTCAAATTCATTAGTGACCGGAACCCCAGGGGTTTCCAAACAGCCAAGACCCGATTGAAGGCAACCGTTCAAACAGCAAAAGGGAAATACAGCTACCGCCACAGCTAGAGTTCCCAGGGCCAGAGCCTGTGGGCAAAAGGGCTCCTCCGGCATATATCCACACTGGGGAGCGGGTTACCGGTGGAAAGCCATCGGGACCGAACACACACAAAAGGTGCAGGGAAAGGCAGCCACCACCAACCGTCCGGGAGAAGCCACAGCAGCCGGCTGCGGGACCCGTCCATCCAGCCGTTTGTTTTACCAGAGACTGTGCCTCCATTTGTGGCTGAGTGAGTACTACCGTGCCGACTGGAACCGCGCTGCGCAGTCCAAGCGACCCTGCACCTTGCCAGCCCTGCTTCCCTGTCACCTCAACCATCCCCGGGACCACCAACCACCCCGTACCCACGGAGGGGGAAAACATCTCAGCTGCTCCCTAACAACGCTCCCGGGATCCCCGTCACCAGCAGCGGTGGTGCCCACCTTCACCACAAACCGTGGGTGGCGTCACGGACCAAATCCCCAAACCAAACCACCCCTTTCACTCACGGGCGAGGAGCGCCGCTTGAGTCCCCGGATCCGGCCCACCGCTCGAGCCACCGAGCAGCAGCAGCGCCGGACCCAAGCGCCAGCGAGAGCGCAGCAGCGACGGCTCCCTCCCCGCCCGCGACATCTAATATTAAAATTAGCATTTTTCAACCTAGCTGCAGAATATCTCATAAAATGATCATCTTAAAGGGAATCTGTCAGCAAGTTTTTGCTATGCAAGCTGAAGCTAGCATGCTGCAAGGGTTAACACAAAATATTCATGGATGCCTGTCTTGTCACAGTCTGATCTGTTATTTATTTGCTAAGTTTGTTTAATCAGCTGGGCCCTTATTATTGCTCAGACTGCAATGTCAATTGCAGTCCAAACGCCCCCCTCCAGTGATTGATACCTCACTGTCAATGTACAATTTGTATAGAAAGCCTGGAGTGTGTGGGGGCAGCTCTCCCAGCTCTGCTATGTGACTAAATCTAAAAATTCTGATTCTGTCAGTAAGGCTGCACCCAGTAATCTAAGGGATACATCATTGCATTCAGATTTTCTGCATATGTCATGTTGCTCTCAGATGAGGTAACAAAAACTTGCTGATAGATTCCCTTTAATACCAGGCTTAGCAATTTGGAGACTTTGACTCCCTTTAAATTCAGATAACCATTTAAAGTTAACAAAGAGTAAAAACCAAAAGTTCAATAGAACATTTAGAATAAGCCAGCTTGTACCATCAGCAAAAATGAGTTAAAAATGGGGAAGGAATATAATTTATACTAGCTGTACTACCCGGCTTTGCCCGGGTTAATAATTGCTGTTAACAAAATAGAATGTATTAACAAAAATGTATTTTGCACACAAAAACCACAAAACAAATAGATATAAATGTAATTATAATGTCTGTCTCCCACTCTGTATATATTTCTCTGTCTCTCTCTCTCTATCTCTTTGTCTGTCTGTCTCTTTCCCTGTCTGTCTCTGACTGTCTCTGTCTCTTTCTCCATCTGTCTCAATCTCTTTCCCTGTCTATCTATATCTTTCCCTGTCTGTCTATCTCTGTCACTTTCCCTGTCTGTCTCTTTCCCTGCCTGTCTCTTTCCTTCTCTTTCCCTGTCTCTCTTTCCCTCTCTTTCCCTGTCTGTCTCTTTCCCTCTGTCTCTTTCCCTGTGTCTGTCTCTTTGTCTTTTTACCTGTCTTTGTCTGTCTCTTACCCTGTCTGTCTCTTTCCCTCTCTTTCCCTGTCTGTCTGTTTCCCTGTGTCTGTCTCTGTCTCTGTCTCTTTACCTGTTTGTGTCTGTCTCTTAACCTGTTAACCTGTCTCTCTCTTTCCCTGTCAGTCTCTCTCTTTCCCTGTCAGTCTGTCTCTTTGTGTCTGTCTCTTACCCTGTCTATGTCTGTTTCTTACCCTGTCTGTGTCTGCCTCTATCCCTGTCTGTGTCTGTCTCTTTCCCTGGCTGCATTATGACAAGCCAACATTCCATTTAAGGGCCTGGCTGCGCATTCTTCTGAAGTTCTGGCTGCACTGTGGCTCCCAGCTCCATTCGCTTTAATGGAGGCAGGTTTTTTGGTGAATAACTGTAAAGCGCGGGGTTAAAATTTCCCCTCAAAACATAGCCTATGACGCTCTCGGGGTCCAGAAGTGGGAGTGTGCAAAATTTTGTGACTGTAGCTGCGACGGTGCAGATGCCAATCCCGGACATACACACACACACACACACGCACACACACACACACACACACACACACACACACACATACACACATTCAGCGTTATATATTAGATTACTTCACTTGCTTGGCCTCTGAGGCACACTCTTTCCTTTAGACTATCACTTCTCATGCATAGTTAATTTGTGATTACACTTCTATTTCCTTATAAACTGTAAGCTTGCGAGCAGGGCCCTCACTCCTGTAAGGGTCAGCACACACGGCGAGTAAAACGGAGCTAGTGGAATGGAATACAAAATGGCATTCGGTCGGACCACTGTTACTCTATGGGGCAGCTCCCATGAGTGATTTTTTTTCTCAGCCCTAATCGGACTGAGGAAACAATTGCAGCATGCTGCTGGTGGAATCCGATTCCAGACAAGTCTATGGGCGTGAGACAAACAAAGCATTGCACTCGAATTACACCGGCGTAATGCGAGTGCAGTCCGAGAATCGCATCAGCTGAGAGTGGAGGAGATGGGGAGAATAGTCCCTCTCTCCTCAGCAGCGCCCGCCCTATCCTCCACGGCTGTGCTGTGATCGCAGGACAGTAGAATGACAATTGCATGACACTTGGCTTACACTCCAGCAGAGCGGGAGCTGAGTGTTATGCGATTGACTCGCGATAAAACCCATGTTCCCCCAGCCTAATTGTTGAACTATTTGTTACTTGGTTTTGTTTTTATTGCTGTACGTGTCCCTGCTTCATTGTGAAATGCTGCAGAATGTGTTGGCGCTTTTTAAATAAAATGTATTATTATATTACTATTGGTCAAATTATTCCCTTTCTGCAGCAGCATTACCAACAACTGCCCACTACAACTGACTCTCACTCTGAACAGCCGCTATGCCTGCCATTCTGGAGTCATCTTGATTCTTGACTTAAAGTGCCACTCCAGCAATTTTTGCTTTTCTTTTACTACTGGAGTGGTGCTTTAAATCTAAGTTTCCTGTCCTAGTCCTATACTCTCTCTCTGGCATCTATATATGTTATCACAACTGCTCCGGTCAGTCTTCTGCAGTCTGTGACATGGACCACGCCGAAGGTTACAACTTAATGTAAGTCTATGAGAGCTTAATTTTGGCTTTCAAAGACTTACATTGACAGCTCGTAATGTAACTTCGACTCCCAGACAGTCAAAAGTTGCGGTCACAAGATGGACAAGAGCAGCATTTGTGAAAGTTTAAGACACCAGAGGGTGAGCAAAAGAGTAGGGGCATGAGATGTAGATTTAAAGCACCACTCCAGTGCTGAAATAACGAGAAATTCAGGAGTGGTGCTTTTAATGCTGTCTAGTATTTGTAATTATTTTATTTATATCTAATTGTAACTTGTATATACTAAAGCTAAAGCAGAATATATTTTTCTCTGGGTCAGATCTTCAGTCAAGCTGATACACCTGTTAAGAGATGGATCCTTGAATTTGCATCACGACGGAAGGATGCTGAAGTTAGAAGAGGGGTTGTCCGAAACAACAGTCTATGGGACAAACTACTTTTCAATAAAGTTCAGGTAAACAAAAAAATACTGTAAAAATATAATTAAAAGGACTTTCCATGTGGATCTGACCAAGTATGAGAAGTTTTACATTCTAGAGTTGTCTTCTAGTAAACATCCTGCAATCCAACAAAAACTTTGGGCTTCCATACTGAGTAATTAAAGTGGGGAAACTCTGTCCGAATTATATTTTTATCAGTACTGAAATAGGAAGTCCATATTCAGGGCAATTTTTTTCACTTAAATACATTTGGAGCTAATAATCATTTTTTGCAATTGGGCTTCAGAAAAATTTTGCACAATGAAGCTTTTAAAGGGAACCTGTCACCAGATTTGCTGACTATAAGCTGCGGCCACCCCCAGTGGGCTTTTATATACAGCATTCTAGAATACTGTATATAAGAGCCCAGGCCACTGTGTCGAAGGTAAAAACCACTTGATAATTTTCACCTAAGGGGTGGTGCGGTGCAGACTGGTTGGATGGGTGTCAATGTTCTCCGGTACCGGTGCCTCCTCTTTCGGCCATCTTTATCCTCCTTCTTCTGAAGCCGGGGTGCATGACGCGTCCTATGTCATCCACACTAGCCGGCATAGAGGTCCTGCGCAGGTGCACTACAATACTTTGATCTGCCCTGCGCAGGACCTCTATGCTAGTGTGGATGACGTAGGATGCATCATGCACCCTGGCTTCAGAAGAAGGAGGATAAGGATGGCCGAAAGAGGAGGCACTGGTACCGGACAACAGAGACACCCATTCAACCAGTCTGCACCGCCCGTTAGGTGCGTATTATACAGTGATTTTTAAATTCTACACAGCGGCCTGGGCTCTTATATACAGCATGTTAGAATGCTGTGTATAAGAGCCCACTGGGGGTGGCCGCAGCTTATAGGCCCCAAAACTGGTGACAGGTTCCCTTTAAAATTTTTTATTTCTTGTACATTCATATTTGATGTAATCTGTAGACTTGATGTAGGCAATGACTGGAGTAATATTTCTGGTGTAAGGAACGCCACAGCTTGTCATGAATTTGACCAGTTGTAACCTCACACCCCGTCCTGCTCCTGTTCTGCCAAAATGACAGAGATGGGAAAATCTGGTATCAATATGTCAAAAGTGAGCAAAAATTTTGCAACTTTTCAAACCTTTTTTTGTCAGTATTCTGGCATAAAATGTTTGATGAACAGTGTATGCTAAAATCAATGGTGTCATTAAAGACTACAACTTGTCTTGAAATTGAAAATGAAATGAAAAATTCCAGTGTTCTTAAGGAATTAAATGTTGATATACCACACAAATATATTTTATGGGTCACAATGAGTGAAATTAATTAATGAAAGCATAAAAAGGCAGCAAAAATATACTTAAAAAGCCACTGCTGGTCCATATTGGTTTTATTAGCGCAGCAAAATAGATTGAAAGGGGAACAAATGTTAAAAGGTAATAAAAAAGAGTTTTATTAAAAATTGCCACATATGGGCAAGAAAAAGAATATGAATATAACATAAAAATTAGATCCCACATTTCATAAAAAAAAGCCAAAATTTTGAATATCCAGACAAGAAAAATGTTTAGAGTTCTTAAAAAGGCACATAAAAAAATCCCCCGAAATTTGCCTAGTCAGGAATAGTGGAGAATGGCCAGGTCTTGAACTGGTTAAAGTCCTGTAGCCAGCCAGTCAGCTGATCAATAAATAATTAAGTACTATAATTATTGTCCACTGTGTCCGGTCCTCAAGGGACAAATTAGGTAAAACTGTATATATAGCACTGAGAACCTACAGTGCCTTAAAAAAATATTCAGACTCTAAACTTTTCCATATTTTTCAAACTACATCCACAGGTTTAAATGTATTTTATTGAGGTTTTATGTAATACACCAACACAAAGTAGCAAACATTTGTGAAGTGTAAAGGAAAGGATACATGGTTTTCTAAACATTTAAAAAAATCTTACAACTGTGACATCCATTTCTATTCAACCCCCTGTAGACTGATACGCCCAAATAAAATTCTGAGTGACCAATTGCCTCAAGAAGTCACCTAATTAGTAAATTATGTCCACCTGTGTTTGATTTGCTCTTAGTATAACTGCAGCTGGTTTGGAAAAGCTTCAGAAGTTTGTTTCAGAACATTAGGGATCAAACCGCATTATGAAAACCAAGAAACACACCAGACAGGTTGGGGATTGATTGTGAAGAAGAGTAAAGTGGGGTTAGGTTATAAAAAGTATCCCATGCTCTGAACATCTTACGGAGCACTGTTTAATCCATTATCAAAAAATGGAAGAAATATAGCTCAGCTACAAAGCTAACAGGACATAGCAATCAACCTAAACTGACATCCCAAGCAAGGACAGCACTAATCAAAGAAGCAGCCAAGAGGCCCATGGTCACTCTGGAGGAACTGCATGGATGCACAGCTGAGATGGGAGAATCTGTCCACAGAACAACTATTAGTTGTAAACGCCATAACTGTGGCCTTTATGGAAGAGTGGCAAGAAGAAAACATTTTTAAAATTAAGCCATAAAATGTCCCATTTGCCGTTTGCAAAAAAGCCATCTATGGGATACAACTAGCATGTGGAAAAAGGTTCTCTGGTAGGATGAGACCAAAAAATAACTTTTTGGGCTAAATGTAAAATGCTATGTTTGGCGGAAAGCTAAGACAGCACGTTGCTATGAAAATACCATCCCATCAACAAAAATGGCGGTGGTAGCGTCATGCTGTGTGGGTGCTTTTCTTCAGTAAGGACAAGAAATCTGGTCAGCATTTATTGGAAGATTGATGGAGCTAAATACAAGGGAATCCTTTAGACTTGCTGTTAAAACACCTGTTAAAGGCTGCAAAAGACTTAAGACTGAGACACAGATTCACCTTCCAGCAGGACAACAGCCTTTAATATACTGCCAGGGCTACAATGGAATGGTTTAGGTCAGGAGTGTCAAACCAATTTATACCAAGGTCCACATCATCATTATGGCTGCCTTCAAAGAGCCACTTGTAATTGTAGAGGCGCATGCATATCTCCATGCAACATGGAACAGGAATGGACTGCAATGCACAAACTCGCCAAGGGCTATAAGAGAGCTGTCCTAGGGTTGTAGGGCTGTACCACAGCTGTTCCTAGGTAGTAGGGCTATCAAAGAAATGTTCCAGGGTAGCAGGGCTATACCACAGCTGTCCTTGGGTAGTAGGCCTATTATACAGCTGTCGCTGGGTAGTAGGGCTAAACGACAGCTGTTCCTGGGTAGTAGGGCTATACAACATCTGCCCTTGAATAGTAGAGCTATACGACAGCTGTCCCTGGGTAGTAGGGCTTTCCAAGAGCTGTCCCTGGGTAGTAGGGCCGTACAAAAGCTGTCCCTGGGTAGCAAGGCTATAAGAGAGCTGTCCCTGGATAGTAGGGCTATAAGATAGCTGTCCCTTAGTAGTACAATTAAGAGTACTTTTCTTAGGTAGGAAGACTAAGAAAGCTGTCTTTAGGTATTAGGGCTAAGAGAGCTGTCTTTGAGTATTAGGGCTAAGAGTGAGTCCTTGTTTAGCTGTCTTACAGGTTCAAAGATGGAACCTGCTCCCTCTGCTTATGACACCCCCTTTGTTAAGTGCCTACTGACTACACCCCGTTAATTTCAAAGATGACACCACCTTCTTTTGTTGCCACTGCCCCCTCTATTAGGTACTTGCAGTGTCCTCTCAGATTCCAGGATGGCACCAGCTCCCTTTTGCTAGCTCCACTCCTTTGGTAATCGCTGGCTATGTTGATAGATTAAGTGGCATCAGCACAGGGGACGAGTGCCATCTTGAATTTTGAGATTTGGCGCATACCTCCACATTGCTCTTTAAAGAGAACCCATCAGCAGCATTTTACTAAATCAACTACATGCAGGCCCATATGGGCTCTCTCATATTGATTAAAATGATACTTACATGTTGTATATTTTGTTTAATCTGTGTTTGAAATCTTCCTCTATTCACATCTTTCACATTCACATTGGGCGGGCCTTTTTGGCGGGACTGGTGGAAGGCTCTTCAGCTCCTTTGCAACCTCCCCACTGCCTCTGAGTGCCTTTCCTTCAACCTTATATAAAGCTGGCATTGTCCCAGCTGTGGCCGGCGCTTGCACAGATTCATCTTTTGGCAGTCTTTAGGAAAATGGTGCTGGGCAGCTGCACATGCACACATTGCTTAATGCTACCAGCGCCATTTTACTGAAGTGTACCATGAGATCAATCCCGCAAGCTCCACGTACGGCTAGAACAGTGCCAGCGCAAAATTTAAATCCTTCTGTGTCATGACCTTGCGGGCCACATAAAATGATGTGGCGGGCTGGATTTGACTGTAGGGCCTAGAGTTTGACACCCCTGTTTTAGATCAAAGCTTATTCATGTGTTTGAATGGCCTAGTCAAAGTTCAGAACTAAATCCCATTGAAATTTGCGGTGCTGGGTATGAATACTTTTTCAAAGTACTGTAAGTGTTGAGCTGACAAAGACAATATCTACCAATACTCTGTATGTTCCCCCATTTTTGTGCAGGTTTTATGTTCCTATAGTTGCACTGTTTTCTTTAAAAACATTCTTATACATTGCCTTCCATTCTATAAAATTCTAGCTAGTTGATATGGAGGAATACTTGGCACAGGTGCCTGTCCTTTCCCTGAGATAAAGAAAACAGAAAAGGCATTCCTGTGTGAAGCTGTCAGCGGGTAAGAGGTGAATGTGATATCAGTTACACTCACCTTACCGTGTTGTGCTGACAGGCACAACACTGCAGCAGCGCGTGTGAAAGGTTCACCGCAAAGTGATCCAGGTCAGGATGATTTCAGCCTGAAGTCCTCTCTGCCTCCTTCCTCCGCTCCGTTAGAATAGTATCCCCCTTTCCCAGCTGACAGGTTTCTGGATCGCAGCTTCACCGGCCGCCCACTCCATCCTGGGAGCTGATTAGACCACAATTCAAATAGAAAAAGGGCAGTAATCCGGGCGCTGCACAGATCCAACCACACCGACACCGACCAGGAGGTTTATCACTTTAATTGCAAAACGCGTTTCCATGACAGTATGTCCCCTTCATCAGGTAATCTGATGAAGGGGATGTACCGTCCCGGAAACTCATGTACTACTTTGCTCCTCTGCGAGAGCTCCATAAATCTGTGCTCAATATCCAATCTTCAGGTAGGCCCTTCTGGTCCGTTCTGGTCCGTTCTGGTCTGTGTCACGAAGGTTGTTTGTTACCCTCCCTATGACAGTCACACCCCACTTTGTTTTTGTAAAACTCTGACTGAAATGTCAAATCTGGAATGGGGTCTTATGTGGGAAAGGGTGGAATTAATCTACCTTAGACAGATCTTTGTGGCTGTGGCTTTTAAGTTTTTCCAGATGGTAAAAGAGCTGAACCTTCCATACAGTTACTTTTTCAGCTACTTATAATTGTAACGTGCCCTTCAGATCTTGGTCACTGTCTATCCCCTGTCCCACGTGACTTACTATAAGTGTCCACGGTCTTCCACATGCTAGCTGTTTCCCCTACATGGCTTTTTGCAAACGGTATTTCTTATTCCTTGCTTTCAAAAATGGCTTTCTTCTTGACACTCTTCCATAAAAGCCAGATTGTGGAGTATACAACTAATAGTTTTCCTGTGGAGAGATTTCCCAACCTGGCCTATGGGTATCTGCAGCTCCTGCAGAGTGACCATGGACCACTTTACTGCCTCTCTAATTAGAGCTCTTCTGGCTTGGGATCCCCACAGCATGATGCTGCCACAATCATGTTTGATGGTGGTGATGATGGTGATGTGCAATTTTCGTTTTCCGACACTCATAGTGTTTTACATTTAGCTCCAAAAGTTTTAATTTCGTCTTATCTGACCAGAGCACTTTCTTCCACGTTCTAGATCTGTCCCTAGATGACTTTTTGCAAACTGCAAATGGGACTTATGGCTTGCTTTCAAACACTTTTTCTTCTTGCCACTCTTCCATAACATCTAACTATGTGGAGTATACAACTTATAGTTGTCCTATGGACAGATTCTCCCACCTGAGCTGTGGGTCTCTGCAGCTCCTTCAGAGTGACCGATGGGCCTCTTGGCTACTTCTCTAATTAGTGATCACCTAGCTTGGGAGGTAAGTTTAGGTTGACGGACATGTCTTGGTAGATTTGCAGGTGGGCCACACTCCTTGAAATTTTTAATGATGGATTAAACAGTGTTCAGTGAGATGTTCAGTGCTTGGTCTATTTTTGCAACCTAACCTTGCTTTTCTCTTCTCCACAATCTTAGACCTGCCTTTTGTGTTCCTTGGTTTTCATGATGCTGTTTTTGATCCCGACCCTAATGTTCTCAATTAAGTGACTTCTGGAGGCAATTGAGCACTCAGGTTTATATTTAAAAAAGGCCCTCACATGGCTCTGTACATAGAAAAATAAAAAAGTTATTATGATGAAGATGGTGATGCAAAAATAGCTTTTTGTTGTAATAAAATTATTTTTAATGTGCAAAGCATAAAAAAAACTATTTAAATCTTCTATCATTGTAATCATACCGATCTGAAAAATAAAGTGTATCACTTTTATTGCACAGTGACCGGCATAAGAAATGAATAACTCTTCCTGAATTGCTGTTTTTTGTTCATTTTTGCATTTAAAAAATCTGAATAAAAAGTAATTTAAAAATGCTATGTACTCAAAAATTGTAACAATGAAACTCCATAATCAAAAAAGAAAAAGAAACCGCTCACCATTCTACAGGTATGTACTGTAATGTATGTAATAAAACTCCATTGCGATAAAACTAGTCCTTCCG
Organism: Anomaloglossus baeobatrachus; assembly: GCF_048569485.1. Lineage (NCBI taxonomy): Eukaryota > Metazoa > Chordata > Amphibia > Anura > Aromobatidae > Anomaloglossus > Anomaloglossus baeobatrachus. Next base: position 128,572,058 of record NC_134356.1, read on the forward strand.
GCTCTGTCAGGCAAAAAAGTTATAGCTCTCATAATATGGTGCCGGAAAAATAATTTTCTATAAAAAAATCTTTTTTAGTGAGCAAACTTACCAAAACATAAAAAAAACTATTTCAATCTGATATCGTTATTACCATACTAATACAAAGAATAATTTTGTCTTATTGCATTTCATGAACTTTTGTTTCTCTGTTCATTCTGCCTCCCAAAAATCAGTATAAAGCTTTGTTCACATTTATCCTTTGCTTTATGTTGAGCACTTACATCAGTGTTTCCATCTAAATTCCCCAAAACTTGATTCATTGAAAATCCCTGATGAAACCATTCACTAGAATGAGGCTTATGGACACACTTTGGACTCCTTCTGGCCTCTGTTCTGGAAGTGTCCAACTTTTTAGCTGTCTTTTAGCTCACAAAAGTGAGCTCTCAGATACGGCAGCAAAACCTGATGACAGATTCCAGTCAATCAATTAGACCCTGGCGCTGCACTCTTTACAATAGTAGATGGCGCTACAGGCAGAAAAACAGTTTGTGTGATAACTGATCAAAATGAATTGCACTAACTACAAAAAGTTCAACTACCGTGCTTCCTATAAATAACCACTAGAGGGCGGCCATACAAGGTAATATACAAAACCAAATTACATCCACTTACCCTAGAAAGCTAACAGTGATTAATTAGTGCAGCCGTTTTAAGCATGACAATAATAAATGATACACATAAGAGAAAACAATCTTGAGAGATTGTACTCTATAGCTAAATAAATACAATAATAATTTTTGGTGTCTTTATAAAAGGACATAGGTGGATGTGCTTTTGTTGACGGCATCAAATGTCTGACTCAGATTAAAGTGCAGCAGTTAATGCATACATACATACATGCTGCAGTGAAAATAAAGACTACGTAGAAAAAAAGTCCAAGACATATATATATATATATATATATATATATATATATATATGTATATACAATGCGGGGTGCAGCAATGATGAACTGATACTGAATAGTTTGTGCTTACTTGTTCTGCATGGTGATGATCTCCCCACAATCCAGCAGAGGGCGTCCCGCTCGATGACATCACATGCTTGAAGAAAGTAGCTTAGAGCTAAGGAGTCCTGCTTGACTCCAAATCCAACGTGTTTGAAAGGATCCTCTGTCCTTTTTCATCAAAAGACAAAATAAGGGGTTAATCAATAAAGTACAAATTACTCGGAATATTTTCTCTCAAAAATATACTGTATCCCAATCTGTTCAGCTTCAGATCAATAAAAATAGATACAATAGAGAATAATCGTAATTTTTTTTTCTCTATAAATCAGTAGTACACATGAGATTAAGAAACTTTTTAGATGAATCTACTTCTTACCCCTCCTGGACTGATTGTTCTAAAAATCTTCAATGTACAGGTAAAGTCGTTCTTCAGTGAATACAGATTATCACATTGCTGAGATAATAGAGGACAGTTGCTGCTCATAAGATTCTATGGAGTGAGGAGGGGGAAGGAGAATCAGAATGTCTGTGTCTGCCTCTAGTTCCTCCTTCCCCTCTCCATAGATCATTATAAGCAGCAACTGTCATCTTTTACTTGAATGATATGAAAATCTGTATCTGCTGAGATTTCACAGAATTTATCTATGAACTTGAGAGCAAGTTTCTCTGATAAGATATAATACAAAATATATTATCTTCAGCTGTACTATTGATTTATGAAAAAATAAATAAACTAACAAACAACGCTTACTCTTTAAGTCTTTTGGACAAATGTGCAATAGTTCTGTATATTGTGTAAATGTTTTGTATACATCTACATGCCGTATGATATACATGTATATGACTGTGTGATGTAGATTGCATATCATTTTACATTAAGCCAAGTAACTGCGGTGTTATCAGTTTACATGAAGTTTTGGTTTCTGTGTCTAGTCAAGTCTTGGGGGACGGGTCAGAATGATTGTAACAGGAGCAGCACCTGCATCTCCAACGGTTCTAGGATTTTTACGTGCAGCCCTGGGCTGTCAGGTAAGGATAGTGATTTTTATTCTTGTCTTGCTGCAAAAAGGATTCTGTCAGCAGGTTTTTGCTATGTAGACTGAAGCCTGCATGCTGCAAGTGTTAACACAGGAAATTCAGGAATGCCGATCTTGTCACAGTCAGATCTGTTGTTTATTTTCTGTTTGTTGAAGCAGGACCCTTCTCATTGCTCAGACTACAAAATCACCTGCAGATCAGTCCAGCATGCTCCCTCCTCTGATTGACACCTCACTCTCACTGTACAATCTTTATTCAGAGCCTGATGTGGACGGGACAGATCTCTCGATTCTGATTGTGTCAGAATGGCTGTACCCAGTAATTAAGTGATACATCATTGAATTCAGGATCTATTTGCCTACATTATGCTGCTCTCAGATGAGGTAGCAAAAACCTGCTGACAGATTCTCTTTAACTAGTGCATATAGAACAATGGTATGGATGGCATCTAATGAAAACTTACATCTGGAGTATAAATGTTATAAGGCAATTGTATCTAGCTTGCTTAGCCCAAGTATCTAATGCTAATGAAGTTTTACTTGCTAAATTTCTTTTTCATCATAAAATAGCAATCATTATGATGTATTTTAATACTACAATTGTGTAACCTTAAACAGTAGTTGGAAACAGACAGAAGTTTTGGTATAGCTTCTAATGTAGTTTTTTAAGCCAAAGCTGGTAGTGAATAAGCTAATCAACTCCTCCAGACTTTTTGCTTAAAACATTGCATAAAATCTGTCAAAAAAACTGCTACTTTGTTGCTACTCTCCAAAAATGTATAACGCATCAGTTAATGTGCATGGACCAATGGGTTTATTACTAGTGATGAGTGATGCATTAAAATGCTCAAGTGCTCGGTACTTGAACCGAGCAGGCTGGACACTTGGATGGGCTCGACTTGAGGAAAAAGTATAATGGAAGTCAATTGAAAAGTATAGCATTTTTCCAGAAGACCCTAACAGGAGTGCTGAAGCGAGGGGTAGAAAAATTGCTGAAATGGATGGAAACAGTGCTCAAATGGAATGGGAACAGCATAGGCAAGATGCACGGACACCTCTGATTCCGAGGTCGCTGCTAGGAATGAAATAAATAATTTAAAGAAATGGCGTTGAGTCGACCCATTTTTGATAAACAGCGAAGGTAAAGCAGTCAGCTGGGGGCTAGTATTATCAGGCCGGGAAGGTCCATGGTTATTTGGCCCTTCCCAACCTAAAAATATCAACCCGCAGCAAAGTGGTGCATTAATTAGATGTGCCAAATCTGGCTCTGTGCCCTACTCTTCCCTATTTCGATTGGAAATATTTTATGGGGTTGATGTCAGCTATATAGTGTTCTATCATTACTAACTCAGTAATCCAAAAAACACACACACACTATTGTTGAGACTTTGCAAAGAAGGCATATGGCATTATTTATTCCAGCAAGGCTGAAATGTTTTCCCAGAAAGCAACATAGGCACATGCATATGAATGGCCTTTTATGGCAGAAAAGCAGAAGTGTTGCCCAATAGGGAGCAGGCTGAGTACATGACAGTTCCTTCTAGCATTGTAGGAGCTTGTGAAAAGTATATAATGGAGAATTTATAAGGAATATTCCTCATGTAATCATTGGGGGAAGGGAATGCTTCCATAACTGCTAGAAAATTGAGGGAAATGCAATGGAGGGGAAGTTTCTGTGACTACTGTGAATAAGGGAAATTTGGTGGTATATAGGGACATTGCATTAATTGATTTAGAGGGAATTACATGTGACAGGCCCAACAACCACTTTTTTATTGTTTATATTCTTAATAAATATAAGTATTTGGCAAGTTATCAATGTCAAATTATGTATATAACAGGTGTATGAAGGATATGGGCAGACAGAATGTACAGCTGGGTGCACATTTACCACGCCTGGGGACTGGACCTCAGGTAGGACTTGTTTGATTAATTTTTCATTTCAGAAAGTTTAGAGAATTCTATATAATGATTTACATGAATCATCAAGTACCCATTGTGTCATTAAAACAATTCTGACCCACCAAGGCATGGACTACACAAGATTTATTAGGCACATGCACACTTGCTGCTTCCATTGATGTTTTCCACTTCTATACAAGGCTTACCCTTTCAAGGCAATATACCAGGTGCCACTCCAAGGGCAGTAGCCAGGAGTGTGGCAGCTGAGCGGAGCAGGGAAAGAGCAGAACACGGAAACAGTCACAGACAAGATGTACAGGACAGGTACTGGCAAGGCAAACAAAGCTGGCAGGACTGGCAGGATAGAAACAGGACAGGTACTGCCAGGACAAACAGGTCAGAAACAGGAAGCACAGTTTGGATTCGGAACAGGCAGGACAGGTCATCAGGCTCAGGTCACCAGCCATGGGACATCGGGCATAGGACATCGAACACAGGTGCAGCCGGACGGCTGAGGCAGACAGGACAACAGATGCAGGTGGGTACTGGTGGCATGCAGGACAGGAGCAGGAGGCTGGGAGACCAAAGCAGACAAGTAGGATCAACACACAGCTAAGATGAAATCTTAATGCATTGCTCTGGCCTCTCCCATCAGGGGAGGGAGCCTTAAATACTTGGTGCGATAGGCTGTGGAAACCTTTGCAAGGTGTGCATGCTTTCTCTTAAAGGGAAAGGAAGCACGTGCCTCCTAACCTTGAGACCAAGAAATTCCATGCAGCATCGCAGGTCCTGTAGCCTAGGTGGAAACTGGAGACCAACACACACATGATCAAGAGCAAGGGTGGGGGGGTGAGCCGGGCACTGCACCACATATGGGCGGCAACAAAGCGATACAGAGGACCACGCAACACATGGGTGGCCATGGGGGGTGAGCTGAGGACTACGCAACACGAGGATGGCTGTACGGAACCGCAGAGGACCACGCGATACATGGCAGTCATGCACTTAAGCAGAGGACCGTGCAGCACGAGGATGGCCATGCATGATAGAGGAGAGTGCACGGACAATGGCACTAGGACGCCACGGTGTGGCGGCGCACAAGGGAAGCTGCGCTACAATTAGGTTGTGCATGGAATATTGCTTCAGTCTATAGGAAATACTTAGTTGAACTGGAGTATCTGTAGTGTTGGACAACCAAATTAAAGAAGGTAACAGGTACATAAAACCTATAAGCTAAAACCTAAAAATTCACTATAATTAGCACATGTTCAGTAAACGTACCCATGGCTTTCCTTAAGTTGCACACTGGGCTGTTCACATATTCTTGCTTCCAGTCCTCTTCTTTCCAAAATGTCCACTGTTGATTCACACAGCACTATGGGGAGTGCTGCTGAAAAAAAATTCTCCCATCCCTCTGCCCATAAATAGGGCCACACTAATCATGTTACCAAGAGAAGTGAAGGGGCTTGGGTCATGTGTCTGGGGGAAATATTCAACTAACGGTCTATACTTTACTATGTACCATAGCATCAGTTGTATTTGGTAACCGATAAACCACTTTCCCCCCACCCCACCAGTAATCTCACATTTTTCACTTTTAAACCCTAGGATGTTACACAGTAATGCATTGGCATTTGGCACATATGAATGAGCAGAGTAATTTACTAATCCTAGTTTACATTTAGAATGAATTTTTGAAAATGCACCAAATCTGTCCCAGGGGCTCCCACTGGATGATATAAGCGGCACTTCTTTAGCCACTTTTATATAAATTTACATCACCTTTGTTGCTTTGTGTAACTTTGCTTCTAAAATGTGGTGCAATGTGGTACATGGTGTGACATTTTAAAGGCCGCTTTACATGCAGCGACATCGCTAAAGCGATGTTGTTGGGGTCACGGAATTCGTGACGCACATCCAACCGCGTTAGCGATGTCGTTGCGTGTGACACCTACGTGCGATCAAAAAAGGTCGCAAAATCATTCATCGTTGACATGCTCCCCTATTCCCAAATATCATTGCAGCTGCAGGTACGATGTTGTTCATCGTTCCTGCGGCAGCACACATCGCTATGTGTGACACCGCAGGAACGAGGAACCTCACCTTACCTGCGGCCGCCGGCAATAAGGAAGGAAGGTGGTGGGTGGGATGTTTCGACCGCTCATTTCCGCCCCTCCGCTTCGATTAGGTGGCCGCTTAGTGACGTCTCTGTGACGTCGAACGAACCGCCCCCTTGGAAAGGAGGCGGTTTGCCGGTCACAGCGACGTCGCTAGGCAGGTAAGTAGTGTGACGGGTCTGCGCGATTTTGTGCGGACGATGAGGGCGGTGTTACGGGGGGCTGTCTGATAATAAACCTAAAGGAATGTCAGAAAGTCAGGGTCCACCGTGCAAAGACTCTGCTGCAGACTATGGCAGAGGATAAGGGGTATATAAGTGTACCACTGTAAAAAATAATAGCACAAGTGCAGAGTGCAATACCTCTGTTAAACTCACAGAGGAATATAATTTGAAAATAAAGCAATTCCTCCCTTACTTGGAGGGCGTGTGAAATGGTCTCTGTTAAATATCACAGAGACAAAAGCAGTGAGTGTGAAATGGCACCTACCTAGGTCCGTTCCTCTAGTGGTGCCCGGAGACGGACAGCAGCGTAAGCCGCACAAAGCTCCTACCTGCGTTCGCTCTACTAGTGTGCGAGGACACGAACCACTAGATATGGCACCTGCCTAGGTCCGCTCTTCTAGTGGTGCAAAAGAGACGGACAGCAGCGTAAGCCGCACAAAGCTCCTACCTGCGTTCGCTCCACTAGTGTGCGAGGACACGAACCACTAGATATGGCACCTGCCTAGGTCCGCTCTTCTAGTGGTGCAATAGAGACGGACAGCAGCATAAGCCGCACAAAGCTCCTACCTCTGTTCGCTCCCCTAGTGTGCGAGGATACGAACAACTGCCAGACGCAGTATAAGGAACGTTACCCTAGCGGCAACGTCCACCTACGAGTAGAATCACAAGGCCCAGCCAGACCATGTGCCTCAGGCACCTGCCTATGTCCGCTCCACTAAGAGGTAAGGATACGGACTGCAGCCGAAGCTGTAAGGTATAAGAACGCTACCCTGCCGGTAGCGCTCACCTAACATAGACAGAGAGATGCCTAGAGGGACGTGCACAGGGCGTCTACCCTCATGCATGAACCAAGAGGACTGAGCACCGGGCAGCGTGCGTCAGGGTCTTATATAGACTCTGTGCCTCATCCAAGATGGAGGACACCAGAGCCAATCCGCTGCCAGAATGACAGCAATGGCGTCACGCTGGCCTATCACCAAGCAAAGCGTCACAAGTACATGACCAGCGACCAATCGGCATAGAAGGTGTCAGAGACATGTGACCACGTGTCACAAGCACATGACCAGTGGCCAATCAGCTTAGAAGGTGTCAGAGACATGTGACCTCGTGTCAGTGATGATGTCACCCGCACATGTGCAATGGCTCCAAGATAGGACTTAGTCTCCAGCGCTTGCACATGTGCAGTAGCAAGAAATCCGGACATAGTCTCCAGAGCCACAGCAACCGTAACAGGCGGGTACGCACGCTAGCGATCTCACTAGCGAGATCGCAGCATGTAAAGCGGCCTTAAGTCACTTCATTCAAGTAGATGTGCTCTATTTTTCTGCATTGCTGCACATTGTACTTATATTTTATAGGAATTGATTCAGTAATCAATGATGATTAAGAAACATTTGCTGTAAGCTGTAATATTTTTTAGATAAAAATTCTCCACCATATATGTAGCAATATTGTTAAAAGTGATCTTTTCCAGGTGTCCCATTATAATGTATAAATACATGTACGTGCCTGGAACATTTGTAGGTGTGGATGACTAAGCCAAGTTTAAAGAGAACCTCTCACTAATTTAAGCATGTTAAACTCAGCACATCATGGAAATGTGGCTAAAGAAATTAATAACATGTGGTCTTTATTTTTTATCTCTCATCTCTGTTGTGAAGATACTAGCTTTTAAAGTTTAGATTCTAAATTCTGTTTAGGCCAATGGGTCATTAGTAGAGATTTGTTTCTGATTGTAATTACTCTGTCTCTGCATGATGTTGAAAAAAAATGAACACGCCAAAATTGAAGTTTAGAATATCTTTTCTCCTGTGAGACATGTAATGACAGACAGCCTTGTTCTCCTCTGTGATATCTCTGTTGGCGTCCGCTGTGGGAAGTAGAGCTGACAGTACTGTGAGAGGAGAGCAGAGCTATGTGCTATTACAGACACCTCTTGCAGCTTTCGTCTCAGGTCACTGTCAGCCCTGCTGTATTCCCCCACCTCCCACACTGAGATGAAGGCTAGAAGAAGTTTTGAGAATCACTGTTATATCTTCTGAAGATCTATCAGTTCTCTGAATGCTAAGCTTTTAATCACCCCACCAATACCACTGATTACCAGCTTTCCAGCTCTGCACAGTGAGCACAGAAAGCTGTCAATCAGTGAAGTGTTATACAAAGCACACAAATATGGGCAAATACATGGCAGCAGGTTTACTAGTTCTATAGTGATAATCTCCTGCTGATAAACAGTGATTTTTATCAAAACTTCAACCATCAGCTGAGTAAGTGGCACATCATTGGAATCAGAGTCTCTAAATTATGCTGTTCTCAGATTAGGAGAAACAAATCTGTTGACAGACTCCCTTTAAATTCCTACTCACACTGCTCTAGAGCCTTCCATTGGAGGTATAGGTCGGGAGGATAGCCTAATCAAATCGCAGGTAGGTGCCACTCATGTGTTAACTTTACATATCGCTTTCAGATTTTATCTGGTACTGGCAGTCCCTGGGTTTCAAACTAGATATGTTTTGTAACTTTGTTCATAACTCAGATATATAAGTAAGATGGAACAGGGCTGGGAAAAAAATAATACTCACCTCACCATTGACTGCTCCAGCTGCCCTGCTGCTCACCTTCCGTGCTCTCCATGGGGGCGCCACATCTCCTGGTCTCTTCACTATAGGCAGGATTTATAGTCATGTCCTCGGATGTTTCTGCGCATCATAAGTTTGCAACGGCAACGTAACCTCCGGGGTCAGGACGTGGCCGGACGTCTTGGAGATATGGCACATGACAGTGGAAAGGACAAGATGACGAGCAGCAGGGCAGCCAGAGAGGCGAGTATTACATATTTATACATGTGATCATATAGCAAAAATTAAGAGACCACTGCAAAATTGTCAGTTTTTTGATTTTTTTTTATAGGTATATTTTTGAATAAAATATAAATTGTTCTTTTATTCTTTAAACTACTGACAACATGTCTCCAAATTTCCAAGCAATGCAATTTGTATTTATTTTCTGAAAATGAGACATGGTCAAAATAACAAAACAATGCATTGCTTTCAGACACCTCAAATAATGCAAAGAAAACAAGTTCATAACCATTTAGAAACAACAATACTAATAATGTTTTAACTCAGGAAGAGTTCAGAAATCAGTATTTTGTGGAATAACCATGATTTTGAAGCACAGCTTTCATGTGTCTTGGCATGCCTTTCACCAGTCTTTCACACTGCTTTTGGACGACATAATGACACACCTGGTGCAAAAATTTAAGCAATTCTTTGTTTGATGGCTTGTGACTATCGATCTTCCTCTTGATTACATTTCAAAGGTTTTCAATGGGGTTCATGTCTGGAGATTGGACTGGCCATGATAGGGTTTTGATGTGGTGGTCCTTCATCCAAACATCGATTGACCTAGCTGTGTGGCATGGTGCATTGTCCTGCTGGAAAAAAACAGTCCTCAGAGTTGGGGAACATTGCCTGAGCAGCAGGAATCAACTGATTTTCCAGGATAACCTTGTATGCGGCTTGATTCATACGTCCTTCTCAAACTTTAATCTGCCCAATTCCAGCCTTGCTGAAGCATCCCCAGATCATCACCAATCCTCCACCAAATTTCACAGTAGATGTAAGACACTGTGGCTTGTACGCCTCTTCAGCTCTCCATCTAACTATTAGACAACCAGGTGTTGGGCAAATCTGAAAATTAGACTCATCAGAAAAAATTACTTTACTCCAGTCTTCTATGGTCCAATCCTTATGGTTTTTGGCAAACTTCAGCCTGGCTCTCCTTTGCTTCTCATTTATGAAAGGCTTTTTTATAGCGTTACCTGACTTGAGCGCTGCCTCTAAGAGCCTGTTAGAAACTGTTCTTGTAGTGCACTTCACCCCAGCCTCCATTTGCCATTCCTTTTGTAGGTCACGTCATGGACAGCCCAATCTCCAGACATAAACCCCATTGAAAACCTTTGGAATGTAATCAAGAGGAAAATGGATAGTCACAAGCCATCAAACAAAGAGGAACTGCTTAAATGTTTGCACCAAGAGTGGCATAAGGTCACTCAAAAGCAGTGTGAAATACTGGTGGAAAGCATGCCAAGACACATGAAAGCTGTGATTAAAAATCATGGTTATTCCACAAAATATTGATTTATGAACTCTTCCTGAGGTAAAACATTATTAGTATTGTTGTTTCTAAATGGTTATGAACTTGTTTTCTTTGCATTATGTGAGGTCTGAAAGCAATGCATTTTTTTTGTTATTTTGACCATTTCTCATTTTCAGAAAATGAATACAAATTTTATTGCTTGGAAATTCGGAGATGTCAGTAGTTTATAGAATAAAAAAACAATTTACATTTTACTCAAAAATATAAATACCTATAAAGAGAAAAATCAGAAAAACTGACAATTTTGCAGTGCAGTGGTCTTTTAATTTTTGCCAGAACTATAACCAGTCATGTTCTTTCTGTGTTCGGAGTTTTTAATGATTACGCAGCCTGATGCACATAGAGCTCTGATCTGTCCTAGTCTGTAATGAATAGACCAAAGATGCAGCTCATGGCGGTGGACATAGGAGTACTGCAATCAGGGCCGGCTCCAGGTTTTTGTGGGCCCCAGGCAGAAGAGTCCCAGTGGGCCCCATCCACATGCAGACACACATATGTACACGTACATATACATATTTAAAGACAAACTCACAAAAATACATACATAGATACACATCACACATGCATACAGACACACACAGCTCTGCTGCATACACACAGACACACACACAGCTCTGCTGCATACATACAGACACACACAAACACACACAGCTCTGCTGCATACATACAGACACACACACAGCTCTGCTGCATACATAGACAGACACACACAGCTCTGCTGCATACATACAGACACACAGCTCTGCTGCATACACACAGACACACACAGCTCTGCTGCATACACACAGACACACACAGCTCTGCTGCATACACACAGACACACAACTTTGCTGCATACACAGACACACAGCTTTGCTGCATACACAGACACACACACACACAGCTCTGCTGCATACACACACACACACACACACACACAGCTCTGCTGCATACACACACACACACAGCTCTGCTGCATACAGACACACACACAGCTCTGCTGCATACACACACAGCTCTGCTGCATATACACACACAGCTCTGATGCATACAGATAGACAGATACACACAGCTCTGCTACATACATACAGACAGACACACACACATGACTCTGCTACAGACACACACGCGGCTCTGCTACAGATACACACACGCGGCTCTGCGGGGCCCACACACGCGGCTCTGCGGGGCCCACACACGCGGCTCTGCGGGGCCAGGGCATACATCTCGGGGGGGAGAAGCCCATACAGCTTATAGGGGCCCATAAATCGGGGGGCGGGGAGGGCACATACAGCTCGGGTCACGGAGGAGAGGGGGCTCACAGTCACACAGCGCCAGAGAGAAGCGCTGTGCTGGGGGTCGCAGGCTGGCAAAGCGCCTCCTGGCTCCTTCATCTGTGGGACTGAGCAGGACGCTGGGCGGTAGCTCCGCCCACAGATGAAGTTCAAACCAGGAGGTCTGCGCGCCTTAAACAGATGGTGCTGCAGATTACTGCCATGTATTGCGATCCCCGGAACTCGGCCCGGGGGCAGCAGAACTGACAGCGAGTGGGCCCCGGGCAAGGGGCAGCAGAACTGATGAGGCCGAGTGGGCACCCCCGGCTCTCCGGGGCCCCGGCATTTGTCCGGGTGTGCCGCGTGTTGACACCGGCCCTGACTGCAATGGTGGCTGGAAAGGTCAGGTGAGTATATAAGTTATTTTTTTTTTTTTTACTATCTGACGTTTCTAAACTAGGTGTGGCATGTAAGTCGGATACTCGTAAGTCGGGCACTCACTGTACTCTCCTGTAGAAGTTTCTTCGGTACAGAAGACCAATAAGTGCTTTTCATTCCTTTGTTTTGTCTTTTGGTTACAATAGTTATCAAATATTACCATTACTGCATATCAGAGATTACTGATGTATATTGCAAGGTATTTTGCAAAACTGTATTACCTAGCTTACTACAATATTTGCGTGGCATTTGCAGGACATGTTGGTGCTCCACTACCGTGTAATTATATTAAACTAGTCGATGTGGAGGACATGAATTACTTTGCTTCAAAAGGAGAAGGGGAGGTATGTACTACGTCTGCATTTACACTGAATTCCTAATTGCCACTGATTTAAGAAGAACCCTTCTAAATGAAAATGACTAATTATGCTATTTTATTATCGAAAATTAATTGGAAATGTTGTTTGTGGTTTTATATAAATTCTTGCATTAAAAATGATCCATTCTTGAAGGATATCTACCTGTATAGTAAAGAGGAACCAATCTTATTAAATATTATGGGTTCTGGCCAAAAGATTATGGCTGCACCAGGGATACCACTATCAGCAGATTTTCAGTTGTGCATCTTTAAAGGGTACTGTTCCACTTGCGCACAGCTTCCGATGCAAGAGCATCGGAAGCGATATGCTAATGACCCTCTGCTGTGGGTGTCAGCCGAGGGTCATGCGACTGTGATGTGATCTTGTGATCGCATCACAGTTGCGGAGAAGAGGGAGGGAGCACTTTCTCCTCATCTCCTCCGCTGCCTGTCTCTATGTATATCTCACTGCACTCGGATTACATGCAAGTGCAGTGCGATGTTTCACACACTCCCATAGACTTGTATGGGTGCGTGTGAGCCGAGAATCGCTGCCAAATGCAGCATGCTACGATTCATTTCTCATGCCGCTATGGCATGAAAAATCAATCGCAGATGGACGCTGCCCCATAGATTTGCACTAGACTGAGAGCAATCTGATGTTTTATCGGATTGCACTAGTCCATGAAAATCGCAAGTGGAACTGTACCCAAAGGAATATCCTCAATAACGGATAGCACAGCACTAGAATATAACAAAACCTTATAACCACTGGGGTACCAAACTCTGACACATTCACCATTCTTGAGAATTTAAAGTGCCACCCTGCTGCTTCAGGACTTCGCCCCCTTCAAATTTCTTCTTCTTTCACAAATGCATTCTCCATCGCCTGCTGCAACATGGCTTAGTCCAACTAAATGGGGCAGTTGTATGCACAGCCAGGTGGCTGGGAGCAACCCTGTGATTTTAGGGGCAAAAGTAGCGCCCCACAGGGCAGGTGTTTTAACCTACTCGTCGCCGGGTCGGGGGTGCAAATTGTCTGGGTGGCCTGACCCGGTTTAGTTGCCCCGAGGCGTACAGGAAGGAAAGGATGGTGGTGTACGGGAAGCAGGAATGGTGGATGGGGGTGGTAGTGACAGTTAAGAAAGTCTATTAGATGATCGTGATGCCACCTCCAGCACGCGGCAAGGTATGTGGCCGCCGCTGCAGAGTCTCTCACCGGGGCAGATGTTGGGTGCAGCCGGGATGGTGTCGCTCCCCACAGGCGGAGCAGGATTACCCCGGGGAGGATGAAGGAGGACGGGGGTGGTGGTAGTCCCCACTGGCGCAGCAGCACTGGGCGACGACGCCGATTAAATGAGAGGCAGGGGCTGCGGTTCCAAGTCTTTTTACTCACACGGTGCCCGTGAAACTCTGTTAGTGAAGTGTCCTTCAGTTGCCTTCAGTCCTTGCCTGCTCCAAGCCGCGGGCCTATGAAGTGAGAGAAACACTAACTCCAGTTGTCAGCGCTAGGTGTTATCCCAAGATGTGCCCAGGAAGGTTCTCCCTAAAGTGTGTTGGTTGCCCCTACTTCTACATTCGTGATGGCTAACTATCCTGTCTGCCCTAGTCCAACCCCCTGTGAGTAAGCATCTTACTGTTGTATATCTGTGTTTCGTGAAGGCATTGGCAGGTTAACCCCCTCCTTACCCGGGATAGATATTACCCCTGAAAAGTGGTGTAATACCCTGTTGCGACTGAAGCCCAGGGGCGCCACACAAACATATCACTGGTGCAACCTGTGCACAGGGGTTCAAGAGGTGGGGGGGCATTTCCACCTCCCAAACAGTGAGTATTTTTCTATTATGATGAGCTATTGGACTACAAAGGGCCCATATTTTGCTCTAGCCCATGGTCCTGTTCTGTCTGTGTAGCACCCAGGAGGCAGAGGGATTGAGGCATGGGTCTCATCCCTGTTTTACTCGACAACGGACTGGTGTGGTGGTCTGGGATGTCGCGGTGTCCTGCCCGGCTTTGTGCCCCGAGGTGTACACCAATAAGAAGGGAGGATGATGGCGGTTGTAATAGGATGATTGTCGTGATGCCATTTGTGGTACGCGAGAAGAGATTATCCGCCACTGCTGTCGCTGTCCTCTGGGGCGGATGGTAATAGCAGCCGAAGATGGTATCGCTCCCCACAGGTGGAGTGGGCCCTAGGAAGGATGATGAGGGGAGTAGAGATGGCGATGGCCTTTGGCACCAAGGCGTGGGGCGGCAGCATTGGTAATAAGAGTCTGAATCAGATGCTGCAGTTCCAGGTGTCTTTACTCACTCGTTGTGCCGCTCGCCCGGGTAGTACCGGTCACCCGCTGTGATGTGCTCCGTTGACATCGGATAAGTTAGAAGCAGTCACTGGTGTTTGAATAAAGAAAGACCTTTGTCAGAGTTGCCCTTCCAGCCACTTCAGCTCCAAGCTGCAGGCCCCGTGAAGAGAAGAGAAGAAAGTGATGATAGTGTCATGTCCCAAAGCTGGTGTTCGGATAGACTGACTGAAGATTGTGTGAGTTTGCTCCTACTTCTACCCCAAGTGCAACCCGCCCCCCAGGTGGCTAGCTTCAGTGACTGGGGAAGTCCCATGCATCGTGATGGCCCCTATCTACCCTGAGCCATCCCCCCCCGTGAGAAGGCTCCTAAGCTGTGTGAATGTGGAACAACGGTGATTAACTCCCTCCTTATTCGAGGTGAATATCGAACCTTAAATACGTTGCAATACTCTGTGGCGACTGGAACCCCAGGGGCGCCACATTCCCCCACAGCAAATGGCAGCACTCCTGGGCTGCAACTAAACAAAATTAGTACACCACAATTTTTCAATATGCAATATAACAAATAACATTCTTACCTTTATGGGAGGCAGCATCAGTAAGCCGTTTCAAACATTTTCAACAATTACCGGTCAGCAGTATCATTATTAAATATCAACATTTGCACATGAAAATCAAAACAGTTATTCTTTCTTGACTGCTGGTCAAAAGGCAAAAACTAGTAAATCCAGAGTGTCACCAGAGTGGTTGGAAACTCAGCTGACTGCAGACCTCACACTGACAACAAATCTAGAAGTAGCCATGGGAGGAGCTTGCGATGACCTAGTCACCTCGACACAGCCGGAGAACTAATTCTTCCTAAAGAGAGAAAAATACGAAAAGCTAATCTGCCTCGGAGCAGTTCCCCAAAGATATAGATAGCCCCCAAACATATAAAACCGGGGAGACAAGATGAAACAAAGTACACAGGTAGAAAACAGATTCAGCAAAGATGAAGCCCAAACTATTTATATAGGAAAGAACAGAAAAGAGCACTGTCTGCAGCCGCGCAATACCCTAAAGAAAAAACATCACACCTGATAGGAAAAAAGCTGAGACCACATGGCCTCTCCCCAACTATATCAGTACTCTGGTGTTACTGGGATCCAAGCAAAACACTAATATAGAGGAAGGACTAAAATTAATACCAAGCATGACAAAACACAAATACATTGCAGAATATGGAACAAGGTAAACAGACATTCCCAGCAGGGAATGATCCAACTAAACCCAGAACTCCACAAGAAAAAATTTGGGAACAAGCCTTAGTACCTCCAAATTAAACAACAGAAAAATGGAAACAAAACCAGCAGAGGTACAAGACCAAACTTATCTGTTAGGAGTTCAGGTAGAAACAGAAGATAGGGCAGGCTGCAGAATGTCCACAGCACCACAGGAAGCAACATTGATCACCGGCCCAGACCAAGAGAAACTACTCAGTTATATAGGCCCAGTCTCAACAACCTGATTTCCAATCATCATCAGCTGTCTGGCTTCTATTAAGCAGACCAACGCCACTACCAGCACTGGCCACAAGAGGGAGTCCCAAACCAAAACTCTGTCCAAATGTGTTCACAACAGTACCCCCCCTTGAGGAGGGGTCACCGAACCCTCACCACAGCCCCCGGGTTTGTCAACATGTGCTCGATGAAAAGCACGGACCAAACGATCAGCATGTTTGTCAGACGCAAACACCCAAGAATTATCCCCCTGACCATAACCTTTCCACTTGAGCAGGTACTGGAGCTTCCGTCTAGTACAACGGGAATCCAAAATCTTTTCCACAACATATTCCAGATTCCCTTCAACCATCACAGGATCAGGAGGCTCAGCCATGGGCACTACCGGTTCAACATACTTTTTCAACAAAAACTTATGAAAGACATTGTGAATCTTGAAAGTCTCTGGAAGAGCCAAACGGAAAGAAACAGGATTAATCATCTCGAAAATCTTATGAGGCCCAATAAACCTTGGCTTAAATTTCGGAGAAGAAACTTTCATAGGAACATGTCTGGCGAACAAGCTGACCAAGTCCACCACTTTAAACTGGGGACCCACGGTTGGCAAACCGTTGGGCATTTTCCTGGGAGTGGGACAATTTATCCACCACTTGATCCCAAATTTGCTGCATTTTCTCTACCGCCGAATCAATGCCCGGACAGGCTGAAGCCTCCATCTGCCCCGAAGAAAACCGAGGATGAAACCCCTAAATTGCAAAAAAAAGGAGACATCAAAGTGGCTGAACTTGCCCTATTATTAAGAGCAAACTTGGCCAAAGACAAAAAAGAAGACCAGTCATCATGATCAGCTGACACAAAACATCTCAAATAAGTTTCCAAAGTCCAGTTTGCCCTTTCAGTCTGTCCATTGGTCTGAGGATGAAATGCAGAGGAGAAAGATAACGCAATTCCCAGCCTTAAACAAAAAGCTCTCCAAAATCTAGACACAAACTGGACTCCTCTGTCGGACACAATGTTTACTGGAATACCATGCAAACGAACCACCTGACGGAGAAACAAGGGCACCAACTCCGAAGATGATGGCAACTTAGGAAGTGGCACCAAATGGACCATTTTGGAAAATCTATCACAGATTACCCAAACAACCGTCATTCCCTGAGAAACAGGGAGATTGGAAACAAAATCCATTGAGATGTGAGTCCATGGTCTCTTGGGCAACGGCAATAACAATCCAGTAGAATGAGAACACCAAGGTTTGAATCTAGAACAAATCCCACAGGATTGCACAAAACTCTTCGCATAACAAGATAAAAAAGGCCACCAAAAGGACCTACTCATCAAATCCCTGGTGGCAAAAATCCCAGGATGACCAGCCAACGCAGAACAATGAATTTCAGATATCACTTTACTCATCTACTAATCAGGAATGTACAATTTCCCCACTGGACATCTTTCAGGTTTGTCCTCCTGAAATTTCTCAAGAGCTAGTCTCAAATCGGGTGAAATAGCGAAGAGAACCACTCCCTCATGCAGGATGGTAACAGGCTCAGTCACATCAAGAGAATCAGCAAAGAAACTCCTAGAGAGGGCATCCGCCTTAATATTCTTAGTGCCCGGAATATAAGAGACCACAAAATTAAAGTGTGTGAAAAACAAGGCCAATCTAGCCTGCCTGAGATTCAACTTCCTGGCTGATTTGAGATAAATCAAATTCTGATGATCGGTGAGTACAACAATTTGATGTATTGCCCCCTCCAGCCAATGTCTCCATTCTTCAAAGGCCCACTTCATAGCCAATGATTCCCTATTCCCTACATCATAATCTTCATTCTGGTGGTGAAAATTTTCGGGAAAAGAAGGCACAAGGTTTCAGTTTAGAAGTCACTGGGTCTTTTTGAGACAAGACAGTCCCTGCTCCAATCTCTGACGCATCAATCTCCACCTGAAATGGAAGAGACACATCAGGCTGCCGCAAGACTGGAGCAGAAGTAAACCTCCTTTTAAGGCCTCTTTTACACGTCCGTGAAAATCACGCACGTGTTTCACGGACGTGTCAAAGGTGCATATTACCCTCGGTGTGCTGTGTGTATGGCCTAAGTGTGTTCTCCGTGTGTTATCCGTGATAACACAAGGAGAACGGGAACTTTCTACTCACCTGTCCCTGGTGTCGCTGTCCATGGTGCTGAACTTCAGTCTCCGGTCCTGCCGACTCCCCGCTACTGCTGCTTACGGCCGCAGTGAAGTGAATATGCAATTAGCATAATAAGCAGCGGTCGGCAGCAAGTGACAGCAGTGGCAGAGACAGGAGGGCAGGAGAAGGGGAGTAATGTTTTGGGTTTTTTCTCGCAGACATGTCTTTTCTCCGGTGTGTGTCACACGAAACACATCCGTGTGGTCCGTGTGTTTTACGTGTGACCCGATTGCATTCTGTGTGACACCCATGATGCCAGAGATAAAACGGACATGTCGGCGTGAGAAACACACGGACACACGTAAATACAGAACGGACACATGGTCCGTTTGAAAATACTTATGTGTGTCCAAAACCAAAGGAATACATAGGTCTACGTGTGTACGTGTCTCCGGTACGTGAGAAAATTGCCAAACATGTACCGGAGGCACGTACGTGTGAAAGAGGCCTAAGCTCCTGAAAAGCCAAGGCTGCCTCTGGAGACCAATTGACAACATCAGCTCCCTTTTTGGTCAAATCAGTCAAAGGCTTAACAATACTGGAAAAATTGCCAATGAATTTACGAAAGAAATTAATTAACCCAAAAACCTCTGAAGGGCTTTTAGAGAAGTAGGCTAAACCCAATCATGAATTGCCTGGATTTTGACCGGATCCATTTCAATAGAAGATGGGGACAAAATGAACCCCCAAAAAAGAGATCTTTTGTACGTCAAAAAGACATTTCGATCTCTTAATATACAGCGCATTGTCCATGAGAACCTGAAACACTGTCCGAACCTGTTCATTATTAGAATCCCAGTCGTCAGAAAAAATCAAAATGTCGTCCAAATAGGCAATCAAAAACCTGTCAACAAAGTCCCGGAAAATATCATTCATGAAAGACTGGAAGATGGAAGGGGCATTAGTGAGCCCAAAGGGCATCACCAGGTACTTAAAATGCCCCTCAGGGGTATTAAAAGCCATCTTCCATTCATCACCCTGCTTAATGCAAATGAGATTATACGCCCCAAAAGATCGAGCCTAGTAAACCAACTGGCACCCTTCACTCTAGAAAACAGGTCGGAAATCAGAGGCAATGGATACTGATATTTAACCATAATTTTATTAAGCAGACGATATTCAATACAGGGTCGCAAAGAGCCATCCTTCTTGGCCACAAAATAAAAAACGGCACCCAGAGGTGAAGATGATGGTCTGATGTGACCCTTCTCCAATGACTCCTTAATATAAGTCCACATAGCAACATGTTCAGGTACACATAAATTGAAGAGCCGTCCCTTGGGAAATTTATATCCAGGCACTAATTCAATAGCGCAATCATAGTCCCTATGCGGAGGCAAGAACGCAGCCTCAATCTCATTATACACATTCATAAAATCTCACAAGTAGTCAGGGACCTCTTGTGTCTGAGATGAAATAGACAAAACAGGAGTATCACTATGCACACATTGACAGCCCCAACTAGTCACAGACAAAGATGTCCAATCCAGAACTGGATTTTGGGTTTGTAACCAAGGGAATCCCAGTACCAAAGTGTCATGCAAATTATGCAACACCAAAAACTTACAAACCTCCTGATGATCTGGTGCAACCCGCATCATCACCTGGGTCCAAAACTGGGGCTTATTTTCAGCTAAAGGGTAGCATCAATACCTCTCAAAGGAATAGGAGTTTGCAAAGGTACCATAGGGAAACCACAACATTCAGCAAATCCAAAATCCATCAAGTTCAGGGCAGCTGAATCAATAAAAGCCATAGCTGAAAATGACGACTAGGGAACAGAGCAATGAAACTGACAAAAGAAACTTAGGCTGTATATTGCCCAAAGTAAATAAACAGGCAAATCGTTTTTCGTGCTTAGGGCAGACGGAAATAGTATGAGAGGCGTCTCCACAGAAAAAACATAGCTTATAACGCCGTCTAATACCCTGCCATTCAGCCCTAGAAAGGACCCTATCACACTGCATAGGCTCCGGAGACTGCTCTGAGAGCGACACCTCAGCTCGCATTGTTTTACGTTTTACGTTCACATAAACGTCAATCAGAAAGGACAATGACATAGAGTCATTGAGACCAGAAGGGACAGGAAAGCCCACCATAACATCCTTTACAGGCTCTGCCAAACCCTTCCAAAAAAGAGCCGCATCGTTCCATTCAGTAAGGATCGCCCACTTTCGAAATTTCTGACAATATATCTCTGCGGGTTCCTGACCCTGGATCAAAGCCAATAATGTCTTCTCGGCTTGATCAGTAGCATTAGGTTCATCATACAACAACCCCAGAACCTGAAAAAAAAAATCCACATCAGCAAGAATAGGATCTCCAGGCACCAGATAAAAAGCCCAATCCTGGGAGTCACCACGCAACAGGGAGATAACAAACTGAACTCGTTGCATGGAAGACCCTGAGGACTTTGGTTTCAAGGCAAAAACAACTTACAATTGTTCTTAAAGTTAACAAATTTAGACCGATCCCCAAAAAACAAATCAGGGACAGGGATCTTAGGTTCTACAGTAGGTGCCTGAGCAAGAAAATCATATATATCCTTAACCTGAGAAAAAAGATGATGAACTCGATCAGCTAATTGTGTAACATCTATTGGGGCACAAGATCCTCCACGACACCCAGAGAAGAATAGGAAAAATACAAAAAGAAAAAAAGAAAATCTGACACTTTTTTATTTCCTTCAATTGAGTACCCTTGTATCTTAAATCTGGCCGGTGATACTGTTATGATTCAGTGACTGAGGAGGATCAAAAAAAGGCAAAAACTAGGAAATCCAGAGTGTCACCAGAGTGGTTGGAAACTCAGCTGACTGCAGACCAGACACTGACAACACAACTAGAAGTGGCCGTGGGACGAGCTTATGATGACCTAGTCGCCTCGACACAGCCGGAGAACTAATTCTTCCTAAAGGGAGAAAAATACAAAAAGCTAATGTGCCTCAGAGCAGTTCCCCAAAGATATAGATAGCCCCCAAACATATAAAACCGGGGAGACATGATGAAACACAGTACACAGGTAGAAAACAGATTCAGCAAAGATGAAGCCCAAACTGTCTATATAGGAAAGAACAGAAAAGAGTACTGTCTGCAGTCGCGCAATACCCTAGAAAAAACCAACACACCTGATAGGAAAAAAGCTGAGACCACATGGCCTCTCCTCCACTATATCAGTACTCTGGTATTACTGGGATCCAAGCAAAACACTAATATAGAGGAAGGACTAAAATTAATACCAAGCATGACAAAACACAAATACATTTCAGAATATGGAGCAAGGTAAACAGACATTCCCAGCACAGAATGATCCAACTCCACCCAGAACTCCACAAACAAAAATCAGGGAATAAGCCTTAGTACCTCCAAATTAAACAACAGAAAATGGAAACAAAACAAGCAGAGGTACAAGACCAAAATTATCTGTTAGAAGTTCAGGTAGAAACAGAAGATAGGGCAGGCTTCAGAATGTCCACAGCACCACAGGAAGCAACATTAATCACCGGCCCAGACCAAGGGAAACTACTCAGTTATATAGGCCCAGTCTGAACAACCTGATTTCCAATCATCATCAGATGTCTGGCTTCTGTTAAACAGACCAACTCTACTACCAGCATTGGCCACAAGAGGGAGTCCCAAACCAGAACCCAGTCCAAATGTGTTCACAATAGTCCAACTTTATTGCCACATCGGCAGATCGATTGCCGGTCAGCATCATTACAATCAGGAACTTGTGGCAGCGGGGCTCTCCCGCGCCACCGCCAAAAAGATCTTTAGCACTAGAAGCCAGTTCAATGGTTACAGGTTGCTGAGTCCCCTTTTGAATTGCACTGCTTTGGTTAAAGTAGCCTTATCTTTCATCAGTTCCAACATGCGGAGCCGCAGTTCATCACTGGAGTTTCCACTCGCAGCCTGTTCCTTAGCTCCCATCGCACTGATGTAGTTGGCTGTAATCCCTGTTGCTTTAGCACAACACTGCCGCAATCCAGTCTGCGCAGTGCTTGGATGGCCCGGTCTTTGAACTGTACAAAGCTGAGATCAGGGCTTTGCATGGATAAAGTACACATGTGGGCATCGGGCAGAAGCCCCTCTATGAATTGATCAGTTAGCAGGCGATTCTCATTTTTCACCTCCTCCGGTTCCACCTCCTACACTGCTCTCATTGCCTCCTGAAGATTTAAAGCATAGTCCCAGATACGTTCTTGCACCTTTTGCTTACATCCATAGAATCACATTTTTATCTCAGCTGCTGTATAGGTATCAAAGGTTTCTTTGAGTTCTGCTAAAATGTCCTTTGCCACTCTTTTATCAGTCTCCGGACAAAATTTGACTTCACGTCGGGCTGCCCCGGTCAATTGACCGATGAGGACACTGGCTTTCTGTCCTTTCGTCAGAGGGTACACCTGGAATAAACTGTAAAGTCTTTCCTTGAAATCAGCTATGGTATATGTCTCCTCGGAATACTGGGGGAGCCACGTTGCCCTGAGAAGATATGGCATGGTAAATGGCAGCACTGAAGCTGGTGCCATTGCTGCGGGTTCGGCAACAGGGGCGGTTTGGTCTCTTTCCTCCATAGACATATCTCTGCCAGTTTTGAGTTTCCGGTCAACTGCTGGCAGTGGGGATCATTTTGGCGCTCTTTTTGGGCTTCACCCATGCTTTTGCTCTCTTTACGGGTACCGCCCACAATGACACGCCCCTTCTTTTCCCACGCAAAATGACTAATGGCGACTGTCCTTTTTAAGCAAAATGTTAAACACAGTCCAGTAAGGAGCACAGTACCCAGGTTTTGGGCCTGGTCACAATATTCTGTTTGTGACGCCAAAATGTAGCCCCCAGGGGGCAGGGGTATTCAGGCATGGGTCTCATACCTGGTTTACTCGTCACCGAGTCACTGTGGTGGTCTGGGATGTCGCGATGTCCTGCCTGGCTTCGTGCCCCGAGGTGTAGACCAATAAGGAGAGAGGATGATGGGGGTTGTAATAGGATGATTGTCGTGACACCATCTATGGTACGCGACCAGAGATTAGCCGCCATTGCTGTCGCTGTCCTCTGGAGCGGATGGTAATAGCAGCCGAAGATGGTATCGCTCCCCACAGGTGGAGTGGGCCCTGGGAAGGATGATGAGGGGAGTAGTGATGGTAATGGCCTTTGGCGCCAAGACGTGGGGTGGCAGCGCCGGTAATAAGAGTCTGAGTCAGATGCTGCGATTCCAGGTGTCTTTACTCACTCTTTGTGCCGCTCGCCCGGGTAGTACCGCTCACCCGCTGTGATGTGCCCTGTCGACCTCGGATAAGTTAGAAGCAGTCACCGATGTTTGAAAGAAGAAAGACCTTTGTCAGAGTTGCCCTTCCAGCCGTGAGGAACCAGGGCTGAGTGCTCCACTTCAAGCTGCAGGCCCCATGAAGAGAAGAGAAGAGAAGAGAAAAAAGTGGTGATGGTGTCGTGTCCCAGAACTGGTGTCCCAGGTAGACTGACTGAAGATTGTGTGAGTTTGCTCCTACTTCTACCCCAAGTGGAACCCGCCCCCCAGGTGGCTGGCTTCAGTGACTGGGGAGGTCCCATGCATCGTGATAGCCACCCCCCTATCTACCCTGAGCCATCCCCCCTGTGAGAAGGCTCCTAAGCTGTATGTAAAGTGTAAATGTGGAACACCGGTGATTAACCCCTTCCTTACCTGAGGCGAATACCGCACCTTAAATAAGGTGCAATACTCTGTGGCGACTGGAGCCTCAGGGGCGCCACATGTGTGGCCTCAGGGGCACCAGTGTTGTGACCCATTGTCAGGCACCCAGCGACCATTATGTTATGGCATATCCTAGCATTATGCAATCACTTACTGAACATAAAATACCATAAGCTTTGGGTGGCATTTTGTACCATAACCCCAGCCTTCAACCATAGGCTCACTTCTGCCCAAATCACTATGTATCAGCAAGAGCTGTAGGAAATTCTTGTTTTACTAACTAGAATTCACGTTTGGCAAATCTATCATTTCACAGAATCTCTGATAACTTGTTAGGTCAAAATATGCAAAGTTTAATATAAGAAGGATTGTAATATATCTTATCAGAACGTTTTGCGTTTAGCCCACTTATGAGCCACTGCTTCCTTTCCCCTGCCTTTTGAAATCACCATCCATTCTGAAAAGCAACTTAAATCCATCAAACAAGACAGACTGCCACCATAGTGAGGTGTCAGGTTACAGAGCCCATTAATCTCTATGGAGTTAAGTTAGCTTGAAGTCCACAGTTACACTGCTCAGTACTGCTATGCAATGATGTGATGTGACCTGCTGCACTGGGATGTGAGATGCCAAGGAAAAATGATGGCGGAGAGAGCGGACCGCTCCCTCTTTAATCATTACTTTCAACTGTGAAATAATGTGTGGAGTGCCCTCTGGCACCAGGTAAACCACGATTTACGGGCCCCATACTGACCATGTGGTCTGCCACCATTGGTGTCATTATAATATTTGGAGGACTATGTCGGTACCTTTATACTTTATGGAGGGTTATGTAGAGGCTATTACACTATATACAAGCAATCATACATTAGGAAGGTTTATGTGTGGTTCATCAGACTGTGTGGAGAGTTGTATGGGGGCCATTCTGCTGCTTAGAAGGCTTAGTGGGGGCCATTATACTGTTTGGAGGACTAATTGTGGGCCATTATACTGTTTGGAGGGCTATGTGTGAGCCATTATAATGTTTGTAGGGCTGTTTAGCAGCTATTATAATGTTTGCAGGACAATGTGGGGGAGGGACCATTACACTGCAAATTTGTGTGGGTTGAGAGCTATGTGAGGCCATTATTCTGTATGCAAGCATTTAAAGAGTTTGAAGATTTGTGTGGGGGCTATAATACTGTGTAGAGGGCTATGTATGGGCCATTATTCTGTTTGGAGGGCTGTATGGAGGCCATTATTCTTTTTAGAGGTCTGTGTGGGAGTCATTTTACTGTTTGGAGGGCTAGTGGGGGCTATTATATCGTGTGTAGGATTGTGTTGGGGCCATCATACTGTGTGGAGAGGTGTGGAGGGCATTATACTGTATGTATTCTCATTATACTGCATGGAGGGCTGTGTGGGGGTCACAATTGGGAACAATACTGTATTGTGGTCGCCATACTTTGCCATGGGAGTTGAGGGGGGTACAGTAGGGTCATCATACTGTGCGAGTAGTGAATACTGTGGATGAATTCACTGTGAGGGCATCATACTATGTTTGGGGGCACTTCTGTCTGCGTCATACTTTATGGGGGTAATGAAAGGGGAATCTGACGGCTTCAATAGGGGAAACATTACTTTGTTGGGACTGTAAAGTTGTTAGATATACTCTTTTGTGACCCAGCTGAAACTTCTGCTATGGGATCCTATGATTTTTGTGTACGCTCCTGTTTTAGGCATATCAATATATCTCTTTCAGATATGTGTAAAAGGACCCAATGTATTTAAAGGCTACCTTAAAGATAAAGAAAAGACAGAAGAGGCTTTAGATGAGGATGGCTGGCTTTACACTGGAGATGTTGGAAGGTGGCTACCGGTAATTAACTGTTCAACCAATATGTAAATTATATGAATTCCTTTTCCCTTTAAATTAAACTAACCAGACTTGATTCATGCCGGTTTTGGCCTTCATTTGAGAAGCCATTCCTACTTTTTCCATAAAAAGAGAAATTAAAATCCTACAGTAAACCATGTTTGGGTGTACCATGCACGCAGCATTAGATGATATAAATGTCCAGTGCTCAAGTGTGAATGAACCCTGAAATTGAAGGCTGCTGCCCCCTTAACATTTTATATTTTCTCTTGACTTCAGAATGGTACACTTAAAATCATAGACCGGAAGAAACATATCTTTAAGCTTGCACAAGGGGAGTACATTGCGCCAGAAAAAATTGAAAATATTTATATACGCAGTGAACCTGTGTCCCAAATATATGTCCATGGAGATAGTCTACAGGTAAGTGCCATCTACAGCATAATCCATTATGTTTGATTTCTTCAGCCTTTTTTAAGACAAGTTCTATTTAAATAAAGTGATTGTCTTGGACTTTTGCTGGTTCTAAATATCTTATCTGGGGGGTGTGATACCTGGCACCTCTGCCAATCATCTATTCCCGGTGCCAGTGGTGGCCGGATGTGCTCAGTTATGGCTCTACACAGCACAGCTCCGCCAATAGCTGAGGCCGGGTACTGCACATCTAACCCCAATTCATTTGAATAGGAGGCACATGTGCTGCCCTTGGCCACCAACACTATACCATTGATGGAACTGTTGATTGGCAGGTGTGCACCCCCACAAATCAGATATTGATGACCTATTCTAAGGGGCCCTTTGCACACTACGACATCGCAGGTGCGATGTCGGTGGGGTCAAATCGAAAGTGACGCACTTCCGGCGTCGCTCTCGACATCGTAGTGTGTAAATCATTTTAACTACGATTACCGAGCGCAAAAGCGTCGGTATCGTATGATCGGTGTAGTGTCGGTCATTTTCATTATTTTGGCTGCTGCGATGGTACGATGTTGTTCCTCGTTCCTGCGGCAGCACACATCCCTGTGTATGAAGTCGCAGGAGCGAGGAACATCTCCTACCTGTGTCCCGTCTGCAATGCGGAAGGAAAGAGGTGGGCGGGATGTTTACGTCCCGCTCATCTCCGCCCCTCCGCTTCTATTGGCCACCTGCCGTGTGACGTCGCCGTGACGCCACACGACCCGCCCCCTTAGGAAGGAGGCGGGTCGCCGGCCAGAGCGACGTCGCAGGGCAGGTAAGTGCATGTGAAGCTGCCGTAGCGATAATATTCGCTACGGCAGCTATCACAAAATAGCGCAGCTGCGACAGGGGTGGGGACTATCGCGCTCGGCATCGCAGCATTGGCTTGCGATGTCGTAGTGTGCAAAGGGCCCCTAAGGTTAGGCCATCAATGTGAAAGTCCAGCACAATCACTTCAGAGGGTTTTTGTGCCATGCAGGGTCTTAACCCCCAAAATTTACATTAAGTAAGGGGCATGTTAGAAGTCTGACAGATATTAACATGTATGCAATGTAATATATCAGGCAGTTTAGGTGTGCAGATAAAAGCAACTTCTTGCATTGTTTCTATTTCCACATCAAACCAGCATGTAATGTATGAGACCATATTTTGGCATATAACTATGCTGGCCAACTTTGAAGAGGATCATCTGGGAAATGTTAAAGTGGATAAGAAAAAGAAGAGTGCACCACACAACGCTTCTCCCCCTCATGAATCTCTCATTTATTCACTCTATTGAATTTTACTCAGAAGTATAACACTTATCACTCTACAGATCATACAGTACTGATTTAACAGCCAGGACTTGTCTCTGTAGAGTTTTGCACATAGTGTGAGTGCAGACTTTGCTTCCTAGACTGGGTACCCGGTTTAAACACCCCAAAATTACTAGCTCCCCCCACTTAAAAATATCAATTATGCTTTTGTAGCCATATATTATAAGTTAGGATACTGTATATAAAAATAAAGGAAAAATACAATTTATAGGAAGAGTAGTGTATGTAATAAAGAATGATGTTATACATTCTAATGGAGGGCAGTGATTGTAATAAATTGTATTGCTATACTGTCTGATGGAGGAGACTATATAAGACAGGACAATGCTATATATACTAATGGAGTACAAAGAATATAATAAAGGACAATGCTACACATAGTAATGGAAGAAACTGTAATATAGGATAACACAATACATAGTAAGGCTAGGTTCACACACTGCGTTTTTTTGACGCTGCGTTTCTGTGCGTTTTTTAATGCTAAAACCGCACAAACGCAGCGTCTTTAAAAACGCATGAAAAAACGCACGCGTTTTTTGCCGCAATTTGCTGCGTTTTTTGCTGCGTTTTGCTGCGTTTTTGCTCACTGCGTCTTTATGCGTTTTTTATCAGTGAACAAAAAAAAAAGGTCTGATGTCATTTCATTTTTCAATATGTTCTTCATTCTCCACTAGTGTATGCAGGAGAGCAGACAGCTGCAGAAGTACAAGGCTCAGCATACTCCATCCAATAGTGTATGCAGGAGAGCCAACAGAAGCTGCAGAACTACAAGGCTCAGTATACTCCATCCAATAGTGTATGCAGGAGAGCAGACAGCAACTGCAGAACTACAAGGCTCAGCATGCTCCATCCAGGACTGTATGCTGGAGGGAGAGTCTGGTGGGAGCAGACCTACAAGGCTCAGCATCCTCCATCCAATAGTGTATGCAGGAGAGCAGACAGCAGCTGTCAAACTACAAGGCTCAGCATCCTCCATCCAATAGTGTATGCAGGAGAGCAGACAGCAGCTGCATAACTACAAGGCTCAGCATCCTCCATCCAATAGTGTATGCAGGAGAGCAGACAGCAGCTGTCGAACTACAAGGCTCAGCATCCTCCTTCCATGACTGTATGCAGGATTTCTTTGCCCCCCCCCCCCCAAACAAGAAAAATGATGTCGGCTTTGCCATATTTTGGTATGCTAGCCGGGTACAGCAGGCAGGTACGGGCTGCCCCCAACCCCCAGCTGCCTATTTGTACTCGGCTGGGAACCAAAAATATAGAGAAGCCCTTTTTTTTAATTATTTCATGAATTTCATGAAATAATTAAAAAAAAAAAATGACGTGAGCTTCGCCTAATTTTTGTGTCCAGCCGGGTACAACTAGGCAGCTGGGGATTGGAATCCACAGTGCAGGGTGCCCATGATTTCTGGGCACCCCCGCTGCGAATTGCAGTCCGCAGCCACCCCAGAAAATGGCGCTTTCATGGAAGCGCCATCTTCTGGCGCTGTATCCAACTCCTCCAGCTGCCCTGATGCCGGGTGGCTCACTGGGTAATAATGGGGTTAGGGCTAGCTGTATATTATCAGCTGGCCCTAAGCCCGAAATTCATGGTGTCACGCCAATATTAGGCATGGCCACCATGAATTTCTAGTAAAGATAAAAAAAACACAACACACAGAAAAATATTTTTATTAGAAATAAAACACAACACAATTAGTGACTCTATCTTTATTGAAATAAAGAACCCCCCTCCGCAGTAATCCTGGGTCAAGGGTCCCGCGCCGTCCAATCCTAATCCAATATCATCTGATCGGTTTTCTGGAAGGCAAAGCGATCAGAAGATGTGTCAGGTTCACATCACACATCAGCTGATTGTATAAAAGCCGTTTATACAATCAGCAGATGCATCGGTGCAAAAAAAAAAAAAATACTCACTTATGTGCTGATTACCGGCAGCTCCTAAAGCGGAGTCTAGTCCCGTCCGATCGCTGCAGAGCTGCCGGTAATCAGGGATGAAGTCTCCTGACGCATCCGCTGATAGGTTAAACCGGCCGGCCGCTGGCGTCACCCTGAGACTTACGATCAGCTGATGCGTCAGGTGACTGCATCAGGTGATCCATCGCCAGGGCCTGCATCCTGCAGGCATACGTACCCGGGGAGACTGCACACACCCGGAGCGGCGGTACTGGGAGGAGGCGCTGGGAGCGGACATGGCACCGGGACCCTGCAGACAGGTGAGTAGGATATTTTTTTTTCTACTGTTCACTTTTGATTTAGCAGCCGCTTCCACCTCCTGCCCGTACATGACTCCGCACGGCAGCTGACATGCACAGGACTGGAGGTGGAAGCGGCGGTGACGGTACAGGGAGGATTCACGCTTCTGTATTTACTGACAGAAGGAATCCTCTTCCTATACATGTCACTTTACAGCCCACCTCCTGCGTTTATAGCTGCGTTTTTGGTCTTAGAAACGCACCAAAACGCACCTATTTGCGTTTCTCATTGCGTCTTTCAACATCCCATTGCACTCAATGGATGAAAAGCGCAGTGAAAAACGCGGGAATAATTGTGGCACCACAAAAACGCAGCTGAAAAAAAACGCTGTGTGCAGACAGCAAAAATGAAAACTCGTAGACTTTGCTGGGGAAGCAAAGTCATGCAGTTTTCTGAGCAAAAACGCACCCGAAAACTGCTCAAAAACGCTGCGAAAAACGCACTGTGTGAACTTACCCTAATAGAGGACATTGTGCCTAATAAAGAAGGTCACTGTATAGAGAAGTGTACATATGAGTACAGTAAAGAATAAGTGTAGGCATTGCTTCTTAGACCAGACAACCTTTCTAATATGTTACTGTGCACTGTAATACAATTAAATGCCACTGTGCCCCTTAATATAGCACTGTGTCCCCCTTATATAGTTAATATGCCAACGTATTAGTAATCCCTGGACCTCTCCCCGGGTCTCTCATACTGAGAAAGGACTTATAGTTTTGATGAGACCTGGGAGGATTCAGCACAAGTAAGCGAAAGGTCACAGCATCTTGACATCACGGCATGTGTTGTAAATTTTACATGTGCAGAAACTTCCCAGACCTTATTAAATTTGAAAATTTCAGAGCACACAGTGGCAATCTAAAGACCAGATGCAGATGGGCCAGAGAGGTGAGCAGTGAGATCACTTTTTTTTTTTGTTTTAATAATGTTTTACATTTATTATGCTCTGGAGTCTGGAGAGACCCTAGAGCATAATAAGGGGCTTTAGATTTGAAGGAACTATTTTCCCAGAAAGATCCACGCAAGCAAGTGAATTTGAATTTTCACAGATCCACTCATCTCTATCTCTCACATCTACCCCAGCGAGTCCCTCCTCATTCAGCAGGAAACTCCTTTCCATATTTTCAAGAGATATCAGCAGGGGTGCACATACTGCCAGTGCAGTCGGTCCAGTTGCACTGGGGCTCCGAAGGGAAGGGGAGCCCTAACAACTGGTGAAACTTGTAGGCCCATCTATAATAGGCTAACAGGGGATGAAGAATAAGTGTTCGCTTTGCCCTGGAGTCACATCTTGGAGCAGGATACTGCAGAAGACAACTGTGGACAAGTCTGATCAGAAGAGTCAGGCATGTCTGCAAATTGCAGAAGTGACAGGCTCCATGTGCATAGCAAAGAAGCGCTGCCTGGTATTGACATGTACTAACCATCATGTGCCTGTTAAGTGCCTCTGTCAATCTTTTACAGTAAATGGAGTCAAAAATAAGTAAAACCAATTTTTGACCTGCTGTTGATTTGTTCATTCTTCCTCCTATAGCTGACAGTAAAACTTGGCTCAGATTTATCCTGCACGCTACATTGAGCACTTACATCGGGGATAACATGTAAATGTCTGAAATACATGATTCAGACAAAACTCCTGCTGGAGAATTCCCTATAACGAGGCAGAGAGAGTCACTGTGGACTCTGACCTATGATCAAGCGGTGTCTCTCTTTTTAGGTGTGCACAAAAGCGCGGCCGGCCACAGGTTTATGCACCTCTTAAAAGCCGGACACCATTAACAAAGACCACACAGAACCTGAAGTAACCCTGCCTGCCTCACTAGTGAATAGAGTAATTTGGGGTTTCATCTGAATCATATGTTTCAGATATTTAGATGAAAACTCTGTAAGTGCTCAGCGTAGATGTGGCGCCCTGGACAAGCCAGGGGCCACAGAGAACAACACCAACACACCCCACACTCCCTGCAGGCACATCAAGGTCAGACATAAAACCCTTGTTGCCTTCCTCCAGGGGCTGATGTCCACACCAGGGGGTGGAGCCAGGCGGTTGGTCTCCGCCCACCAAGGAGTTCACAGTCCTGGAGGAGGGAAAAACAGGCAGATAGAGTTTGGAGGAGGAAGTGGAAGGAGGAAAGTAGTAGAGAGGAGAAAAGTGACAGCGAAAGAGCCTGAAGTTGGTCCGGGTGTGTGGCCCGGACAGAACAGCAAGGTTGTCAGACGGTGGTGACCGTCTGCAGGAGTGGCCGATTGGAGTCTACCGTAAGGACCATGGACGGGCGTTGGCCCGGCGGTACGGGACCGGTACACAAAGAGAAGCCAGCACCAGATGCAGGGGCTTTTCGGACCCCGGCAAGGCTAGGAGTCGCCGTGAATTTGCCGAATCCGTTAGTGAAGGGGACCTCCTGGGTTTCCAAACAGTCAAGTCCCGACAGAAGGCAGCCGTCCAACCGTGCAGGGGGGACACCGCCACCGCCAAGGGCAACCGTGTCCCAGGGCCAGCGCCTGCGGGCAAAAGGGGCTCCTCCGGCACATATCCAAGTTGGGGAGCGGGTTACCGGTGGGAACCCATCGAAACCAACAAAGGACTTAGGTGCAGGGAGAGACAGTCACCACTAACCTGCAGGGAGGAACAACCGCAGCCGTCTGGGGGACCCGTCCATCCAGCCGAGTGTTTTACCAAGAACTGTGTCCTGATTACAGGCTGAGTGAGTACCCCCGTGCCGTACGGCACAGCGCTGCCCCTGCGACCCTGCACCTCACCAGGCCCCGCAACCCGCCTGTCACCCATCCCAACCCCATCACCGGGCCCCGGGACAACCAACCCCCTACCCACGGAGGGGAGAACTACCATCAAAGCTGCTCCCTGTCACCGCTCCCGGGATCCCCGTCCAGAGCAGCGGTGGTGTCCACAAAATCACCACAACCGTGGGTGGCGTCACGGACAATAATAAAATCCCCACAATCAACCCCCTTTTCACTCATGGGCGAGGAACGCCGCTCGAGTCCCCGGGATCCGGCCCACCCTTCGAGCCACCACCGAGCAGCAGCAGCAGCAGCCGGACCCGAGCAGTGGGAGAGCGCAGCGTCCCCTCCTCCGCCCACGACAACTTGTCGTCACGAACAGAATCCTACCGTTCTACCGACTGGTGGAAGTTCGCCTTGTGTGACCGCCGGAGGTGTCCGGCCGGAAAATTTGAAAAGCTGCCATCTTGGGCGCGAAGAGTTCCCTCTCGAGCGTCTCCTCGAGTAGTGGAGGAGCGAAGGCCAAAACCCCGCCCCTGTGAAGGAGGGGCCGGAAAGAGGCTAAGGGGGACGAAAACAAGATGTCTGCGCCTGACGGAGCCGCTGGAGGAGCGGCGGACGCAGCCGTGGGAGCACCCGCAGATGGGAATGGGCCTGCCCAGGTCCCGGCCGCACTGGCGGGGGGCGCCGCGGCCACAGCTCTCGCTCAGGTGATGCCGTTCTCTTTGCCCTATGTGCCCGGAGCTGTCTGGCTACCGCAGTATGATGGGAAACCTGATGCTTTGCAGGTTTTCCGGAAAAAGCTTAACCCGCTACTGGAACTGTACCCCCTGACTGATAAGCAATGTGCAGTGCTAGTGCTGGGGCAGCTAACCGGTGCGGCTGAGCAAGAGGCAGAGACCTGGGCTGAGGGGGACCGGTCCTCTGTAGCCACCATCTTTGAAAAGCTGCAGACTGCCTTTGAGACCCGTACCGAGGCGGAGTTGCGGATGCAGTTCTATCAATGCCGACAACGACCCGCAGATAGCATTCGGGACTATGCCCTGCGCCTGCAAACTGCACTCCGCACCCTGAAGCGGGTGGACAACATCAACAGTGTGGACAGTAACAAGATGCTAAGTGAGCAGTTTGTGCAGGGGATGAGATCCTCAGAGGACCGCAAACAGCTTTGTCTGTGGGCCTTAGAACACCCTGACGCGGACTTTGCCATCAAGGCTCTGCAACCTCCCGCATTAGATACTCCTGAACCAACCCCGTGGCCAGTTCAGACTGCTCCCATTGTGGTGCCCCCTACCCCACCAGCACCTCCAGTGCCTGCAGCCCCGAGCGGGGCGATGGAAGAACTCGCTGATCGAGTCCGCCGCATAGATGGGGACCTTGCTAAGATTCTCGCCGCACTCCAGCCTCCAACCAGATCCCAGGCACCGGTGAAGATGCAACTCACCGACAGCCCGGAGGACGTCCCCTGGATGCAGCGGAGAAGGGCCAATGATTCCCGGAATGGGCCCTCAATCTGTTACAGGTGCAGCCAACCCGGCCACTACTCCCGACGGTGTCCGTTAAACGAGCAACCCCTGGGGCCACGGGCCAATCCTCAGGAGTAGAACCTCATGGCCCCCCAGACTGGCGGGACCGGTACATCGGGGCCCGACCCATAATCCCCGTGGCTGTGGACGGCATACCGGTAATGGCTCTCCTGGACACTGGATCACAGGTAACCACCATACCATACACATTGTATCAACGGTATTGGGGAACAGACGAGCTGGCTCCCCCAGATGCCAGCATAACACTGATTGCTGCTAATGGACTTCCATTGACCCAAGTGGGATACAAACAAGTAGCCATGACCGTGGGGCGAGCTGAACTGCAACACCAGGGTATGATTGTGATAATGAATGAACCCAGTGATCATAACCCGAAGATAGTGCTAGGGACCAATGTGATGGAGCACTGTATGAGTGATGTGCTGACCCTATTGCAGCAGCTGGCCGCCACGGCGGCGGGGAGCCGACAGAGAGCTGTGCAGCGTGAGATCCGAGCCTTGATGTACCGCCAACATGTGAACTCGACAGGAGGAGAGATTGGTGGGGTGAGAGTGATGGATGTTGCCCCTTTGGTTGTGCCTCCCAGGAGCGAGATGATGATTTGGTGTAGGGCCGCAGTAGGGCCCCAGGGGCGTGACTACCCTGCCATGATAGAGCCCATGCCCTCCGAACACTGGCCCACAGTAATGGCCGCCCGAGGGGTGGTAGATGTAAAGAAGGGGAGAGTGCCTGTGAGGGTGCTGAACTGTGGAGAGGAAGAAGTCAGGCTTCCCCGGTACGCTACACTTGCCAAGTTGCTCACTCTGGATCCCCACACCATCCGCGAGGCAGCTCCCCCAACCTCACCACCTATTGCCAGCACTCCCCTGCCCCAAGGGGAGTTAGATGAGTGACACCGACAGCTACACGTAGGCACTGATGATACACCTACACATCACAAAGAAGGGGTATACCGGGTGGTCCAGGAGTATGAGCAGGTTTTTACCAAACATCCCCTAGACTTTGGGCAGATTAAGGGGGTTCAACACCATGTCCCCACCGGTGAGCATCCCCCTATCAAGGAAAGGTACATGCCTATTCCCCCTGCACACTACCAATGTGCCAAGGACATGTTGAGGAACATGAAGGAGGCAGGGGTTATCAGGGACAGCTGTAGTCCCTGGGCCGCCCCGTTGGTGCTGGTTAAGAAGAAGGACGGCACCATGCGGATGTGTGTAGATTACCGGAAGATTAATCAGATAACGCATAAAGATGCTTACCCTCTGCCCCGTATTGAGGAGTCCTTGTCCGCGCTGAGAACCGCGAACTACTTCTCTACTCTTGACCTCACCAGCGGGTACTGGCAAGTGGCCGTGGCGCCCGAGGACCGAGGGAAGACTGCCTTTACCACCCCTATGGGACTCTGTGAATTCAACAGTATGCTATTTGGGCTGTGCAACGCCCCTGGTACCTTCCAGCGGCTGATGGAGTGCTGTTTGGGGCACCTGAATTTCGAGACCGTCCTGTTGTACCTGGATGATGTGATTGTGTATTCACAGACATATGAAGCCCACCTGGAGCACCTAGCCGAGGTGTTCGCGTCCCTTGCCAAGTACGGGTTGAAGTTGAAGCCCTCCAAGTGTCATCTGCTGAAACCTAGAGTGCAGTACCTTGGGCATGTGGTGGGAGCAGAAGGTGTCGCCCCGACCTCGACAAGATCACTGCCATCCAAGACTGGCCGAGGCCAACCACAGTGAGGGAAGCAAGGCAGTTTCTGGGCCTGGTAGGGTACTACCGTCGCTTCATCAAGGGGTACAC
The DNA here is from genome assembly GCF_048569485.1 of Anomaloglossus baeobatrachus. Taxonomy (NCBI): domain Eukaryota; kingdom Metazoa; phylum Chordata; class Amphibia; order Anura; family Aromobatidae; genus Anomaloglossus; species Anomaloglossus baeobatrachus. Next base: position 128,608,186 of record NC_134356.1, read on the forward strand.
GAAGATGGCTGCCCCCATGCAAGACCTCCTCGTGGGACAGACCAAAGGTGGTAGACCCCTTGGAGCCCCGCTGGTGTGGGAAGAGCGGCATGAGGAATCCTTCCGCCAGCTGAAAGCGGCCTTGACCGGAGAGGAGATCCTAGCGTACCCGGATTACAGCCACCCGGTCATCCTCTACACCGATGCCAGCAATGTGGGCTTGGGCGCAGTCCTATCCCAGGTCCAAGACGGGAAGGAAAAAGTGATTGCTTATGCTAACCGAAAGCTCCGACCGACTGAAAGGAACCCTGAGAACTACAGCTCTTTCAAGCTTGAGCTCCTGGCGCTGGTGTGGGCTATCACCGAGCGGTTCCGCCATTACCTGGCGGCAGCGAAATTCACTGCTTTCACGGACAACAATCCGCTGACCCACCTGGACACAGCCAAGCTGGGCGCGTTGGAACAGCGGTGGGTGGCCAGGCTAGCCAACTATGATTTCACCATCAAATACAGGGCCGGCCGTGCCAACGTTAATGCTGATGCACTCTCTCGGATGCCCCACCTGTCGGAGGAAGGGTGCGAGGATGATGACCTCGAGGAGATAGAGTTGCCTGCATTTCACCAGCCGCCAGCTAAAAAGGTGCATGTCTACCAACAACGGGTGAACCTGGACCCACTGTCCAGTCAGGAGTGGCAGGAAGCTCAAGACCAGGCGCCCGCTGTCCACCTAGTCAAGACCCTGGTGGAGCAAGGCGCTGCTGGGATAGACCCTGCCGCCCCGGCCGAAGCCCAATGCCTGTGGCGAGAACTGACCCGGCTGTACCTACACCAGGGAAAGTTGTACCGTGAGCTGATCAACCCGAAGACTCATGAGAAAATCCGCCAGTTGGTGATTCCCCAAGCTAATGTACCCACCGTCCTACAGGCATACCATGATGGTGCTGGACACTTCGGATGGAAGAAACTGGAGATGCTGTTCAGAGAGCGGTTTTATTGGAGTGGAATGCGGGAATCGTTGGAGGCCTGGTGCCGAGAGTGCGGCCCTTGCACGCTGAGAAGGAAGGATGAGGCCAGCCAGAAGGCACCCCTACACCCGATCGTTACACATCAACCGCTGGAGCTGGTCGCCCTGGACCATGTAAAGCTCACCCCCAGCCGAAGTGGGTACACCTACGCTCTAACCATGGTAGACCACTATTCCAGGTTCATGGTGGTTGTCCCAGTCAAAGACCTAACTGGCCGTACCGCCGCTAGGGCGTTCCAGGCTTATTTCTGTCGACCACATGGATACCCTGAGAAGGTGCTTACTGACCAAGGCCCGGCCTTTGAGGCGGAGGTGTTCCATGAGTTTTGTCAGTTTTCTGGCTGCAAGAAGATCCGGACCACACCTTAACATGCTCAAACCAACGGCATGTGTGAAAAGATGAACCACCTGGTCCTTGGGCCTCCTCAAGACTTTGCCGCTAGAAGAGCGGAACATGTGGCCGGAGAAGCTACCTGACTTGGTCGATATGTACAACAATATCCCTTCCAGCTCAACGAAATGCACCCCAGCCTACCTGATGAGGGCTCGCCCCGGCCGGCTACCAGTGGATCTGGATATAGGATTGGAAGCCCCAGAAGCACTCCCTTCGACAGCTGAATGGGAAACTCGGCGGAGGGTGCAATACCGACAGATTCAGGAATATGTTGAGAAGAACTTGAGTCGGAGTCGGGAACAACAGGAGCAGCGCTTTAACCAGAAGGCGTCTGCTGGCCCTTTCCAGCCTGGAGATGTAGTGCTGAAGCGGAAGAGGAGGACCCACAAGCTGGATGATCAATGGGAACAAACCCCATATGTCATACAGCCCACAGGATGGGAAAATGGGAAGGCCTACCAGATCAGTCGTGACCAAGGGGGCACTTTGGCCACAGTTTCCCGGGACCATCTAAAGAGGTGCCCACCAACATTGAAGGCAGCGGCTGAAGTTCCGTCTCCTACACCAGCGGAGAAGGCAAAAGAGGTAATCCACACCGTGATGGGTGACTTCCCGGCAGACTGGCCTACACAGAACAGCGCGGTGATTCTTCCAGTGATACTGTTCCCACAAACCGTGGATGAAGAAGTGATGGAAGAAGTCAACCATGAGCCAGTGCCAGTGCCCAGGGATGAACCTGTGCCCAGCTCCCCTATGCCTCCGCCTGCCCCACACGATAACAGGGAGGAGGAACTGATTGTTCCCTCTCCCCCGCTGCCTGTCACCACTGACACCGGACCCCGGAGGTCCACCCGTCTCAACCTAGGTAGACCCCCACTTAGGTACAGGGAAACTACTATCTAGGGGGGGGGGGAAGAAAACTGTGTGTGTTGAAAATATGTTTAAAGTTTGGAAATAAGAATAAGAATGAATAATCTACTGATGAAAGTTACCTGATTGACTGCTTGATTTGAAACCGGTCGTTGCCGGCACCGTTGTCCCCGTGGGGACTGTCTACAGTTGCATAAGGAACTCCTTATGGACAAACCCGTGAACTTGCAGGGCAACCACAAACTAGTGGCTTGTAAATAAATAAAGTTTTGTTGGCTAACCGTGACCGCCTCCGGAGAGGCAGATTGGAGAAAGGGCCCGCAGTGGAGCAGGCTGGGGCCCAGCCACCACCGGAACCGGTGGCGATCCTCTGGAGGGGAAGGACAGATCCCGCTCGGGTAACTTGGTGCAGGACTGGGGTCAAGGGGTGCTGCCCATTTTGCTTAGGGGCAGCATCAGGGCCAGGTTTCTTGGGTGGGAGAGAGCAGAAGCCGTACCGTTAGTAACGTTTAAGAATATGCCTCCCGATGTGGGAAGATGTTAATATAATTGTAAGTGTGTTACCGTTTTTTAATTCTTTTTCATTTCGTAAAAAATAAAACCGGTGATGGACGGGCAGCCCGCAGACGGTCTGCATTTAACTAAGGGGGAATGTGGCGCCCTAGACAAGCCAGGGGCCACAGAGAACAACACCAACACACCCCACACTCTCTGCAGGCACATTAAGGTCAGACATAAAACCCTTGTTGCCTTCCTCCAGGGGCTGATGTCCACACCAGGGGGTGGAGCCAGGCGGTTGGTCTCCGCCCACCAAGGAGTTCACAGTCCTGGAGGAGGGAAAAACAGGCAGATAGAGTTTGGAGGAGGAAGTGGAAGGAGGAAAGTAGTAGAGAGGAGAAAAGTGACAGCAAAAGAGCCTGAAGTTGGTCCGGGTGTGTGGCCCGGACAGAACAGCAAGGTTGGCAGACGGTGGTGACCGTCTGCAGGAGTGGCCGATTGGAGTCTACCGTAAGGACCATGGGCGGGCGGTGGCCCGGCGATACCGGACCGGTATACAAAGAGAAGCCAGCACCAGAGGCAGGGGCTTTTCGGACCCCGGCAAGGTTAGGAGTCGCCGTGAATTTGCCAAATCCGTTAGTGAAGGGGACCTCCTGGGTTTCCAAACAGTCAAGTCCCGACAGAAGGCAACCGTCCAACCGTGCAGGGGGGACACCGCCAAGGGCAACCATCTCCCAGGGCCAGCACCTGCGGGCAAAAGGGGCTCCTCCGGCCCATATCCAAGTCGGGGAGCGGGTTACCGGTGGGAACCCATTGAAACCAACAAAGGACTTAGGTGCAGGGAGAGACAGTCACCACTAACCTGCAGGGAGGAACAACCGCAGCTGTCTGGGGGACCCGTCCATCCAGCCGAGTGTTTTACCAAGAACTGTGTCCTGATTACTGGCTGAGTGAGTACCCCCGTGCCGTACGGCACAGCGCTGCCCCTGCGACCCTGCACCTCACCAGGCCCCGCAACCCGCCTGTCACCCATCCCAACCCCATCACCGGGCCCCAGGACAACCAACCCCTTACCCACGGAGGGGAGAACTACCATCAAAGCTGCTCCCTGTCACCGCTCCCGGGATCCCCGTCCAGAGCAGCGGTGGTGTCCACAAAATCACCACAACCGTGGGTGGCGTCACGGACAATAATAAAATCCCCACAATCAACCCCCTTTTCACTCACGGGCGAGGAACGCCGCTCGAGTCCCCGGGATCCGGCCCACCGCTCGAGCCACCACCGAGCAGCAGCAGCAGCAGCCGGACCCGAGCAGTGGGAGAGCGCAGCGTCCCCTCCTCCGCCCGCGACATAGCGCTTCACAAAATGCCACCAATAAAACTTTCAACTCAACCCACAAAGAGATAAGTCACCATTCGGGTCTGTCATAAGTAGAGATGAGCGAACCAGCCGTGGTTCGGCTCGAGTTTGGTTCGTCGAACGGAGGTCTCGTTCGAGTTCAGTTCGGCGAACGTTCGACGAACCGAACTTGAACCAATAGGATATAATGGGAGGCAATCACAAACACATAAAAACGCATTATAAATGTACACATACAGTTAATAAACATTGCCATAACACTTACCGGTCCCCGCGATCCCCGCGGTCTCCTGCCGCTATTTCATCCGATGATCGCTGAATCCTCCCGGTGACCAGCACTGCCAGCAGTGATGCAGGACCTATCGTGATGTCAAAATAGCCATGTGACCAGTCACGTGGCTATTATCTCATTGGCTACAGACTGGTCACATGACTATGACGCGTCATGTAGGACCTGCGAGTGCATCTCTCCGGTACACGGTGCACATTTGTGTATCGCCGTGTACCGGCGACATGCTCTAGCACACGGTCAACTCCCCGTTCCGTTAGGGACCGGCTGACACAGCCGGTCTTTAACGGAGATCACCGTTGCCATAGCAACGCAGTTAGCGGTGATGTCACCGCTAACCGTTGCTCCGTGAGCACCGTTGCTATGGTAACGCGTCTGTCAGCGTTACCGCTGTTACCGCTGACAGCCAGCAGCACTGATCACTCATGGAGTGAAGGCTGCACGCTGCTTCCCGTGCAGCCTTCACTCCGTGAAGGCTGCACGGGAAGCAGCGTCTTCCCCCATGCAGCAGTGATGGAGCAGAGCTGCATTTGTTGAACGAGAAAGACAGAAGACCATGGATCGTGGAGGGCTGACAGGGGGTAATAAAGATGGAGTCTCTAATGTGTCTGTGTATTTATTTCTATTAAAGTATTTTTTCTCTGTGTGGTGTCTTTTTTTTAACCCTTTATTGGAGATTCTTAATGGCCGGGTCAAACGTGCCTGACATTAAGAATCTCTGGCTTAATACTAGCTAGTAAAACAAAGCTAGTATTAACTCATTATTACCCAACAAGCCACCCGGCTCCAGGGCTGTTGGAAGAGTTGGATACAGCGCCAGATGATGGCGCTTCTATGAGAGCGCCATTTTCTGGGGCGGCTGCGGACTGCAATTCGCAGCAGAGGCGCCCAGAAACCTCGGGCTAACCTGTTCTGCGGATTCCAATCCCCAGCTGCCTAGTTGTACCCGGCTGGACACAAAAATGGGGCGAAGCCCACGTCATTTGTTTTTTAATTATTTCATGAAATAAGTGAAATAATTAAAAAAAAACGGGCTTCCCTATATTTTTGGTTCCCAGCCGGGTACAAATAGGCAGCTGGGGGTTGGAGGCAGCCCATGGCTGCCTGCTGTACCTGGCTAGCATACAAAAATATGGCGAAGCCCACGTCATTTTTTTGGTGGGCAAAAAACTTCTCCAGACAGACAGCAGCTGCAGAACTACAATGCTCAGCATATTCCATCCAGGACTGTATGCAGAAGTTTTTTGCCCCCTGAAAAAATGATGTGGGCTTCGCCATATTTTTGTATGCTAGCCAGGTACAGCAGGCAGGTACGGCTGCCCCCAACCCCCAGTTGCCTATTTGTACCCAGCTGGGAACCAAAAATAAAGGGAAGCCCTTCTTTTATTATTTCATGAATTTCATGAAATAATTAGAAAACAAATGACGTAGGCTTCGCCCCATTTTTGTGTCCAGCCAGGTACAACTAGGCAGCTGGGGATTGGAATCCGCAGCACAGGTTGGCCTGAGTTTTCTGGGCCCCACTGCTGTGAATTGCAGTCTGCAGCCGCCTCAGAAAATGGCACTTTCATAGAAGCGCCATCTTCTGGCGCTGTATCCAACTCTTCCAGCACCTGCCTGCTATACCTGGCTAGCATACAAAAATATGGCGAAGCTCACGTCCTTTTTTTTGTAGTTTTTTGGCAAAAAAAATAAAAAATGCTTCCCTGGATTTTCCATTGCCAGTGAAGGTAACACCAAGCAGTGGGGGTTAGCAGCCAGTAGCTGCTTGGATTACCCTTAGCTAGCAATACAAAAAATGCAGCGGGAGCCCATATATATTTTTTTTAATTATTTATTTAAATAACTAAAAACAAAAAGGGCTTCCCTGTATTTTGATTGCTGGACATCACAGTGCTGTAAAAATAAATCTTTAAAAAAAATGACGTAGCGCTCCGCGGTATTTTTGATTCTCAGCGCAGATAAAGCAGACAGCTATGGGTTGCCACCCCCATCTGCCTGCCGTTACCTTGGTTGGCAATTAAAATACAGGGAAGCCCATTAATTTTTTCTATCTAAAAGATAGTTAAAAAAAAATGACGTTGGATCCCCCCATTTTTGATAGCCAGCTAGGGTAAAGCAGACGGCTGTAGCCTGAAAACCACAGCTGGCAGCTTTACCGTGGTTGGGGATCCAATGTGGAGGTCCCCCCAGGCTCTTTTTTTATAATTATTTTATAAATATTAATAATTACACAAAAAAAGTAGGGTCCCCCCCAAATTGGATCACCAGCCAAGGTAAAGCGGACAGCTGTGGTCTGGTATTCTCAGGGTGGGAAGGTCCATAGTTATTGGGCCTTCACAGCCTAAAAATAGCAGGCCGCAGGCACCCCAGACGTGGCGCATCCACTAGATGCGCCAATCCTGGCGCTTCACCCCAGCTCATCCTGTGCCCTGGTGCAGTGGCAAACGGAGTAATAAATCGGGTTGATACTAGCTGTAAGGTCACCTGACATCAAGCCCAGCAGTTTGTGATGTCATGGCGTCTATTAGATACCCAACCTCATAAACTGTCAGTACTAACAAAAAAAAAATCGACAAAAGAAATTTATTTGAAAAAACAGTCCCCAAAACATTTCCTCTTTCACCAATTTATTGTAAGAAAAAAAATAAAGGGGTCCCACGACGACTCTGGACCGTCTAGAACAGGGGTGGGCAATTGAATTTCTCATGGGGCCGCATGAGAACTTGGAATCCTTTTAGAGGGCCGGACTGATATACTTAACTCAATTCTACCCAATACTCTGTGTGTGTGTGTGTGTGTGTGTGTGTGTGTGTGCGTGCGTGCGTGCGTGCGTGCGTGTGTGTGTGTGTGTGTATGTATGTGTCTATATATATACTGCCCCTGTAATGCATTACAGCACTATATACTGCACCTGTAATACATTACAGCACTATATATACTGCCCCTGTAATACATTACATCACTATATACTGCCCCTGTAATACATTACATCACTATATACTGCCCCTGTAATGCATTACAGCACTATATACTGCACCTGTAATACATTACATCACTATATACTGCCCCTGTAATACATTACATCACTATATACTGCCCCTGTAATACATTACAGCACTATATACTGCACCTGTAATAGATTACAGCACTATATATACCGCCCCTGTAATACATTACATCACTATATACTGCCCCTGTAATACATTACATCACTATATACTGCCCCTGTAATACATTACAACACTATATACTGCCCCTGTAATACATTACATCACTATATACTGCCCCTGTAATACATTACATCACTATATACTGCCCCTGTAATACATTACAGCACTATATACTGCACCTGTAATACATTACAGCACTATATACTGCCCCTGTAATACATTAGATCACTATATACTGCCCCTGTAATACATTACAGCACTATATATTGCACCTGTAATACATTACAGCACTATATACTGCCCCTGTAATACATTACAGCACTATATACTGCACCTGTAATACATTACAGCACTATATACTGCCCCTGTAATACATTACAGCACTATATACTGCCCCTGTAATACATTACAGCACTATATACTGCACCTGTAATACATTACAGCACTATATACTGCCCCTGTAATACATTACATCACTATATTCTGCCCCTGTAATACATTACAGCACTATATACTACACCTGTAATGCATTACAGCACTATATACTGCCCCTGTAATACATTGCATCACTATATACTGCCCCTGTAATACATTACAGCACTATATACTGCACCTGTAATACATTACAGCACTATATACTGCCCCTGTAATACATTACAGCACTATATACTGCCCCTGTAATACATTACATCACTATATACTGCACCTGTAATACATTACATCACTATATACTGCACCTGTAATACATTACAGCACTATATACTGCCCCTGTAATACATTACCGCACTATATACTGCCCCTGTAATACATTACAGTACTATATTCTGCCCCTGTAATACATTACATCACTATATACTGCACCTGTAATACATTACATCACTATATACTGAACCTGTAATACATTACAGCACTATATACTGCCCCTGTAATACATTACAGCACTATATACTGCCCCTGTAATACATTACAGCACTATATACTGCCCCTGTAAAATTACATCATTACATTCCCATATACTACATCACTACAAACAAATATTACACCAGTTACCCCCCCCTCCCCCTTCCCCTTCCCCTCCCCCTCCCCCTCAGGTTATTAGTGACCACTCACCTCTATCTCCTCAGGCACCTCCGTACGGGTCCCCCGCTGAGCTGTTTCTTCCCTGGTACGGGCCCTGGCTGCGACGCTGTTGTTCTTGTACGACCCCTGCTCCCGCCGCTGCGTCTCTCTGTCCAGGCACCGGCTGGTGCCGCTTTTCCTGCCGGGCGGGAACTTTTCAAATTACATACACGCGCTGTACTGCCGACATCAGGGCGCGCGTGTGTCACAGAGAAAGCTGCCGCAGGTCTGCAAAAAACAGTCCTTTTTTTTCACGGGTGCATCCGTGTGGTATCCGTATCCGTGTGGTATCCGTAGACGGTCCGTATGTCATCCGTTTGTCATCCGTGTGCCTTCCGTTTTTTTTGTGTACTGCAAAAAAACTGAAGGAGGGAAAATACATAAATTTACCCAGGATCCATAGCTTCAACCTACATGAGGCGGTCACATGTTCACTCCAGTGCCATTTTCTACTGCTTTTCACAGCGTAGAGCGCTCTGGTGATTTTCCTGTGCTTGTACACTTCATATCAGTCTTTTCTGTCATTATAATGGCAGAAAGACACATAATGTCCCACTCTCCTGCATTTTGTAATTTTGCACCCTTTGGTGCCTTTCATGTGGCACTAATGGGTGCTTAGCTTTGTATTTAGCCAAAAAAATGAAAAAAAAAATGACGTAGGGTTCCCCCTATTTTTGTAGCCAGCTAGGGTAACGCAGACGGCTGCAGCCTGCAGACCACAGCTGGCAGCCTCACCTTGGCTGGTAATCCAAAACTGAGGGCACCCCACGCTGTTATTTTAAATTAAATAAATAATTAAAAAAAAAAAGGGGTCCCCCCAAAATTGGATCACCAGCCAAGGTAAAGCAGACAGCTGGGGTCTGATATTCTCAGACTAGGGAGGTCCATGGTTATTGGACTCTCCCCAGCCTAAAAATAGCAGGCCACAGCCGCCCCAGAAGTGGCGCATCCATTAGATGTGCCAATCCTGGTGCTTCGCCCCAGCTCATCCCGTGCCCTGGTGCGGTGGCAAACGGGGTAATATATGGGGTTAATACCAGATGTGTAATGTCACCTGGCATCAAGCCCTGGGGTTGGTGAGGTCAGGCATCTATCAGATACCCGACATCACCAACCCAGTCAGTAATAAAAAAAAATAGACGACAAACACATTTTTATTTGAAAAAACACTCCCCAATACATTCCCTCCTTAACCAATTTATTAGAAAGAAAAACAAATCCAGGTCTGGTGTAATCCAAGGGGTTGCCATGACGATCCACACTGTCCCAGTCAATGAAGAGCAGGATGTTCCCCATTGGCTGGGAGAGCAGTGCAGTGACCTGAGCTAACATCAATGGGTCAGCCCAGGTCACTGCAGGGGATAACAAGTGCTGCTGTCAGCGAGGTACATTACCTGCGCTGATCTCCTGCACTGCTGACAGCACCTGTCACTGAGTTCAATGGCCGCCGCCTTCACAGCCAAGTATCGCGAGAGGCCCGTGACGTCACCGCTAGTCAGTCTTGGGTCGGAAGCGAGAGAAGGTGATGTGACAAGCGGCGGCCATGGAGGACAGTGACAGCGCTGAGGTCGGGACTTCATCACCGCAGGTAAGCTGAGCGGGACCATGTGTGCAGAGTGCCAGGTGGGCAGAGCCTAGTGGGGTAATGTGTGCAGAGTGTCAGGTGGGCGGAGCCTAGCGGGGTAATGTGTGCAGAGTGGCAGGTGGGCGGAGCCTAGCGGGACCGTGCATGCAGAGTGCCAGGTGGGCGGAGCCTAGCGGGACCGTGCACGCAGAGTGCCAGGTGGGCGGAGCCTAGCAGGACTGTGCGTGCAGAGTGCCAGGTGGACGGAGCCTAGCGGGACCGTGCGTGCAGAGTGACAGGTGGGCGGAGCCTAGCGGGACCGTGCGTGCAGAGTGCCAGGTGGGTGGAGCCTAGCGGGACCGTGCGTGCAGAGTGCCAGGTGGGCGGAGCCTAGCAGGACCGTGCGTGCAGAGTGCCAGGTGGGCGGAGCCTAGCGGGACCGTGCGTGCAGAGTGCCAGATGGGCGGAGCCTAGCGGGACCGTGCGTGCAGAGTGACAGGTGGGCGGAGCCTAGCGGGACCGTGCGTGCAGAGTGACAGGTGGGCGGAGCCTAGCGGGACCATGCGTGCAGAGTGACAGGTGGGCGGAGCCTAGCGGGACCATGTGTGCAGAGTGACAGGTGGACGGAGCCTAGCAGGACCGTGCATGCAGAGTGCCAGGTGGGCGGAGCCTAGCGGGACCGTGCGTGCAGAGTGCCAGGTGGGCGGAGCCTAGCGGGACCGTGCGTGCAGAGTGACAGGCAGGCGGAGCCTAGCGGGACCGTGCGTGCAGAGTGACAGGCGGGCGGAGCCTACCGGGACCGTGCTTGCAGAGTGACAGGTGGGCGGAGCCTAGCGGGACCGTGCGTGCATAGTGACAGGCGGGCGGAGCCTAGCAGGACCGTGCGTGCAGAGTGACAGGTGGGCGGAGCCTAGCGGGACCATGTGTGCAGAGTGACAGGTGGGCGGAGCCATGTGTGCTGGCGGCGGAGTGCGAAGTGGGTGGAGCCTAGCGGGGTCATGTGGCGCTGAGGACGTCAGTGTCGTGGACTGCATGGCTGGGGACAGGTGAGTGTGTGTGTGTGTGTGTACATGCCGCGTGCAGGAGGGGGCGGAGTGAGCTGAGCGTGGAAGTGTGGGCTTCCTACACGTAACTAGGATAAACATCGAGTTACTAACCAAAGCGCTTTGCTTGGATACCCGATGTTTATCTTGGTTACCAGCTTCTGGCAGGCTGCCAGCGATGGCTCCTGCACACTGTAGCTGTAAAAAGCCCTGCTTTTTGCTGCTAGAACCGTTCTCGAACGTAACTAGAACTATCGAACTTTAGCAAAAAGCTCGAGTTCTAGTTCGATCTAGAACAGCCCCCAAAATCACTCGAACCGCGAACTGGAGAACCGCGAACCGCGCTCAACTCTAGTCATAAGCTGACAGAAATATATGGGGTGTCCAACTTACTGGTGGCACAAAGACTCTAGAAAAGTGACATGGCTTCCACCAAAAGAAGTTTAGCAAAATCTGTGCCCCTACATCTAAATGTCCCCTCACTTTCAAGCCTCACAATCTGCCTAAACCACAGTTAAATGTGGATGTCTGACATTAACATAGTGAGGAAAACCCACTTATTTTATGGGTACATGGATCCAGAAGCACAAGCTGGGCACAAGGTATTGGGTGCTACAATGTATTGGGCACTACAATGGCATATTTGCAACTTCCACTGCGTGATTGTTTCTGAAAAAAGTACATAACGTAAAAATAGTCACTACACCCATCGATGAATTCCCAGAGAAATGTAAATTCTAATAAGGGGTCACTTGTGCAGGATTTCCACTGTTTAAGCACATTAGGGACTCAGCAAAGAAAGTCTCCAAACTATTCTAGAAAAATACGCACCACAAAAGTCAATTGGTGCTCCTTCCCTCTTGAGCCCTGTCATGTGGCCAAACATTAGTGTACAGTCACATGTGGGGTATTGCCATATTCAGCAGAAACTGCAGAAACTGTATAGCAAAAATATGGGGCTTTTTTAGCCTTTTACCATGAAAAAATAAAACATTTGAGGCTAAAACAGTATTTTAGTGATAAAAATGCAATTAATATCTGTTCACCAAAGACTGGTTTAAAATGCTTTGGCACACCTGTGGTGTCAATATCATCACTTCATCATTAGATGTATTCATCTAGTGCAGTTTGTAAAATGGGGTCAATTAGAGGGTTCTGGCACCTCAGGGGGTCTGCCAATGTGACATGAACATTCCAGCAAATCTGCATTTCAATATGACACTTTTTCCCTTCTGAGATTTGCACTGTGCACGAAAAGAAGTTTCTAAAAATAGGATATTGGAAATGTAATTTCCACAGCCCAATGTTACACAACTCTGTAGCATTAAAATGCTCATTACACCCTAGACAAATTGCTCAAGAGAAGTACTTTCCAGAATGGGTTCATATGTGGGTGGTTTCTGCCATTTTGGCACCATAGCGGCTCTTCTGTTGCACAATGGCAATTGTTATCTATTCCTGCTAAATCTGCACTTGATCAGCACTCCCTCCCTTCCAAGTCCCTGCTCTGCATCCAAACAGTAGTTTTCCATTGCATATGGGGTAGTGGTGTACTCAGGAGAATTTGCATAACACATTGTATGGTCCATTTTCTCTTTTTACTATTATGAAAATGAACAATTTGGTGCAAAAGCAGCATGTTTGTGGGAAAAATGTTTGTCTCATTTTCACAGCTCAACGTTATAAAAGTCTGTGAAGCACCTGTGGGTTCAAGGAGAGCACAACACCGCTAAATAAATTCCTTGTGGGGTGTAATTTCCAAAATGGGGTCACTTGTGGGGTTTTTTCTGTTTAGGCACAGGAGAGTCTCTGCAAATGTGACACTGCGACCGCCATCTATTCCAGCCAATTTTATGCTCGAAAGGTCAAATCGCTCTTCATCAGAACCCTGTCATGTGCCAAAACAGTAGTTTTCCAACACATATAGGGTATCAGTGTACTCAGGAGAAATTGCACAACAAATTGTATGTTCATTTTCTCCTGCTACCTTTGTGAAAATGAACCATTTGGGGCTAAAGCAACATTTCTGTGGGAAAAAGTTTAATTTTCATTTTATCCTTCCACGTTGCTTTAATTCACGTGAACCACTTGAAGAGTTAATAAACTTCTTGAACATGGTTTTGAGTACTCTGAGGGCTGCAGTTTTTAGAATGGGGTCACTTTTGGGTATTTTCTGTCACCTAGGCCTCTCAAAATTACTTCAAATGTGATGTGGTCCCTAAAAACAATTATTTTGTAAATTGTTAGATATGAGAAATTGCTGATAAGCATTTAACCCTTCTAACTTCCTAAACAAAAAAAATTATGTTTCAAACATTATGGCGATGTAGACATGTGGGAAATGTTATTAATTAACTATTTTGTGTGATATAACTATCTGGTTTAAGGGCATAAACCTTAAAAGTTTGAAAATTGCGAAAGTTTTAATATTTTCCTTCAAAGTTTGATATTTTCACACAAAACTAAACTTACCATTTTAATAAAGTACAATGTGTAAAAAAAAAACAAAACAGTCACTCTGGGATCCATTGAAGCGTTCCAAAGGTATTATCTTGTAGCATGTGACACTGGTCAGGATTGTAAACTTTGGCCTTATCAGGTAGGTGGAAACAGGCAAGGCGTGAAAGGGTTAACCACAGTAAAAAGTTAAATAAATTTTTTTTTTTAAATATTTAAAAAATTAAAATAAAAAAATCTAATTATTCGCCCTTTTGCCCCATTAGAAAGAAAACAATAAAAAATTCACATATATAAAGGACTGGCACATGACTTATTCCTTCCAAAGACAATACTAAAGACCAGAGGGCATACACTGCGAGTGGAAGAAAAGCGATTCCGGCAGCTAAATAGGAAAGGGTTCTTTACAGTTAGAGCAGTCAGACTGTGGAATGCCCTACCAAAAGAGGTAGTAATAGCATATTTGGTATTGCTGCATTTGTAAAGGTGCGATCTGTTAAAATATAAAATAAATAAATCTGATAGTTAAATGGCATAATGAGAAAAAAAAAACAAAAAAAAACAGAATTACCAGATAATTGCAATAAGCTGCAATAAAGGGCTATCAAAACGTAGTATCTACCTCAAAATGTAATCTCAGTGCGCAAAAATCAAGCTCTCACACAGCCCCATATCCCAAACTTTAAAAATGTTATGGGTCTTGGTAAACGGCAACTCAAGGGACATTTTTTTTTACAAATTTCCTAATTTTTTTCACCACTTAAATAAAGAAGACAAACTATACACGTTTGGTATTTGCTTACTCATCCGGACCTGGAGAATCATTGCTAAGTCTGTTTGATAGTGAGTATGGTAAATAAAAAACAAAAACCATTGTGAAGTTACACTTTTTGTGCAATTTCAACACACTTGGCTTTTTTTTTTTACAGCTATGTGGATGGAAAAATAAAGAATGATCGCTTCGGGAATTAAATGGAACCTGACATTATGGTTTAACACTAAAAGGAGCACTTCATCAGCCTCCTAATAAGCTATTTGATGCCTACACTCTATATGTATGTGTTTAAAAACTATGTCGTCCTTCGGCTCCTCCATCCTGCTCACGCCGGGATGTCAGACACACTGCGGTGTTGGAGCACTCGTAGACTACATGTACAAGTTTGCTGACTGCAGGAAGGAATGATTAAACATCATTTTTAACCACATTTAGTGATTTGGGCAGGGGAGGACAAATTACATGTGCAGCTGGTTCAGCTGTACATGGACCCAGTAGGCTAGGCAGGCTCTGGGGTAGAGGGCCATTTGCACTACAGGTTGCTCAGATCGTTCCATTTTCTCCCTACATAGATTTCCCTTCTCAAACATTGGGAGGGCTACCTTTGGTGTCTCTCTCTGGTCAGAGGATGCTTTAATATATAGTTAATTATTTTATTAAGTGGTTTCTGTCCTGGCTCTAAAACTCACAAGCTTAAGGGATCACTCACATTGGTGTATACCATCCAATGATTACCTCATGCAAGAGAATCAGATACTATAGGTCAATGACACTCAGCTCACTGGACTCAGATTCTCTCACATGTGAAGATTGGATCACAGGTGCGGAAAAGAAAACAATAATTTCTCCATCTTCTCCATTGCCTATCTCGGCATATATTGGACCACACTCGGACAACATCAGTGCAGTCCGATATTCACACACACTGATAGACTTAAATGGATGTGCTGTCCAATATATATTGCCTATTGCAGCATGCCATGATTTCTTTGTCCGCCAACTCGGCATGAGAAAAAAAACGTTAGTCAGCACTGCCCCATAGAATAACATTGGAGCGAGTGTTACTTGGCAAGCGGCACGGTGGCTCCAGTGGTTAGCACTGTAGTCTTGCAGCGCTGGGCTCCTCGGTTCAAATCCCACCAAGGACAACATCTAGGAGTTTGTATGTTCTCCCCGTGTTTGCGTGGGTTTTCTCTGGGTACTCCGGTTTCCTCCCACAGTTCAAAAAAAATAAGCAGGTAGGGAACTTAGATTGTGAGCCCCAATGGGGACAGGGTTGCTGATGTATGTAAAGTGCTGTGGAATTAATAGCGCTATATAAATGCATAAATATTTTTATTATATTATTATCAGATAGCACTCGTCTGATTTATAAACTCGCTGTATGCTAGTGTGAACGCTCCCGAACTGCAATGCTTACAAAAAGTTTTGTAGACTTTCTAAAACTGGGTATTCACTGCGTCATTCAGGAGGGGCGTTCAGCAAAAGCACAGAATGTTCCCCTGCTGCACATTAGTGGACAACGGCTTATGATATTATTTTGCCTATTGTCCTATTATATTGTATATATAAATCATGCTAAACCCCAATCTATATCACAGTGATTTTTTTTTCACCAACTGTATGATAAAAGAAACTTGGAGTTGATTGCACCAAACCAGATTTTAGGCTTAAACATGAATGAGAAACAATAGAAAATGAATTAGCATTGTCCTCAAGGTTAAAAAGGACTTGTTCCTTAAAAGGTAGTTTGCAGCGTGGCAAGTAAGGTATAAAAAAATCATCAGTGTAATCCAGAAAATTCAGACAATTCTTTTCTCACTTGTCATCAGTGTGTAATCCTTATGCAGTCAGTTTTTTTAGCTATTAATAATTTAAAGATGATTTACAGTTTCTTATGTTAAAGAATTGCAATGTATCTGTCAAAACAGATGCTACGATGGGCTGCAGATATGTTTTTGGTTTTACCCAGAAAGAAACAAGATCGGATGATGAAGCTTTATAATTAGTCCACATACTCTCCACTGATGTCAACACACTTATTACATCGGTATTGCAAGTTCTGTAAGCCTAGCAAAAAGAAGATTTTTGGTTGTGCCTCAAACCAGGCATCCGTAGCAGCAATGGCATCAGAAATGGTGTGAAAGTTGGTACCCTGGAGGTGTTTCTTCAGGTTTGGAAACAAATGATAGTTGGAGGGAGCTAGATCTGGTGAATAAGGTGGGTGGTCAACCAGCTGGAAGCCCAGCTCTGCCAGTTTTGCCATGGTCGCTTGTGCAGTGTGAGCGGAGGTGTTGTTTTGCAGGAACAAGATTCCTTTGCGCAGCTTGCCACACCTTTTGGCCTTTAGAGCTGCCTTTAATTGGTCCAAAATGTCAATGTATTTCTTTGCATTGATGGTGGAACCCTTTTGAAGGTAGTCCACTACCAGCACGCCCTCCTTATCCCAGAACACAGATGCCATCACCTTAGTGCCTGATTTTTCCACCCTGAACTTCTTTGGACGAGGAGAACAACTGTGCCTCCACTCTTTTGACTGCTTCTTGTTTTCAGGGTCATACAAATAAATCCAGGTCTCATCCAAAGTAAATAGTCGATCCAGGAAGTTCTTATCTGTCCAGAAACGCTGACAAATAGACTGGGAAGTTTTCACTTGCATGCTTCTCTGATCTGATCGGATTATGATTCATGCTTCTCTGATCTGTTGTCAAACATTTGGGGATCCACTTTGCAGATAGCTTCCTCATGTCCAAATGGTCATGAATAAAGACACAAACATGTCCACGGGAAATCCCCATGATGTCTGCTATTGCTTTAGCTGAAATTCGTCAATTCTCCAGTATGAGGTTATGCACAACATTAACGATCTCCGGAACAACAGCCACTCTTGGTCGTCCAGGACGTTCCTCATCATTGGAGCTGAAGTGGCCCGTTTTAAATTCAGCAACCCAGTTCTTAACTGTGGAATATGAAGGACATTGATCCCCCAATGTCTGCTACATATCACCATGAATATCCTTCGCGGACTTTCCTTGTGGAAAAAAGAATTTTATCACTCCTCTGCTCTCAGTTGCTGTGAATATCGCATTAGATGCCACCATTTTGTTTTCCCACGTGCATAGAAAAATGTTGCCATAAGCAAAGAACACATGATTTTGAAAACAAATATTAGACACATAAGGCTTCATGTGATGTGATGTAACATTCATTACCATAGAAACAAAAAAAGATCACAAAGTCAAAGGCTTATCAGTAGACCCTCATATATGTAGGGCATCCAATTTATACGTACAGAAAAACTTGAATGGGATGCAATTTACAGAAGAAATTGTGTATGCTGTGATATTCACATGCAGATTTGGTCCGTAGAAAAATGTGCACATCTGCAATGCTCCATTGAATAACATTGGTCCAAATGCTGTCCGCTTTTTACAGATAGCACGCAAATGAAAATACGGTTGTGGAACGAAGGTTAGTAAATCTTTTCTCTGTTTTTTTTCCCTCTTTAGGCCTTTCTCGTAGGCATTGTTGTTCCAGATGCCGAAGTGATGCCAGGATGGGCAAGGAAGAAGAATTTTGAAGGAACATTCGTAGAACTATGCAATAATTTGGTATGAAATGAGAACAAACAAAATAATAAATGTTATTCATACT
This sequence comes from Anomaloglossus baeobatrachus, assembly GCF_048569485.1. Lineage (NCBI taxonomy): Eukaryota > Metazoa > Chordata > Amphibia > Anura > Aromobatidae > Anomaloglossus > Anomaloglossus baeobatrachus. The sequence continues at coordinate 128,626,384 of NC_134356.1, forward strand.
AAAGAAAAATAAAGCAAGATAAGTATGTATAAGTCCAAAAAGCAAATAAATCATAAACTGGAAATCTGTCCTGGTCATAGAAAAGGAGTCCAGCACAGATATGTTTGTTATTCTGTAGGTATAGACATGTACAAAACACTCGGCCGAAACACGTTTATAGCCGTTAGCTATAGCCGCAAATAAGTTAGCACATTTATTAGACAAAACTTTGATGGTAATCCAATCAGCACTCATTCCATATATTGGACTACATGGGTGCCTCACTATAAATTCCTATAAAACATACATCATTGTTCACATGATACATGTAATCTTAGAGCTCACGTTGCATTTTTTTTGCGACTCTGCAGCATTTCAAGCTGCAGCGTCACATTGTCAAAATTCATGCGTTCTGCTTCCCCAGCAAAGTCTATGAGAATCATGCAAAATCCATGCGCACGATGCTTTTTTAAACGCAGCGTTTTGATTGTCAAAAATTTGACAAAATCTCTGCGTTTAAAAAAGCAGCATGTAACTTCTTTTGTCCATTTGGGCAGTGTTCTACACCCATTGAAATCAATGAGTTGTAGAAAAACGCTTACCAAAATGCTATTGCATTCGCCCGGAATTGCCGCATCCATTAGATGCTACAGTCCTGGGACTCTACCTGGCTCATCCCGAATTGCCCTGATGAGGTGGCAATCTGGGTAATAAGGAGTTAATGGCAGCAGCCCATAGCTGACACTAAGTCCTAGGTTAATCATGGCAGGCGTCTCCCAGTGATACCTTCCATGATTAACTTGTAGGTTAAGGAAAATAAACACACACATCAAAAAAATCCTTTATTTGGAATAAAAGACAAAAATTATTAAAATCCACAAATACCCCTCCAGGTCCGACATAAAACACACGAGATCCCACGACGCATCCAGCTCTGCTACATGAAGCTGACAGGAGCAGCCACAGACCATGACCGCTCTCTGTCAGCTCCACGCAGCAACTGAAGTGAGCCGCGCGATCAGCGATGACGTCAATCAGGTTACCCTCAGCCACCGCTCTCAGGTGGAGGACTCCTCATGTGGCCGTGGGTCACCTGAGTGACGGCACCGCTGATCACGCTGCTCACTTCAGTCACTCATGGGATTTGCGGTCACCGGTGATTCCTTGACGTGTGACTGCAAATCAAGCTGCGACACAGAGAGAGAGAGACGCCCGATGTCAGTGAACTTGGGTGAAGCCCTGACGTCACTGCTGTGGACTCCTGTGTCCTGGCACTGACCTTGGAGGTTCATCTGCGTTTATGACAGCACACAGAGACAGAGCCGCGGGTGACAATGAAGTCGGGTGAAGTTTATCCGAGTTCATTCTCATCGCCCGGCTCTGTCTGAGTCTGCTATCAGTGGGTATGTAGCAGAGCTGAGTTGCCGGGGGACCGCACTGACAAAAATGCACCCAAAACGCATGTAAAATGCATTCAAAATGTATCCAAAATACATGCGTTTTGGATGCATTCTTTTTGTCAAAACGCAGTGTCAAATCTGCCAGAGGGTGCATTTGTTTCCGCACTGGTCAGGACGCAAGGTGCGCATGAGCCCTCAATAAAACAGAAACATAGTAGTACATAGTGTGTGAATGTATGTATGTGTGTATGTCCGCTAAAGGAAATCGCACCGTCGCATGTACTATCACAAAATTTGCACAGATAATCCATTTGACTAAGGGAACGTCATAGACTATGTTTTGAGGGGAAATTTTAACCCCGTACTTTACAGTTATTCGCGAAAAAACCTGCCTCCATTAAAGTCAATGGAGCTGGGAGCCACAGTGTAGCCAGAACTTCAGAAGAATGCACAGCCACACCCGTAAATGGAATGTTGGCGTGTCACAATGCAGCCACGGAAAGAGAGAGACAGAGACAGACAGACAAAGAGACAGACAGGGAAAGACACAGACAGAGACAGACAGGGAAAGAGACAGACAGAGACAGACAGGGAAAAAGACAGACATACAGAGACAGAGAGACAGAGAAAGAGACAGACAGACAAAGAAACAGACAGAGAAAGAGACAGACAAAGAGACAGACAGAGAAAGAGACAGACAGGGCAAGAGATAGATAGACAGGGAAAGAAACAAACAGGGAAAGAGAGACAGGGAAAGCGACAGACAGGAAAAGAGATAGGGAGACAGACAGACAAAGAGATAGAGAGACAGACAGGGAAAGAGAGAGACAGACAGGGAAAGAGACAGAGAAAGAGACAGACAGGGAAAGAGATAGAGAGACAGACAGACAAAGAGATAGAGAGACAGACAGGGAAAGAGACAGACAGACAAAGCGATAGAGACAGACAGACACAGACAAAGAGAGACAGACAGAGGGGGAGACAGACATCGACATCAATAGTGTGATAGCCTCATTTGCATATGAAATTAAAAGCTTTTTTCAACCGATAAAATACTGAATTGTATACTGCAGGTATGAGTTTTATATTTTCCCATATAACAGCATAAATATTTGACCTTGTATTTTGGGAGGGTAAAACACTACCCTTAAGGGTTTAACCACCATTTAGAACTTTTAGTGTGAAAATAGTTCCTGGGAAAACTTGTTTATATTCATCTCTTTTTATTTTTAAGTCAAATCATTTTGAGGTTCAAAATCCAATCCTGAATAATTTCTCAGCACAATGCAGAGCTCCAAATCCACTACAGAGGCACATTGTTGTAGTTACAGGGATTTTTAACTATTTTTTTTTTTTCAAAGTGGGCTCAGGCTGGTCTTAAAATAAGAAAAAAAAATCATATACTTATCTATCTACGGTAATCCCCATCATTCCAACGCACCTTTGTCCATGTTCCTCGCTTGTCTCCTCTCTTCCTTTTCCATAAAGGCCTCCTTCACATGTATATTTAGCACCCCTGAACCCATCAGGGTCCTACTAGGTACTGTGTCATGTCAAAGATGCAGGGCCTACCCCCAGGGACCTGGAAGACCAGTGCCGATAACATCAAAACACATAAACATCCCCAGTTTCCCTCTCCCAATCATGGGTGACTGACTAGTCTGGGACCCAATAGATGGCCACCCAGGGGTGGAGCTAGTTCAGTCCACTAAACAACAACCATGTGGGAGGGGACAGACAGAGAGACACGGGAGTCCGGTAGTGACAGTTGAAGGGGACGGACGTGTCTCCAGACGGGGTCGTGTAGCAGTGACCTAGGTGGAGTAGAAGTGTCGTTGACAAAGAGGGTACAGCCAGGGACCCCTGGAACCAGAGCACCGATGGGGCATAGGGACCTAGGTCAGGCGAACGCTTCAGGCTACCTGAAAAATACCTGCACAGTGAGGGGACCATCATGGACCTCACTGACCCAAGAATCCGGGGCACCAGCAATTAAGATAGAGCCAGGGACCAGAACAGAACATGGACCCTACAGGGTTCACACTGCCCACCAGACCAGAGACTGCCGACAGACAGTAAGGGACCCCCAGACGCTCCAAGTCATGGAGTTCCACCAACCAGTGAGAGGTGTCGGGGATAGAAGCCACCAGGTTACCACACTGGCACTGGAACAAAAAGAACCAGCCGTCCTCAGTGCATCTGCCTCCACATCGCTGTGAGTAAACAAGAGTTGCACTGCATTCCCATCATGTGGTCTCCCTTCTTTCTGCGCCGGATCCCCTCATTCACTCCCTGAGGCCCGGCCCTACTTGCGGAGGGCCTACCACCCAGGCTGCTATCACCATCAACCCCAGTGGTAAAAGACAGTGCCGCGGCAGTTCCATCACCATAACCGCAACCTGCAAGTGGCGTCACGATATAAACTCTTTAATCTCCCCTGTATATAACCCCTTTTAAAAAGCGCCCCCCAGGGTCATGGAACCGGGCATCGGCCATTACACAACCGTGACACAGCATCACTGTATATATATGGCCCGGGACCGAGCACCCCATAGGCCTGGGGCGACACAAATATGTATGAGCATAATGAGCGGGCCTGGAAGTACCAGCAAAGGCAGAGACAGGTAAGTATAAAAAAATCTTTATTTTTATGTGACCTGTGTTTTCTCTGTTCACACTGACATCACATGGATCACATCAGTGTGCAGTCCGTGTGACACCCGTGCTGACGGAGAAAAATGGAAAAATGGACATGTTGCTGTGTGGAGCATACGGACATGTGTGTGTACCACAAGGACACATGGTCCATACTCATTGTTTTTAATGGGTCTATGTGTGTTCATGTCTCCAGTACTTGTGAAAATGGACATCACATATACTGGAGACACGGATGTGTGAAGGAAACCTTAAGGATGTCCTGTAATCACTGAAGCCAAACAGCAGCATATGATTGGCTACAGGTGGGGTGTTTTGCTATCCTCTGTTGGAACATCACTGCTGCAGGGAATAAGGTAATTTAGATGTCACCTCAAGATTGGTTGCAATGGTTACAAATTTCTTGAGACAAAGTACGACTAGCAGAGATCCCTAGAAGCATCAGAGTTGGAGCACTGAGGAATGAGTAAGGATAGTATCACTTCTGTTAACGTTTTTCAGACTAAATTTAAATTTAAAAAAAATACTTTTTAAATTGTAGTAATATGTTGACCGTTATATTTTTAGGAACTTAAAAAAGCAATAATGGCTGATATGGTGAGACTTGGAAAAGAGAGCGGACTCCATTCCTTTGAGCAGGTAAGAAATGTTATAGGGGAACATATGGAGTTATTATTATTGCCTTTTTTACATATTGGTGATATTACGGTAGTTTGATTTCAGTGCTACATTGTGATACTGCCATATTAAAGGTGATGTCCAGGGGGAGATTTTTTTTTTCTTCTTTAAAAGAGCTTACATGAGTTAAAATAGTAATAATAGTAATAACAATAATAGAAACGACACTTACCCGCAATGATTTTAACAGCTACATTTTTCTGACTTATCTAGTCCCTGCTGGTCTCTATTTCTTGGTCCTTATCTTGACACACACAAAATGACCAATGACTGCAGTGATTATCATCTTTAGGATGGAATCACATGAGCATCCTGTCAGGTCCACATTGTTCCTGATACTGTCAGTCACGTCTTAGTGTGGCTTTGAAAATTAATACTATTGGAATCCTGTTCAAATTGTAAAGGATGACCTCCTGTCCATCTGTCCCTCAGCTGTCTGCTGCACTTAATCTCTGTCCCCAACAGCCACAGGCCAAATATGTACAATATACCACCACACCATGATCAGACGACATATTACGACCATACAATGACCGAATAATACCATATGCAAGGGACAAATACCACCACACCTTGACCACACCACATATTATCATCACATAGTGACTGAATAATACCATATATATGGGACAAATACCACCACACCATGACCAGACCACATATTACGAGATTGGTATATAGTGTACAGGTAATACATTAATGTGATAACTGGTGACATTATACATTGGAGCTCTGTATATAGTATATATAGTATATAGTGTATATCTCACAGGGTGTGACGGGATCACTACATACAGGGGAGCCTAAACTGGCCCTCATACTAGGGGAACCCTCGCTGATCCCAAAGATATACCTGAAGGTGGTGATGTTTGGGCTGACTTCTTTATCGTAGCTTTTGAATAACCCTGGTCTAGTGGCCCCTCTCCCTCCATCCAAGAGGGGGCCAGGACAGGAGTTATTAATCACACACAAATAAACAGACGGGGAAACACCAAAACTCAACTCAAACTCACAGCAATCACTCACAGAGGTACAGTATAGACAATACATGATCAGGAAGAATCTAAAGCAACGAATCAGGCAACAAGAGTATTTCAACAACACACCAAACAGCACACAGAAGTTTATCAGCAACAGGATATCAAAACACAAGGATCAGGATCGTAAAAGCTATCCTTGATATGGGAGACCAGGCTCCACCATCTTTGAAAGGGTGGAGGCAACTGTGATAGCTCTTCTTCAACATGTGACTCAAGCAGTAATCCACTGGCTAGCAGAAATTAATTCCTGCAAGGCTGATTACTAACAAGAGCACAGCTGGTCAACTCCCGAGCCTGTCTGTGCAACTCATAAGCAGTATCGTGTTAAGTGTCTGACTCTGCTGTGTGAATCGCGTGAGAAGTAGTCCTGACAATCAGTGAGTTTTGAGCCATACACCTTTTGACAGTGTATTGTAGAGATAATACAGTGAGCATCAGTGACACTATACACATGAGCTCTGTATATACCGTAGAATATAGTGTACAGGTAATACAGTGATGACCAGTGATGTTATACACAGAAGCTCTGTATATAGTATACAATGTATGTGTACAGGAAATACAGTGATCATCACGGACATTATACACATGAGCTTTGTATATAAGGTCAGTGTAATACAGTGCTCACCGGTGACATAATACTCAGGAGTTTTGTATATAAAGTCAGTGTACAGGTAATACAGTGATCACTGATGACATTATGCACAGGATCTTTGTATATAGTGTAAATATACAGCTAATACAGTGATCACTGGGGACATTATACACAGGAGCTCTGTATACAGTTTAAGTGTTCAAGTAACAGTGATCATTGGTAACATTATACATAGGGGCTCTGTATATAGTGTACAGGTAATGCAGTAATCACTAGTGACATGCACATGAGCTCTGTATATAGTGTAAATATATAGGTAATACTGTGATCACCTGTGAAATTTTACACATGAGCTCAGTACTGTATATACAGGTAGTACAATGATCTTCGGTGACATTATACACAGTAGCACTATGTAGAGTGTAAAGGCCCTGTTACACACAGAGATAAATCTGCAGCAGATCTGTGGTTGCAGTGAAATTGTGGACAATCAGTGCCAGGTTTGTGGCTGTGTACAAATGGAACAATATGTCCATGATTTCACTGCAACCACAGATCTGCCAAAGATTTATCTCTGTGTGTGACGGGGCCTTAAGTGTTAAGGTAATACATTGATCACTGGTGACATTATACACAGGAAGTCTATATATAGTGTCAATCTACAGATATTACAGTGATCACAGGTGACATTATACACAGGAGCTCTGTATATAGTGCACAGGTAATACAGTGATCACCAGTGACATTATACACTGGGGCTTTGTATATAGTTTAAGTGTACAGGTAATGCGGTGATCAAGATGGTAATAACTTTTATGTTTATGCCTTATTTTTTAATTTGCACCTTTTCTTTAAAAGGAATCTGTAAGTAGGATCAACCTATTTGACCAGTCTATATGGGCATTTAGGTCAAAGAAAGTTGAATAAAATTATATCTTGATATCTGCCATCGGATGTTTTGTTCTAGAGAAATTCATGTTTTTCTTCATATGTAAATGAGCTGTTCAAGGCAATGGGCTAGACACAGATCTCCCTGAGAATCTGCCTCCAGAGCTTATATTAAATGAAAGGGGCATTACTCATGTGAGATATGTAATGACTGACAGTCTGCTCTCCTGAGCTACATGTCTCACACTGGTAATACCCGCTTTCATTTAAAGTAAGCTATAGAGGTAGAGTCTCAGGGAGATCTATCTCAGGCCCATAGATGTTAAAAGCTAATTTACAAGAAGAAAGTGGATTACTGTGGATTAAAACATTAGATTGTAGATATCAAGGTATCATTTTATCCAGCTTCCTATGACCTACATGTCCATATAGACGGCTAAGAAGAGGTAATCCTACTAAAATGATTCCCTTTAAGTTTACTTGAGTTGATCTCAGGGATTTTTCGACAGATGTTTTAGCCTAATTCATTATTTGTGACTAGTGTTAAGCGAGTAGTCGTACTCACTACGCTGTTAGCGAGTACTGTCCGCTACTCGCATATTCATTACGAGTAGTGGGCGCAATGTCAGTCAATGGGAAATACTTGCTAAGTAGCGAGTAACCCAAAAGCTGTACTGTTCGTGCGAGTAGCGAGTACTACAGCTTTCGGGTTACTCGCTACTTAGCGAGAATTTCCCATTGACTTACATTGCGCTCATTACTCGTAACGAATATGCGAGTAGCAGACAGTACTCGCTAACAGCATAGTGAGTTTAAATGGTTAACTACTCGCTCAACACTATTTGTGACGTTTCAAAATATTGCCAAATTTTTGCGTAATTGTAATTCAGTACTTTAGCAGAGTATATACTTTAATTTTAATGTTACACAGTTGAAGACTAATGTATGACATTTCAAAGGATCTTATGACTTTTAGCTCTAGAAAGGTGCAAAAATGTAAACGACAAAAAAATAACCTTTTGATTCTACCAAAGTTCAACAACCTATGTACCCTGTTCTGAAGAGCTTGAAGTAAAAGATGGCAATGAATCTCGGAACGCAAAAAAAGTCCCTTTGCAAAAACCACAAATGATGAATCAGAGCCAAGGTTCCAGAAAGGGGTAAAATACCATTAGAAACTCTGAGGACTGCAGCCTTAAATAGAACCAACCACCAGGATTTTGCTATGGGAAATAAAGGCAGTGCCCTACATACACTAAGATGCTAAATTCAGGCATACCTGCTGTAGAAAGATCGGATACTCGGTTGATGAAATATCTTTAATCAAAGTTGCAGAAATGCACTGTACTTTGATTGACGTGTGCAATGGGGGCAGGCCTTTGTGGGTCAGGTCTTTGGTGTTTATTGCTCCTCCATCATCCTTCTGGCTTGCCCCCTTTTCTTTACTTGAATATCGCACTGTACCGCCATTGTTGTTGCTGGCGGTGCTTGTGCATTGCCACAGTAATTCTGACTTCACTAAAATTGCGCCAGAGTCTGCGATCCCTGGTGCCATTTTATTGAAGACACTGCAGTCAAATATTATTAGCCTGTACAATGAGACATGTAAAAAATGACAAATTGACCTTTTAATTACCTTTTCCGGGTCCCACAATGTCTCTCTGCCACTTTTCTGTATTTGGTAATAGGCTGCAGTGTTACCACCACTGCAGCTAATCATTAGACTAATCAGCGGCTGTGAGTGGATCTGTGGCAAAAACTTGGCTTGTTTTATATATATCTAAGCCAACGGGCTAATAATATTTCAACGGACAGCCCATTTAATGCATGCTCACCTATTACATATTGGTTTTGATAATTCTATGTTTTGTTGTAGGTGAAAGCCATTCATATCCATAAAGAGATGTTTACTGTACAAAATGGTTTGCTGACACCAACGCTCAAGGCAAAGAGACGTGAACTCAGAGACTTCTTCAAACAAGAGATCGAGGAGCTTTACGCTACTGTTTCTGTGTGACAAAGTGTGGACGGCCAAACTCCCAGTAAAGTGTCCACTGTAATGCGGAAGTCATACCAATAACCGGATACTTTTGTTCCCTTCATTTTGGATTTTATTTCCTTTAACCCAGTTTTCGTCAAAGTGCTTGGAATGCATAAACGCAATGAAAGACAAGAGAGGTTAAATGAAGCAATTCCTATTTTTCTGTTATGTTATAGCATGTACTGTACAGCAGCGCAGACTGAAGGCTAATACCGATAGTCCCGGAGGCCAGCACAGCTTCTAGAAGGACACTTTGTTTTTAAGCACAGAAATATTTTAGAATTAAACTACAGTTTAACAAGTGCACGAACCATAAAAAAGACAAGACATTGACCTGTTTTCTGGATTGCAAGGGCAGACGTGTCCTTTTTATATAGCAGTACATATTGCGCAAGCTGTGTAAAATGTTTAAAAAGATTTCAAGAAATTAATTTTCAATAAAATAACTATAATGGTATAAATTACAGACTCACTCATGTTATTTAAATAGGTTGTCTCCTTTCAAGTCCATTACATCACCTACTATCCCATATCCAGCGCTACGTCTTCGATCTGGTCCAGTGATTGTGTATAGATGTGGTAGAAACACTACATCGACAGTGTTGCAGCCAATCACTGTGTGAGCCGCTGACCTTAGTTTTTTAATTTTATTTAATCGTATGAACGTTTACCTTACCATCATATAAAAATAAACAACAGTCAACAGACAATGATTGAAAAATATCAAAAGGATTAAAATCAAAATCGAATATCAAGATTTTCTATATATTCAATAGCATTAACATTTACATTGCTGGATGGTTTGACGATCTGCTCCACAGTCACAGGTCGGAGAATCAAATTTTCCCCACTTATAAGATCTGCACAGACGCCAAAGTTTGTTCTGATATGATTTAGAGTAACCCATGTTTTCCTTGGTAGATTGAAGCCTGGTGGAGGGTTTTGTAAGTTAAGGAACAATTGGAGATCACAGTCTACTACACTGACCCAAAGTTTTCGCCATTTGAGCTTAGTGATTGGCTGCAGCTCTATCAACATGACTTCACAGTTGCAGTAAACAACATAGACCTGCTCAGCAATAGAGACGCAGTGCTAGACGCAGGGGATAAGAAAGATGTGGTTTGATTTTTTTACAACAAACCAGCAGGTAAAAGTTTTCTGAAAGATGGTAACTCCGTGTTACATTTTAATTTGTTGAATTTTCGATACATTAGCATGGAAGAATAACAAGGAGATATAGTTAACCTCTTTATAACTTTAACAATTTTCGCTTTTATTTTTTTTCTCCTGTTTTTCTATGGCAAAGTTGTTGTTTTGATATCAACATAGCTGGAATAGCATATATAGATTTTTTTTTTTTTAAAAAAAAAAAAAAAAAAGACCACAAAAAACAGCATTTCAACAGTTGACAAGTTAGCACAAAAAAAAAATTTGTTTTGTTTCACCATTTTTAAAAACCCATACCTTTTTTATTTTTTGGTTGAAGGTCCTGTTTTACAGCTTATCTTTTCATGGCAAACTGTACACTTATTGGTATCATTTTGAGTTTATAATGAGAGAACCCGAAATGTAAAGTTAAGCACACCTAGTGCCCGTGCACTGACCCAGAACACGGACTTCACGGGGAAGTCCATCTTACTGTTTGGGTGCGGCCACCGGAATAAAAATAAAAAAGTTAAAAGGAAGCAAAATGGAGGTTAGAACAGGATTGTTAGGCTGATGTCACACTTGCGTTTGAAAAATCGTTCCGATTCTCATGCCTGAGAGTAATATGAGCTATGTCCGAGTGTTAATCCGTGTGCAATGCAATTCCAATGCGAGTTTGTGATTTTTGTCATGATAGTAGTCTGTGAGCAATCCGTATTCAATCCGCATGTGATCCATTTTTTTTCTCAGCAGCTATTAGTCATTACAGTCATGTGCAGGAGAATTTATAGTGGTCTCTGCTACATGATAGAATTTACACCAAAGGTCAGCCTTGGTTAAAACAAATATTAGGGGTAAAAAGACCATAAGGTGGTTCTTCAAAGTGATAGAATGTACCACCACCCACTATTCGTATGTATTTGTTGAATTAACTGATCCATGACAGACAGAAAACCGTTTCACAAAAAGGATCAGAAACAGAAAGTAAAATAGATAATCTATATTTCAATTAATTAAGATTAAAAGTGAGGTGTAGTAATAAAAAAGGTACACTAGATGGCATACCAGAACAGCAGAAAGCAATATAAGTGCCAATTACAGGAAAAACTAATGTAAACAGCCTCTAAGTAAAAGTATGAATCACACACATATATATCAAAGCATAGTAGCATAAAGGACACTGTGATACGAGGTGAAGCACTAGGGCAAAAGTATTCAATCCGAACGGCACATACTTACTGCTGGAATGGCGCCAAGTCCAATTTGACGCGCGTTTCAGCAATAGCCTTCGTCAGGGGGGGTGTGGCGACATACCGGCAAGGTAAGCAGTTAAATACGGAGTCCCAACTAATGGATATCTATGTGCAGCGTATGCGCCGTGCAGCTCAGCGCAGAGCGAGGACAGTAAGGCGCGTCATCATCATGTGGTAAATGAGGTCGTCCCAATATGAGTTACAGCATCACGTGACAACCAGTCACGTGACGCGATGACGCCGATGGGACGGGAGGAACTCAGAAAGACGATAAAGATACGCCCCCTGAGTGCGCACCGCCCGGAGACAGCGCATGCACACTAATCCATGGCAACAACCAGACATATAACATAGAAGGGAGTATAACGGTCTTATCCAAATTATAATTTCTATTATAAGAGAAAATGTGTGAATATTTAATTATATATAGGTGAATTGATACCATATATATGCAAAATTAGATATATGCGTATATAAAAAATGCAAAATACATTAGAAAAACATATCAGTGTTGGAATAAAATACAAGAAAACTGAAATAAGATATACAAAAAAGGAGGGGGTAAAAATATAGGGTGTACAAAGACATATATATATATATATATATATATATATATATATATATATATATATATATATATATATATATATATATATATATTATATACAGTGCTGGCCAAAAGTATTGGCACCCCTGCAATTCTGTCAGATAATACTCAGTTTCTTCTTGAAAATGATTGCAATCACAAATTGTTTGGAATTATTATCTTCACTTATTTAAAAATCAAATAATTGATCATTTCACACAAAACTCCAAAATTGGGCCAGACAAAAGTATTGGCACCCTTAGCCTAATACTTGGTTGCACAACCTTTAGCCAAAATAACTGCGAACGACCGCTTCCGGTAACCATCAATGAGTTTCTTACAATGCTCTACTGGAATTTTAGACCATTCTTCTTTGGCAAACTGCTCCAGGTCCCTGAGATTTGAAGGGTGCCTTCTCCAAACTGCCATTTTGAGATCTCTCTACAAGTGTTCTATTGAATTCAGGTCTGGACTCATTGCTGGCCACTTTAGTAGTCTCCAGTGCTTTCTATCAAACCATTTTCTAGTGCTTTTTGAAGTGTTTTGGGTCATTGTCCTGCTGAAAGACCCATGACCTCTGAGGAAGACCCAGCTTTCTCACACTGGGCCCTACATTATGCTGAAACATTTGTTGGTAGTATTCAGACTACATAATGCCATGCACACGGTCAAGCAGTCCAGTGCCAGAGGCAGCAAAGCAACCCCAAAACATGAGGGAACCTCTGCCATCTTTAACTGTAGGGACCGTGTAATTTTCTTTGAATGCCTCTTTTTTTTCCTGTAAACTCTATGTTGATGGCTTTTCCCAAAAAGCTCTACTTTTGTCTTATCTGACCAGAGAACATTCTTCCAAAACGTTTTAGGCTTTCTCAGGTAAGTTTTGGCAAACTCCAGCCTGGCTTTTTTATGTCTCGGGGTAAGAAGTGGGGTCTTCCTTGGTATCCGACCATACAGTCCCTTTTCATTCAGACACCGACGGCTAGTACGGGTTTACACTGTTGTACCCTCGGACTGCAGGGCAGCTTGATCTTGTTTGGATGTTAGTCGAGGTTCTTTATCCACCATCCGCACAATCTTGCGTTGAAATCTCTCGTCAATTTTACTTTTCCTTCCACATCTAGGGAGGTTAGCCACAGTGCCATGGGCTTTAAACGTCTTGATGACACTGCGCACCATAGACATAGGAACTTTCAGGTCTTTGGAGATGGACTTGTACCTTGAGATTCCTCATGCTTCCTCACAATTTGGATTCTCAAGTCCTCAGACAGTTCTTTGGTCTTCTTTCTTTTCTCCATGCTCAATGTGGTACACACAAGGACACAGGACAGCGGTTGAGTCAACTTTAATCCATGTCAACTGGCTGCAAGTGGGATTTAGTTATTGCCAACACCTGTTAAGTGCCACAGGTAAGTTACAGGTGCTGTTAATTACACAAATTAGAGAAGCATCACATGATTTTTCAAACAGTGCCAATACGTTTGTCCACCCCCTTTTTTATGTTTGGTGTGGAATTATATCCAATTTGGCTTTATGACAATTTTTTTTTTTTTTCATTGAAGACAAATTAATGAAGATAATAATACCAAAGAATTTGTGATTGCAATCATTTTCAAGAAGAAACTGAGTATTATCTGACAGAATTGCAGGGGTGCCAATACTTTTGGCCAGCACTGTAAACTTCTATATAAAATATATTTTTTTTTTGTGTATGCATATATAAGATAAACAAGAGTGATAATGCATACAGGGAATGTGTGATTGTGCAGGAAAAAGTGTAGAAGTGATAATGAATGTGTAATAAATAAGTGTAATTATTCAGTAGTGTGAAATATATAAGATGTGCACAAAATAGAATATAAGAAGACCGAAATATAAAAATACATTAAAAAATATAAATAGCTATAATTCTTTTAAAAAAATTATACAAAATGTTATATGTAGAAACACTCCGGTGTTGATCCATGGGTCCTTCATGGAAATGGATATCCAATTGATTCTTGAAATCCATGTACAAATGGACGGAAGAGGAATCCAAAACCATGAGTAAATGACGTAAACTACTGAGAAAGACCAAAAAAGTGTGAATAAAAAGCAAATATTAAAAAAGAATAAAAAAATATATAAACAGCTAAAACCGTAGAGAAACCCTGCCCAGTAGGTATATGATCAGAAGGATAGGAATATAAAAGACAAAAGAACCCCAAAAAGCAAGCAAACACGACAAACAGAGACACCAAGAAATGACAAGGTCTTCACAGGAATGGTGCAAAACTCAAATTTTCGTTTAACCCTTTCGGGTAAACAGTATCCAAGGTCCATATCCAACGACTTTCACATTTGGACAATTATTTGGCCACATTTCCTCCACGGATGTTCATAGTAATGTGATCAATTCCACAAACTCGTAATAATGTCGAGTCAAACTGATGAAATTTTTTGAAGTGTCTTGGGATTGTTCTTAGTGACTCGACATCCTCTTCTTTGACTGCCGCAATGATGTCTCGAACGTGTTCTCTTACCCGAACTTTTGAAGCACAGGTAGTGAGACCCACGTAAATCTTTCCACAAGGGCAGGTGGTATAATAGATCACGGCTACTGTGGTATATGTGATATGGTGCATGATGGTATATGTCACCGATCCACGTGAAGTTGTAAAATGTGCCACGCATTTCCCACACAGGGAACAACCCCAGCTTGGTCGTGTCTTGAAGTAAAGAATTGCCATTCTAGTGGGTTGGTAATGGCTGAATACCAGCATGTCCTTCAGATTCTTACAACGTCTGGCTGTGATACTGACATTTGGCGAGAGATATTGTCTTAGAGATGGATCTGAACGTAGAATAGGCCAGAATTTCTCCATACATTTCTTCATCTCACTCCATTGTGAATGGAATGTCGTTATGAATTATACCTGTTCTTTAGTTTGTTTATTTGGTTTGGTATACAGCAATGTCTGTCTATTACTATTACTTGCTCTAGAATAGGCTAGATCTCCATTTTTCTTGCTGTAACCTCATCCAAAAAAATCTCTTTTTCATCACATCTGCTTGTTTCCTAAAGTCAGAATCAGTGGAACAGACTCTCCTCAGACGCAGAAATTGTCCTTAAACATCTGTGGGGATGTGATGAAGTCGCATGGAGTAAAGAGTTTACCGCCATTCCTTTTCTGAACATGTCAGTTTGAAGTTGATTTCTCTGGTCTCGTTTCACAACGACATCCAGAAAATCAATCTCATTTGAATCGTATTTATATGTGAGATGAAGATTATAACGATTCCTATTCAGGGCCTCAAAGAATGTTCTGAGTTCATCGACCTTACCCTTCCAAATGATGAAGATATCGTCAATGTACCGGGCCCAGAGTATGACCCGGACCATTAACACATCTCCATCAGAGAGGAACAGCTCCCTCTCCCACAGCCCCAGGAACAAGTTGACATACGATGGGGCACAAGCTGCCCCCATCGCTGTTCCCTGGAGCTGCAGGTAGAAGGCATCACTGAAGGTAAAGAAGTTATGTGTCAAAGTAAATTCCAATAACTCCATAAGAAATTCCACAAAACTAGTCTCCATATTGCTCATTCCCAGGTAAAAGGAGGTAGCTCTCATACCATCTTGGTAACGGATGGAGGTATAAAGAGCCTCTACATCGCATGTCACCAAGAGCATGTCATCCTCAATGTAAACTATCCAAGTATCTTGGAGGTAAGACGGTAGATTTTCAACAGATTTCTTCAAATGATGATCAATAAATTGACATGCGTTTTCCAATAGACCTCCCACAGCAGAAACAATAGGCCTACCTGGTGGGTTTTCTTGATTTTTATGTATTTTCGGTAAAAAATACATGGTAGGTACAACCGGATTGGAGACATTCAAAGCCTCTGATAGTTCCTTGGTAATTTGTCTTGACAAGATGGCTTTCTCCAGGATATCTGTAAGAATGGCTCTGTAAGAGTTTAAAGGGTTAAAAGTCAACCTCTTATAACATTGCACATCTCTCAGTTGTCTATATGCTTCAGTTTCGTACATCTTTTGGGGCCAAAGGACAATATTGCCCCCTTTGTCTGCTGGTTTAAATAGAATACATGAAACTCGTTGAAGTTGGTTAAGGCTTTGTCTCTCCTCTAAAGACATATCCTTATAAAATTTTTTGGATATTCTACCAAGATCTTCCGATACCAATTTAACAAAGAGATCTACTGCTGGACACGAAGCTAGAGGGGGAAACTTCTGAGATCTTTGCCTAATTTTTTCAAGTATCTTACCCTTGTCACCTAGGGCATGTTCTTGTGCCAGTTGTTCAAGGATACGGATAGATTCTTATTCAGCCTCTGATGGAAAAAGACTTTTTTCGTCCTCATTATGAAACCACTTCTTGAAAATCAGGTTTCGGCCAAATAGATGCAAGTCTTTTATGGCTGTGAAAATGTCAAAACGTGCAGATAGTGCAAATGTTAGTCCTTTTGATAGAACCGAGATATCAATTGGTGTCAGATGTAAATTAGATAAAATTGATTACCTTCAATGGGTCATCATTCAGGTCTCTCCTCCCCTGTTTGTTCTTATGTGCCGCCCCCACGTCAGCAGCCAGGCTGCTTGGATCCGGACGCGCGGTGGCTCGAGGGGCGTCCGGACCCAGGGGTCGTACGGCCACTCAAATTAAGGGGGTATTTACAGGGGATGGTGTATCTAAAGTTCGTGATGCCACCCGTGGTATGTGGTAAGGTGGAGTACCACCGCTGCTGCTGGGATTACCCGGTGGCGATGGAGTGGGCAGCCAGGTGTTTAACCCCTCCACGGTTAGAGAAGATGCCCCGGGACTCGGGTGATGGTGGTGAGATGTGCCATTGGGAAGGTAGGGGTCACTTGCGTACTCAATCAGTCCATAAAGCTGACACCGACAACTTAAGGGGGCTTTACACGCAACGACATTGCTAACAAGATGTTGTTGGGGTCACGGAATTCGTGACGCACATCTGGCCTAGTTAGCGATGTCGTTGTGTGTGAAATGTACGAACTACCGCTAACGATCAAAATTACTCACCTAATCATTGATCGTTGACACGTCGTTCTAATCCCAAATATCATTGCTGTTGCAGGACGCAGGCTGTTCATCATTCCTGAGGCAGCACAAATCGCTAAGTGTGACACCCCAGGAACAAGGAACAACACCTTACCTGCGTCCTCCGGCAACGAGGTGGGTGTCACTTTCTTTCGGCCGCTCTCCGCCCCTCCGCTTCTATTGGACGGCTGTTGTATGACGTAGCTGTGACGCCGCATGAACCGCCCCCTTAGAATGAGGTGGTTCGCCGGCCACAGCGACGTCGCTAGGCAGGTAAGTACGTGTGATGGGTCCTAGCGATGTTGTGCCACGATTTGCTTGTGACACACAACCGACGGGGGGCGGTTGCTTTCACCAGTGACATCGCTAGTGATGTCACTGCGTGTAAAGCAGCCTTTAGTAAACCAAAGTTCTGGACACCGCTGTCACTTGGGGGAAGCATGTCTGGGTCCCGTTTCTGCTGGTGTTGCCTGATGATCTGTGACCTTTCCCTTGGCACCTTGTTTTCTTCTAGTTGGCCCCTATAGCTTGAAATTAGTCGGGTCCCGCACCCCAGTGTGGCTAACTGAGGGAGCTTGCTCTCAGGGTTCATGCTTGGGATTTCCTGGACCGCTTTAGTGGAAAGTCCTATCCCCCTCGTTGCGCTGGTACCCCGATTTTGAAGTGGGTGGAGAGCGGATCTTGAAGGTTCCATTCTCGTCGGGTAAATTGTCAGGTTGCCTGAAGCTACTCCCTGACCTAGGGTCCACGTACCTCGTCGTGCCCTGGTCCCAGCCCGGTGATGGTACAAGGCCGCCGGCTGTCCTCCACGACAATACTATGCCCCTTATCACGATCCCCTGCGACCGGGAGTCCAACTCCTACCAGGCCCAGACCAACATCAGCTACCTAGTATGTCCAAGGAGCCCAGCTTCTGACCTCCTCTCTCCTTCACTTCTAACACTACACTGGCTTACTCCTGACACTCCTGACCTCACCTTAACCAACCCCTCAAGTGGGCGACCCTATTCCACTCAGGCCATCCACTGGTGTGTTTGGTGGGTGTGGTGCAGAGTGTTCCTAGGATTTTGATTAGCTGGTTTTGGCAACACCATTGCTTAGGGACCCGTAACCAAGGAGGAGGTGGATATTGCAGGGATGACCAGACCAGTGGAAGTTTGGGCTCATAGGGTTCAGTCAAGCCAGACTTTAGTTAAAAGTTTGGTTCAGTTTACCCCAAACACTGAACCCCATATAAATTAATGGGAAGCCGAATGTCTGTGCTGTAAAATGGTTGTAAAATGGTGGTAGTATGGGATGGGGGGCTGCAAAAGGCAACAAAATGGAGTTATTTCACTGCAAACAATGTGGATCAGTAAAAAATAATAAACAACATATGCGGGGTGTTACCTATTTTTGATAACCACTGCTGGTAAAGCAGACAACTGTGAGCTGCAACTATCAGCTATCTGTTTTACCTTTCCTGATTATCAAAAATAGAGGGGATCCCATCGTATTTTAAAAAATTATTTAAATAAATAATTTAAAAAAGCATAGTGGGTACCACTCTATTTTTGATAACCAGCCAAAGTAAAGCAGATAACTGGGTGTTGGTATTATCAGACGGGGAAGGCTATGGTCATTTGGCCTTCCCCACCTAAAAATAGCAGCCCGCAGCAGCCCAAGTTTTGAGTGTCGCGTTTAATTATGGCACTTAGCCCTGCTCTTCCCTATTGCCCTGGTACAGTAGCAATCAGGGTAATACTTTTAGGGTTGATATCATCTGTGAATTGACAGCTGGCATCAAACTGAGGGGTTAGTATTAGATAGGCATCAATTAGACATCACCATTACTAACTTGTCCAGTCAGCAGCATACCCATAATTTCTTACACTTGTGAGAAATTCTGTACTTACCACTGATTTGGACTGACCTATAGAGCCTTAGTCTGACAATGAAGCTCATTAGGAATTGATGGACGCTGTGGAACATTACATCATTGGACTAAAAAGGAACTTTGTGGATTTAATTTTAATTAATAACTTAACCCCTTAACGACCGCCGATACGCCTTTTAACGGCGGTAAATAAGGGTACTTTTTCCGATCCGCCGCTTTTTAACGGCGGTCGGAAAAAAGGGTCTAGCGCCCCCCAGAGTCAGAAAATTTCCGGGGTCTCAGCTGCCGGGGGTAGCTGAGACCCTGGAGATCATGATTCGGGCCGGTTTTTCCGGTCCCCAGTCACGTGATGACCGGTATACACCGTATACCGATCATCAAGTTATAGCAAATGACCGCGCCGGTAAAAAATGATTTATCTCCCATCTGGCATGATCAAACATGCCAGATAGGAGATAAATCTTTTTCCCGGTTCCCTCCGGTCCCCCGGTGTCCCCAAAGTGCCCCCCCCCGACCCCCAACCCCCTCCCGAAAATCCAAGAGGGCCGCGCGCACCGCCGATCACAGCAGCGCGCCGGCCGCATTTCCACTGTTCCTATGGTTTCTGTCGCATGTGCCATAACACATGCGACAGAAACCTGCTGCCTAGGCCCTGCCGGGTCCCCCCCTATCCCCCCCGGTGTTCCCCGGTGTCCCCCGGTGTCATACATACCTGTGGGAGCGCTGATCCCCCGCGGCCCCCTCCTCCGGCTCCTTCTCAGCAGACGCCGGTCACATGTGCAGAGCGCGGCTGTCAGCTTCCTGTGTTCAGGACGCTGGCTGCTGCTGCTGCTGCTGCTGCTTGCACAGTCTGCAGCTGTGACCCAGGGAGGGTGGGTGCAGATTCTTTGCACCCACTCTCCTCAAATGGAGGGTCTGCCCTCCTAGAAAATGGGGGATACGTTCCCTGAACGTGCCCCCCATATTCTAGAAGGTCCAGAGTCGACGTGGGACGTCCAAATGGATTATTGTGGATTTTTTTTTCTTTTCAATAAATTGGTCAATCAGGGAATGTTTTGGGGAGTGTTTTTTCAAATAAAATTTTTTTTGTTGTCAATTTTTTTTTTATTACTGTCAATTAGTTATGTCGGGTATCTGATAGACGCCGTGACATAACTAATTGCTGGGCTTGATGCCAGGTGACATTACACACCTGGTATCAACCCCATTCATTACCCCGTTAGCCAACGCACCAGGGCGCGGGATGAGCTGGGGCGAAGCGCCAGAATTGGCGCATCTAATGGATGCGCCACTTCTGGGGCGGCTGCGGCCTGCTATTTTTAGGCTGGGAAGAGTCCAATAACCGTGGCTCTTCCCATCCTGAGAATACCAGACCCCAGCTGTCAGCTTCACCTTGGCTGGTGATCTAATTTGGGGGGACCCCACGTTTGTTTTTTTTTTTAATTATTTGTTTATAAATAATTAAAAAAAAAAAACAGCTTGGGGAGCCCTCCAAATTGATCACCAGACAAGATGAAGCTGTCAGCTGTGGTTTGCAGGCTACAGCTGTCTGCTTTACCCTAGCTGGCTAGCAAAAATAGGGGGGACCTCACGTCATTTATTTTAATTCTTTTTTTTTTTTTTTTGGGCTAAATACAAGGCTAGGCATCCTTTAGTGTCACATGAAAGGCACTAAAGGGCGCCAGCTTAGAATATGCAGGGGGGTGGGACGTTATATATGTTTGACATCTATCCATTCATCCATTGTAGCATTTTACGCTGTGTGCCCACAATCAGGGTTTGCAGCGTTTTGGGCGCAGAGTGTTTTCCCTGCGTCCATAATGCTGCGTTGTGCAGTAGAAGCACAGTGGAAGGATTTTTAGAAATCCCGTGCCCACTGTGTTTCTTTTCTCCGCAGCATAAATCGACCTGTGGCGCAGCTTCCCGAGCCTCAGGATGTCAATTTATGCTGCGGAGATGAGTGTTCTTTGCAGGTAGAATAGAACTAAAGTCCACAGCAGCATGAACCCAAATCGTGGGCATGGGCAGCTGCGTTCTCCCGTGGACAACACTCACATTTCTGCAGGAGGCTGACACTGGGTACTAGACGCCGTGTCGCTGGATCATGGCCACATAGCCTAAAGGCTACTTTACACGCTGCGATATCGGTCCCGATATCGCTAGCATGGGTACCCGCCCCCATCTGTTGTGCGACACGGGCAAATCGCTGCCCGTGCCGCACAACATCGCGCAGATGCGTCACATACTTACCTGCCCAGCGACGTCGCTGTGACCGGCGAACCGCCTCCTTTCTAAGGGGGCGGTCCGTGTGGCGTCACAGTGACGTCACTGAGCGGCCGCCCAATAGAAGCGGAGGGGCGGAGATGAGTGGCCGGAACATCCCGCCCACCTCCTTCCTTCCTCATAGCGGCCGGGAGGCAGGTAAGGAGAGGTTCCTCGTTCCTGCGGCGTCACACATAGCGATGTGTGCTGCCGCAGGAGCGACGAACTACATCGTTACTGCTGCAGTAACGATAATCGAGAATGGACCCCCATGTCACCGATGAGCGATTTTGCACGTTTTTGCAACGATGCAAAATCGCTCATTGGTGTCACACGCAGCAACATCGCTAATGCGGCCGGATGTGCGTCACCAATTCCATGACCCCAACGACTCCGCATTAGCGATGTCGCAGCGTGTAAAGCCCCCTTAACAGTGAGAAATTTGTTGCTACAGCAACAGTTTTGTGAAGTACCTGTGGATTCAAAATGTTTACTATACTCCTGAATAAAATCCTTGAGGGGTCCAGTTTCCAAAATGAGGTCACTTGTGGGGGGTTTCTGATGTATAGGTGCCCAAGGGGCCCTGCTAATGTGACATGGTGCGCGCAATTTACTTCAACTTTTCCAAAATTCAAATGGTGCTCCTTCCATTCCAAGCCCTCCCATTTATCCAAACAAAGGTTTTTGGCCACATGTGGGGTATCCCTGCGCTCACAAGAAATTAGGTAACAACCTGTGGGGTACACGTTTTGTTGTTGCCTCTTGAAAAAGTGAAAAATGTGTAGCTAAATCAACATTTTTGTGAAAAAAATGAAAATTTCAATATGGCAACCTAAGCTTATCAAATTCTGTGAAGTATTCGTGGATTCAAAATGCTCAATATACACCTAGATTAAAGCCTTGAGGGGTCTTATTTCCAGAATGGGGTCACTTGTGGTGGACCTCCACTGCTTAGGCACCTCAGGGGTTCTCCTAATGCAACATGGCGTCCGCTATTGATTCCAGCCAATTTTGCAGTCAAATTGCACTCCTTCTCTTCTGAGCCCTGTAGTGTGCCCAAACAGTTGATTTCCACCACATACAAGATATCAACAAACTCAGGAGAAATTGCGCAATAAATTTCATGGTGATTTTTTTCCTGTTACCCTTGTGAAATAAAAAGCTACCTGGTTGAAATAACAATTTTGTGGTAAAATTTTATTTTTTTATTTTCATGGCTCAACGTTATAAACTTCTGTAAAGCACCTGGGGGTTCAGGGTACTCACCAAACATCAAGATAAATTCCTTGAGGGGCCTAGTTTCCAATATGGGGTCACTTGTGGTGGTTTTTTGCTGTTTACGTACCTTAGGGGTCTTCCAAATGCGACATGGTGCCCGCAATCTTTTTCAGCCAAATTTCCTTTCCAAAATTCAAATATTGCTCCTTCCGTTCCAAGCCCTCCCATTTCTCCAAACAAAGGTTTCAGACCACATGTGAGGTATCACCGCGCTCATAAAAAAGTGGGTAACAAACATTGGGGTCAAATTTTTGGAATTACCTCTTGAAAAAGTGAAAAAATTGATGCTAAAGCAACATTTTTGAGAAAAAAATGAAAATTTTCAATGTGACAACGTAACGTTATCAAAATCTGTGAAGTACCTGTGGGTCCAAAATGCTCACTATACCCCTCGATAGAAGCCTTAAGGGGTCTAGTTTCCAAAATGGTGTCACTTGTAAGGGGTTTCTGCTGTTTAGGTACCTTAGCGGACATGTAAATGCAACATGGTGCCCGCAATCTATTTCAGCCAAATTTGCTTTCCAAAATTCAAATATTGCTCCTTCTGTTCCGAGCCCTCCCATTTGTCCAAACAAAGGTTTCTGACCACATGTGGGCTATCAGCGCGCTCATAAGAAAGTGGGTGACAAGTTTTGGGGTTCATTTTGTTGTGTTATTTCTTCTAAAAGTGAATACATTTGGGGTAGAGCAACATTTTAGGTAAAATTTTATTTTTTGCTTTTTTTCATTCCACTTTGCTTTAGTTCCTGTGAAGCACCTGAAGGGTTAATAAACTTCTTGGATGTGGTTTTGAGTACTTTGAGGGGTGCTGTTTTGAGAATGGTGTCACTTTTAGGTATTTTCTGACACTTAGGCCTCTCAAAGTCACTTCAAATGTGATGGGGTCCCTAAAAAAATGGTTTTGTGAATTTTGTTGAAAAAATGGGAAATTGCTGATGAACTTTGACCTTTTCTAACTTCCTAACCCCAAAACATTTTGTTTCAGAAATTGCGCTAATGTAAAGTAGACATGTGGGAAATGTTATTTATTAACTGTTTTGTGTGACATAACTCTCTGGGTTAAGGGCATAAAAATTAAAAGTTTGAAAATTGCAAAATTTTCAAAATTTTCATCAAATTTCCGATTTTTATACAAATAAAAGTAAAAAATATCGTTCTAAATTTATAACTATCATGAAGTACAATATGTCACGAAAAAACAATGTCAGAATCACCGGGATCCGTTGAAGCGTTCCAGAGTTATGACCTCATAAAGTGACACTGGTCAGAATTGCAAAAAATGGCCTGGTCATTAAGTACAAAACTGGCTTCGTCCTTAAGGAAGGGGTTAATGAACAAGGGAGCGTGTGGGAGTTTATTTAAGTAAACTATTTTTTTCCAATGTGTGTTTTTTAATTCTTCACTTGCAGGGTTAGTAATAGAGGTGTCTGATAGATGTCTCACCATAAGTAACTCCTAGGCATGATACCAGCTCTAAATACACAGCTGACATGAACCCCAAAAATATTACCCTGATTCCCTGTGCACCAGAGCAATTGGGAAGAGCTGGACAAAGTGCCAATGGATACACCCCTTTTGAGGCAGCTATGAGCTGCTATTTTTATGCTGCGCAGGCCAAATAACCATGGACATTCCCAGCCTGATAATTATAGCCCCCAGCTGTGTGCTTTACTTTAGCTGATTATCAAAAGTACGGGGAACACTTCTAACCTAAAAATAGCAACCCGCAGAAGCCCAAGTAGTGAGTGGCGCATTAAATTCTTAAATTCTAGCGCATTTATTGATAGGTGTTTATTAGGTATTCCAATTACTAACCTGTGAGAAATTCCATACCTATCACTGACCAGGAGTGACCTATGGAGCCTTATTTTGAGAACGTTCTCAGAATGAAGCTCGATATTAATTGATTTGTGTCATTGGACATTACACTGCTGGATTAAGTTGGAACATCATGGATTTCTTTTTAGTTAAAGGGAACCTGTCATCAGAAATTTAGCTTTAAACTTAAAGTTTTCCCTTCTGCAGCTCCTGGGCTGCATTCTACCAAGGTTCCTATAGTTTTTGTGCCATCTTTGAAACCAAATTAAAGACTTTATAAAGTTGTACCTTTTTGTCTGCAACTCTTGTAAATTATCCATGGGGGTGGGCTCTCTGGTGTCCGTTGCTGATTGACGCCGTCCCCCAATGCTCCATTTCATATCTCAGGACGCCGCCCACTGCGCCCGAGGTGCCGCGCACGCAAGGACCGCTGGTGACGTGGTCGCAGGCACGAGATTATGGGCGGCGCTGTGATTGCATCGCAAGTGCCCGCCCATAATCTTGTGCCCGCCCTTTCCCCTCTGCCTCCAGTGTTCTGCGCAAGCGCTGGCCAGATGAACCCGACGTCACCTCCTTCCCATCTTACCCTGCAGCAGGAAATAGATGGGAGGAGCGGAGCAGGCCACCACAGGTTACAAAAAAAAACGTTTAGTGCTTTTCACTTTTCAGAAGACAATGTGTGTCTTTGTTTGATTTTACATGTTTTTTTACTGTGTACGTCGCTCAGATCCTCTCCGCATCTCCTCGTAACCTGTGGTGGCCTGCTCCGCTCCTTTCATCTATTTCCTGCTGCAGGGTAAGATGCTGCAGTGTGAGCCATTCAAACACTGCAAACGGCTCGCACTGGACCGAGCACTGAGCATACCTGAGCACAGCGCTTCTCGCTCGAGTGGTTTATATACGTTAAGCACTCAAACACTGAT
Organism: Anomaloglossus baeobatrachus; assembly: GCF_048569485.1. Classification (NCBI taxonomy): domain Eukaryota; kingdom Metazoa; phylum Chordata; class Amphibia; order Anura; family Aromobatidae; genus Anomaloglossus; species Anomaloglossus baeobatrachus. Next base: position 128,651,868 of record NC_134356.1, read on the forward strand.
TTTGTTTTTTGTAAAATTTTGGTTTTGGTATGAACGCCAAACTTAAAAGTTGGAGTCTGCTCATTGCTACCAGTGTCCAGTATGAACCTTGAACTTCACTGTTTGGGTTTGTGCATCCCTAGTTAGAGCCTGCACTACAGTTTCAAAATTACAAAATTCTGCCAATGCTATCAACAGAGCCTGTGGCTCTAGGCTCTAGCTCTTTTCTGCAATGTTGAAGGTTGACATTTTTGCAATTGTTTTTCATTATTTTTTAGCAGTTTTATAGGAATAAAAAAAATCTGACTTTTCTTCATCTCTATTATACAGGTACATAGAAATAAAAATACACTCCTACATGCATATGTATCTCTAGGTTCCTCAATAATTTGCTTCTGGGTTCACTGACTGCAATACAGCTTAAGTATACCAAAATATCCTATGTTCCTCAATGTGCGTAGTGGCTCATAGCTAGAACTGCTACCTGTGAACATTCAGGCTCTGGTTGTGGCTGTTAGCTTTCTCTTAAGGGTACTTTACACGCTGCGATCTCGCTAGCGAGATCGCTAGCGATCGTACCCGCTCCCGTCAGTTGTGCCACATGGGCAAATCGCTGCCTCGTTGGTCCCAGTCTCACAGACTTACCTGCCCTGTGACGTCGCTCTGGCCGGTGAACTGCCTCCTTTCTAAGGGGGTGGTTCGTGCGGCGTCACACGGCAGGCATCCAATAGAAGAAGCGGAGGGATGTAGATGAGAGGGACGTAACATCCCGCCCATCTCCTTCATTCTGCATTGCCGGCGGGACGCAGGTAAGGAGATGTTCGTCGCTCCTGCGGTGTCACACACAGCGATGTGTGGTGCCGCAGGAACGAGGAACAACATCGCTAATAAGCAGACAACGATTTTTGGTTTCAGGATGACCTCTCAACGGCAAACGATTTTGACCTCTTTTGTGATCGTTTAAGGTCGCTTGTAGGTATCACACACTGCGATCTCGTTAATGAAGCCGGATGTGCGTCACAAACACCGTGACCTCGACGATAATTCACTAACGATATCGCAGCGTGTAAAGCCCCCTTTAGAGTTGCATGTAGCTCTCAAGGAAAGCTGGCGGCGCATGTGCAGACAGCGACTGTCAGCTGGCTCCTTGCAAGCAGGGACGCTGATCTCGCTGCTGCACTGTGGACCTGGGGAGCGTGAGTGCAGTAATCTGCAGCCACACTCCTCACATGGAGGGCCTGCTGTTCCAGAAAATGTGGGATATGTTCTCTCAGCGTGCCCCTCATATTCTGGAATGAGGTTACTGCAGGTCACTCTGCCCTAGGTTGGACCAGGGCAGTGTGAGTGCAGTATTCTCAGATTACTGCACCCACACTGCTCACAGGAAGAGCTTGCTCTTCCAGAAAATGGGGGATACGTTCCCTGAACGTGCCCCCCATATTCTAGAAGGTCCAGAACCTCCAAAATGGATTACGGCGGACTGGAATTTTTTTTATTTTCAATAAATTGGTGAAAGAGGGAATGTTTTGGGGAGTGTTTTTTCAAATAAATTTTTTTTGTCGTCTTTATTTTTTTTCTATTACTGACTGGGTTAGTGATGTCGGGTATCTGTTTAGATGCTGTGACATCTCTAACCTCTGGGCTTGCTGCCAGGTGACATTACACATCTAGCATTAACCCCATTTATTACCCTATTTGCCACCGCTCCAGGGCAACGGGATGAGCTGGGGCGAAGCGCCAGAATTGGCGCATCTAATGGATGCGCCACTTCTGGGGCGGCTGCTTTCTGCTATCATTAGGTTGGGAAAGGCCAAATAACTATGGCCCTTCCCACCCTGATAATACCAGGCCACAGCTGTCTGCTTTACCTTGGCTGGTAATCCAATTTGAGGGGGATCCCACTTTTTTTTTAATCATTTATAAATAATTATAAAAAAACAGCTTGGGGTGACCTCCAAATTGGATCACCAGCCAAGGTGAAGCTGCCAGCTGTGGTCTATAGGCTGCAACCGTCTGCTTTACCCCAGCTGGCTATCAAAAATAGGGGGGACCCCACGTCATTTTTTTTTAATTATTTATATTTGGGCTAAATACAAGGCACAACACAATGAAAGTCACTAATGGGCACCAGCTTAGAATATGCAGGGGGTAGGACATTATATATGTGTTAGACATCTATCCATCCATCGATCCTAGCTCTTTAGGCTATGTGCCCACAATCAGGATTTGCAGCATTTTGGATGCAGAGTGTTTTCACTGCGTCCATAACGCTGCATTGTGCAGTACAAGCACAGTGGAAGGATTTTTAGAAATCTCCTGCCCACGTCACTTCTTTTCTTTGCAACATAAACTGACCTGCGGTGCGGCTTCCTGAGCAGCAGGATGTCAATTTATGCTGCAGAGACTAAAGTGTTCTTCGAAGGAAGAATAAAGTCTGCAGCGGTCTGAACCTGGAGTGTATACACAGGTAGCTGCGTTCTCCCGTGGACAACACTCACATCTCTGCAGGAGGGCTCGCACTGCATCCTAGACAGTGTCGCCAGATTGTGGGCACATAGCCTAAAAGTGAGAAATTTGGCGCAACAGCAACATTTTTGTGAAGTACCTGTAGATTTAAAATTCTCACTATACCCCTGAATAAAGTGCTTGAAGGGTCTAGTTTCCAAAATGGGGTCACTTGTGGGGGTTTCTGCTGTATAGGTGACCTAGGGGGCCTGCAAATGCGACATGGTGCCCACAATTTGTTTCAACTTTTACAAAATTCAAATCATGCTCCTTCCGTTCCGAACCCTTTTTCACCACATTTGGGGTATCACTGCGCTCATAAGAAATTGGATAACAAACTGTGTGCTCCATTTTTTGGTATTTCCTCTTGAAAAAATGAGCAATTTTGTGCTAAAGCAACATTTTTCTGAAAAAAATCAAAATTTTCAATATGACTACCTAAGGTTATGAAATTCTATGAAGTATCTGTGGGTTCAAATGCACTATACACCTAGATAAAATCCTTGAGGGGTCTATTTTCCAAAATGGGGCCACATGTTGGGGAGCTTCACTGTATAGGCACCTCAGGGGCTCTCCAAATGCAACATGGCATCCGCTATTGATTCCAGCCAATTTTGCAGTCAAATGGCACTCCTTCCCTTCCGAGCCCTGCCATGCGCCCAAACAGTTGATTTCCACCACATATAAGGTATCGCCAAACTCAGGAGAAATTGCAAAAAAAATTTTATGCTGAATTTTTTCCTTTTACTCTTGTGAAAAAAAAAGCTACCTGGTTGAAGTCACGATTTTGTTGTAAAATGTTATTTTTTTATTTTCATGGCTCAACGTTGCAAAATTCTGTGAAGCACCTGGGGGTTCAGGGTACTCACTAAACATCTAGATAAATTCCTTGAGGGGTATATTTTCAAAATGGGGCCACATGTTAGGGAGCTTCACTGTATAGGTACCTCAGGGGCTCTCTAAATGCAACATGGCGTCCGCTATTGATTCCAGCCAATTTTGCAGTCAAATGGCACTCCATCCCTTCCGAGCCCTGCCATGCGCCCAAACAGTTGATTTTCACCACATATAAGGTATCACCAAACTCAGGAGAAATTACACAATAAATTTTATGCTGAATTTTTTCCTTTTACTTTTGTAAAAAAAAAAAAGCTACCTGGTTGAAGTAACGATTTTGTGGTAAAATTTTATTTTTTTATTTTCATGGCTCAACGTTACAAAATTCTGTGAAGCACCTGGGGGTTCAGGGTAGTCACTAAACATCTAGATAAATTCCATGAGGGGCCTAGTTTCCAAAATGGGGTCACTTGTGGGGAGTTTCTGCTGTTTAGGAACCTTAGGGGACCTCCAAATGCGACATGGTGCACGCAATATTTTTCAGCCAAATTTCCTTTCCAAAACTCAAATACTGCTTCTTCCGTTCCAAGCCCTCCCATTTGTCCAAACAAAGGTTTCAGACCACATGTGAGGTATCACCGCGCTCATAAGAAAGTGGGTAACAAACATTGAGGTCAAATTTTTGGAATTACCTCTTGAAAAAGTGAGAAAATTGATGCTAAAGCAACATTTTTGAGAAAATTATTAAAATTTTCAATATGACAACGTAACGTTAACAAAATCTGTGAAATACTTGTGGGTCCAAAATGCTCACTATACCCCTAGATAGAGGCCTTGAGGGGTCTAGTTTCCAAAATGGCATCACTTGTGAGGGGTTTCTTCAGTTTAGGTACCTTAGTGGACCTGTAAATGCAACATGGTGCTCGCAATCTATTTCAGCCAAATTTGGTTTCCAAAATTCAAATATTGCTCCTTCTGTTCCGAGCGCTCCCATTTATCCAAACAGAGGTTTTTGACCACATGTGGGGTATCGGCGCGTTCATAAGAAAGTGGGTAACACGTTTTTGGGTCCATTTTGTTGTTTTATTTCTTCTAAAAGTGAATAAATTTGGGTTAGAGCAGCAAAATTTAATTTTTGCTTTTTTTCATTCCACATTGCTTTTGTTCATGTGAAGCACCTGAAGGGTTAATAAACTTCTTGAATGTGATTTTGAGTACTTTGGGGGCTGCAGTTTTTAGAATGGTGTCACTTTGGGTATTTTCTGTCATCTAGGCCTATCAAAGTCACTTCAAATATGATGTGGTCCCTAAAAAAATGGTTTTGTAAATTTTGATGTGAAAATGAGAAATCGCTGATAAACTTTGAACCCCTCTAACTTCCTAACAAAAAAAGATTTTGGTTCCAAAATCGTGCTGATGTAAAGTGGACAAGTGGAAAATGTTATTTATTAACTATTTTGTGTGACATAACTCTCTGGTTTAACGGTATAAAAATTCAAAAGTTGAAAATTGTTAAATTTTTGCCAAAATTATTTTTTTTTCATAAATAAACACAAAAAATATTGTCCTAAATTTGGTACTAACATGAAGTCCAATATGTGACGAAAAAACAATCTCAGAATCACTGGGATCGGTTGAAGCGTTCCAGAGCTATAGCCTCATGAAGTGACACTGGTCAGAATTGCAAAATTTGGTCTGGTCATTAAGGTGAAAATTAGCTCCGTCACTAAGGGGTTAAATAATGTCTTCCCTATTAATTGCACCTACAATTGTTTTGGCTCTATTAAGAGTCCAAGGAGGATAGCCCCTCTTAGAAAGCCTGCTGCAAACCTGTCTTTCTTCCCTATTGTAATCACTGGATTGGGAACAGTTTCTTTTGATTCGAATCAGTTCCCCCACCGGGATATTATTCTTTATCTGTACTGCATGGCAAGAATCTGCTGTTAAGATGGCATTAGTGGCAGTGGGTTTGCGGTAAGGAGAGACTATGACAAAATTCGAATCACTGATAGATAAGGTGACGTCCAGAAAATTAATTGTGGTCAGATGATGATAGGAGGTAAATTTCAAATTGAATTCATTAGTGTTCAAATATGAAACAAAACCCTGAATACAATCCTCTGGACCGCACCAAATCATCAGCAGATCATCCAGATATCTGCCATACCATAGCAGACATCTGGAAAATGGATTCTTATCTAAATACAGGAAATCCTCTTCCCACCTCGCCATAACAATATTTGCCAGCGAGGGGGAGAAGCGAGCTCCCATGCTAACTCCTCTGCACTGCAAATAAAAATTTTTGTCAAAAGAAAAATAATTATGCTTTAAAAGAAAGTCAATAGATGAGATTAAACAAATCCTTCAAACTAGTGTCATAGTCACTGAATCTGTCTAGATGTTGAGATAGACAGCGTAATGCAACGTTATGGGGTATGGATGGGTTTAGCGAAATCACGTCGCATGAAAGCCAGGAATAATGAGATTTCCAACAAAAATTGTCCAGAGCTTTGACCACCTCTTTTGTATCCCTGATATAACCTGGTATATCAAGAATCAAAGGTTGGAGAAAGTGGTCTATCCAGCCTCCCAAATTCTCCCCCAGTGAGCCAACGCCTGAAACTATTGGTCTCAGTGGAGGAGGAAATACATTTTTGTGAACTTTTGGGAGACAATGATAAATCGGAACTACAGGATTTTTGTTGAATAAGAGATCCTTGGTTTTCTCATTAATAGTACCCACACAGGCACCCTCCTCCAAATTTTTCAATAATAAATTATTATAGTGTATGGTGGGGTCCTTGTCTAACTCTATATAGGTGTCTTCATCCTGTAAGTCCCGAAGTATCAATTTTTTATAAAGACCCGAATTCAACAATACAATGCCCCCCCCCCCCTTGTCGGCCTCCCTGATTGTGAGATCAGGGTTAAGTTTTAACTCTTTCAGGGCCAATCTTTCCCTGTGTGTTAAATTATCTTTGGGAGGGACCATTGTATCATTCAACTCTATGAGTTCGGTGACAATAAGCTCCTGGAACAAATCCAGTATTGGGGGTCTTGATTGTACCAGGTAATATTCCCGATTAGAAAGTACGGGTTGAGCAAGCATGCTGGGTTTAGTTAAAGCTATGTCACAATTAGCAGAAAGAAGTCTGAGATCCATTACCGCCTTCTGTTCACAAAAGGAAAAAAAACGGTGGTTACTGCAATTAGAAATGACCATGTCAGCTTCAACATTGACATCAGCATCCTGTGGGGAAATCTCATTCTTATTGCTAAAAAAATGACGCTTTAGTGTAATATTACGTGCAAATTTGTTCAAATCCAATTTGGTCTGGAAAATGTTGAAGTGTATATTAGGGGCAAATCCCAATCCCCTGCTCAACAAAGAAATCTGCTCTTCGGACAGCACATAACTGGACAAATTCCACACAGGAAGGGTTAATGTCTCTGATGTTGGTGGCGCACAGGAAAAATATTGTTTCTGGTGTTTCCTGCCTGCTCTTCTGGTACGTTTTTTGACTTTTTTTGGAACACTTGTGCTGAATCCTTATTTTTATATTGTTTCCGCGCTTTTTTTTCCCCAAAAGGGTAAAATAATAATAAAAAACTTTTGCTCTCTGATACAATCTTGATGATGTGACCTTTATGTATTTAGTATATTTAGTATGCATCAAGTTTATATAACCCGGATAGTGGATTTGTGGTATACTACATATAAGACCTAATACATTTTTTTTTTCCAAAAGGGTAAAATAATAATAAAAAACATTTGCTCTCTGATACAATTTTGATGATGTGACGTTTATGTATTTAGTATGCATCAAACTTATATAACCTGGATAATGGATTTGTGGTATACTACATATAAGACTTAATATGTGAGATGTTTTTTGAACATGTTGTAATGATTATGGATTATTGATTGCTATATTCATCTTTTGTCACCTTATATTGGGAGTATTTATATCTTCTTTTCAAAAATTATATGTTATGTCATTTATGTTTTATGTTGTCTACACTGGCTGTTGTTCTCCCTCCTATTTTGTCTGGTTCTCCTACCATCAGGAGCTGCCTTGAAGCAGCACACACATGTGTTTCTGATTTTTGGAGGTGGGAGAATACAACAAAAGGAAGCTGGATGCATTCAAAGTCAGAACATGATTAAGACCTGAGGCGTCGAAACGCATTGTTCTGTTACCATCCGACTGATATGCTATACCTGCTGGAATTTTAATATGCATTGGCACAATAAAAATGGATTTTTAATTTTCCCATTCCTGGCGCTGGATCTCTCTTCTCTTTCTACTATTGATTGACTGCCAAGTCAAATCCATGCGCAGGACCTGGAACACACCAAAAGGGCAGTACGGTGAGCTGGATTACCCCTTTTCCCTTTTCACTTCAACAGTGAGTAAAACAGTGCCACCCGGCCGTGCACCACCCTGCACCACCCAGCTACTTTCCCCAACGGGTCCCGGGTCTATCATCCCTGCCCAAGGAGGGGTTAACATCTGCTGCATAACCATCTCCCCCGGGTGCCCCGTAACTGCAGCGGTGGTGTCTACACCTTCACCACATCCCGTGAGTGGCGTCACAAACTCAAACACGGCTCCGGCCGAACACCTACCTACCACCCCCCTACATAGCGCCAGCATCCTTTCAGAGCGAAGTGACCCTAAGTCCAGAGGCGCTCGAGCCACCCACCAACAAGCCCGGATCCGAGCGACTCAGCTGCAGCTGAGCGTGGCACGGTACATTAGCAAAAAAAAATAATATAAAACTGTTAACTATATTGATATATATATATATATATATATATATATATATATATATATATACTGTATATATATATGTATATACACGGTGTGTGGTGAGATATGGCATCACCTCTGCTGCTATGGGGTACCCGGGGATGATGTGATGGCAGTTGGATATTAACCCCTCCGTGGGTAGGGATGGATGCAGGGACCAGTAAACTTACAGTTCGGTTGTCGTGGTGCTGGATGAGGTTGCACTGATGTGTGGAGTCAATAAAAACAGTCCTTTTGGTAAACCAAGGTGTTGGTGGCCGGCCGCAGATGGGTGTATCTGATCCCACACCCGGGCTAGTAGTCAATGTCTCTCTCCTCTACACGCTTTGTGTTGTGTGTTGGACCTCCCGTTGTGAAACACGGGGGGTCCGCTCCCAGTCCTTTGGTTGGGAGCCTTTCCCACTGACGCTGACCCTTGGGATCTACCGGGAGCAGGCGGATGCCCTATCCCTCTCGATGGGTGGTTGTCTCTTTTCGGGAGTTAGGTCGGGACAGGACCTATAATCCTGCTCTCAGTTGGTTAATTAGCTAGGCCATTGGTTTCGGTCCTGGCTTCAGGGTCTAAGTACCCCCTTGTGTGCATGGTTTCCGGGTCGGTTCTCCGGTGTCGGTACCGGCGGGCTACAACCCTGCCCCTGTCCACCTCAGATCTCCAGCAGCCGTCTTCCCGTCTCCTGCTGACACTGGCCACTGTCTTCCACCTAGTGAATATAGCAAATGGCACTTCCTTGAAATGGTGAATATTATGTGGATGGAAAGGGGTGCACTTAGTAGGTTCCAAAGCCAAGAAACTAAGTATAGACACAAGGCACTCCCAAGATTCTTGATGCTGTCATTTTATTTAACAGTGGATGTGCATAAAAAACGTTTTCGGTCACAGAAGACCTTCTTCAGTTGCACATGGGGAAACTGGATGGTGCTCGTGTCACAGTGCGGTATCCACCGCTGCATGGTGGCTTCCCTCATGCAGCGGTGGATACCGCGCTGTGACACGAGCAACATCCAGTTTCCCCATGTGCAACTGAAGAAGGTCTTCTGTGACGGAAAACGTTTTTTATGCACATCTACTGTTAAATAAAATCACAACATCAAGAATTTTGGGAGTGCCTTGTGTCTATACTTACTGTCTGCCACCTAGCCAGTACGCCAGGGCTCCAACGTCAACGTCTGTCAACTAGCACCTCCAAACTACAATTTACAAACTCAACTCCCACTCAAAACTGACTGCTTTTCCGCCCCCGGGTTCTCCAGACCCCTAGGTGGGTGTTTCTCATCCGCCTGGTCCGGCCCACTGGTGTGTCTGTACCCAAAGGGGGGGTGGCTGGGATTTCAGATCGGCTGAATGTAATCCTGTGTGGCAAGGTGTGTTATGCGGGGGCCTATCTGTGTGACTACCTGGTTTTGCAAGGGCGTCACATATGTGTGCATGTTCGGGATTTGCATCTGGACCGTCGCCGCTATAGCCACAAAATTTTGCACACTCACACGTCTGGACCCCGAGAGCATCATACGCTATGTTGTGAGATGAAATTTTAACCCTGTGCGTTACAATTTACCAATCAATTTTGCCCCTATCTACATAATGGGGAAAAAGTGAAACGAAAAGTGTTGGAGGCAAATTGACAGCTGCCAGATGGGAACAAGGGGGACTTAAAGAATGAGAGCGATGGAGCCAAAGAGTATATACCGTACAGTCGCTAAGGTGGGGCCCCGACATGGGATACTCACCACACTCGGGGATATGAACACACACACAAAATGCGCCACACACTACCACGTGCTTGATCACATATACCACCCTCAGCACACATTTCACCACACATACACCAAAGTCGCCACATAATCGCTGTAAAACAAACACAAGTCTGGTACACATACCACCCTCAGCACATATTTCACCACACATACACCAACCTCGCCACATAATCGCCCTAAAACACACACAAGTCCGGTATTATCCTTCAAAAATAAAAGTCTGATTAATAAGCAGCCAAACTACAAGAACAACAAATGTACCATATATGAAATACGGCAGCTGTCAGTCACATGACCTGTCTATTTTGTGTATGTGTGAGCTAATATATACTGTCAGGGGGGAGGGTTTTCTGTTGCCTGGGGATTTACCAGGCTGCCAATAGCAACCAATCACATCTCAGCTTCTATTTTGCTACAGTTAATTAATCTGAGCTCTGATTGGTTAATATAGGCAACAAAGGACATTCTCAGTATAACAAAGCTTGTGTGAGGTAACAGGATGTCAGTTAGGGTGTGTTGGTGGAAAGGCTGATATCAGTTACATTACCTCTATGTGAGAGGATATAGAAACTGTCAGTTACAGACTATTTTTACCACAATAATGCCTCATAAAAAAAGGAATTCCTTGGCACGAATGTCAGCTGATGCGAAAAGAAAAGCTGCATTACGGGCCAATGAATAATGTGAAGACTGAGAAACAAAGCTTACACACATGAGAACAACAACTGCTTCCTCAAGAGCCAATGAACTTTCTAGTGAGGCTAGCAGACATGAAAACAAGAGCTGCTTCCTCAAGAGCCAATGAATTTTCTGAGGAGAGGGAAGCGAGGCTTGCAGAGAAGAGAACAAGAACTACTTCCTCAAGAGCCAATGAACTTTCTGAGGAGAGGGAAGCGAGGCATGCAGATAAAAGAAGAGCTGATTCCTCAAGGGCCAATGAGTCAACTCAGCATAGAGAAGGCCGACTTGCCACTAAGAGAATTGCCATTTCTTCCACCAGGGCACAGGAAATGGTTGGATATTTGAATCATGCTGCCTTTTGTTACCAGTCAGACATATATTTAAAACTCAAATAAATCCCTATCTAAAACTTAACATTTATTGATAAATATAATTATTTATTTAAGTTTCACACAAACCTATTAACTATTGCTTCTACATAAACTATCAGGATCATCCTAAAGTTCAGATAGGAAAAATGGATGTAGTCTGCATGTACTGCAGTGCCCTGAAATGGAAAGATGAACTGCCAGGTTTATGCTGTGCAAATGGCAAGATAAAACTTCCACCTCTCCTGTCACCACCAGATCCCCTAAAGTTCGACTGGCATTTGCTAAGTCCATCAACAAGGCTCAGGGACAGTCTTTGAAAGTAGTTGGAATTGATTTACAATCTCCATGCTTTTCTCATGGTAATTTTTATGTGGCCTGTTCAAGAGTTGGAACAGCCAAATATCTGTCCGTCTTTGCACCTTAAGGAAGAACTAAGAATGTCATTTATCAAAAGGCTCCCAAATAAGGAGTAGAAGATTACTTCACATTACTTGGCCAATTTAGTTAAATCTGTGTGGACTATCTGTGGTGTTGAAATATATGTTGTGAAATGCTTCTATTAGCTTAGTTTTTGCCTTTTAATAATTACATTTCTATCTATTTGTTTTGTGTTTTTTGTGTGCAGAATACATTTTGGTTAATACATTCTATTTTGTTAATAGCAGTTATTAACCCGGGCGAAGCCGGGTAGTATAGCCAGTGTATGTATATATATATATATATATATATATATATATATATATATATATATATATATATATATGTATATATATTAATTATATATATTGTTAGGTAGCAGCATTGCTTGGGCAAAAACGTGAGGCAGTGAGGCAGCAGCGTGTTCACACCAACAGTCTATTTATTGTTGCAGCATAAATAGATCCAATTTCCCACAGTCAAAGTCTCTGACGGAGCACAGCCGGTGCATACAGACAAATCCTTTGTATCAAAAGTCTTGTTACCTTAGGGTTCTCCTAGGCTCACATTCCTGGCCTGTGTTCACTCCACAGAGAGCCAGCTCAGCTCACACAGCATGTGTTAGCTTCCACAAGCCTGGCTCTCAACTGAGACACACCCTGATGTGCTCTGCCAGATTTAAACAAAAATGCTGGACATGAGGATTGCTACAAAACCTGGACTGGGAGGAGGGATCTGTCTCCCTGTTACCCTTTGTGCTATACTCCCCGTAATAGCTATAGCAAAGTCAGAGGGTTTCCAGACACATTCTGGGGGACACATAGCGGTCTTCAAATATTACCCCTGTCACTGCCTCACATATTCCCCTCTCAGTTCAAACGGGCGGGGTTGAACTTTTGCCAACATACAGGGACCTCTGGACAGGGCATCTGCATTGCCCTGCAACCTACCAGCCCGGTGTTCCACAGAAAAGTGAAAGTTCTGCAAGGAGAGAAACCACCTGGTGACTCTAGCATTTCTCTCCTTAGCATTCCTCATCCAAACCAAAGGGGAGTGGTCTGTCACCAAGCGAAAGTGTCGCCCCAGCAGGTAGTAGCGTAGGGATTCCAGAGCCCATTTTATGGCAAGGCACTCCTTCTCCACTATGCTATAGTTCTTCTCTGCCGGGGTGAGTTTTCTACTCAAATAGGTGACCGGGTGATCTTCTCCATCTACCTCCTGGGACAGAACTGCACCCAGACCCACCTCAGAGGCGTTCTGCCTGTACTATAAACTCTTTTTGAAAGTCAGGGTTGACAAGGACAGGCTGACCACATAGGACAACCTTTAGCGCCTGAAGGCTTCCTCTGCTTGTGTATTCCAGTGGCCCATGACCGACTTCTTCCCTTTTAAGAGATCGGTCAAAGGCGCCGACCTTCCAGCAAAATTGGGTATGAATCGTCGGTAATACCCCATTATACCCAGAAAGGCACTTACCTGTTTTGTGGTAAGGGGACGAGGCCAGTTTTGAATGGCTTCGATTTTGTTCACTTGTGGCTTGATAACCCCTTGGCCTATCACATACCCCAAGTAACGGGCTTCTTTGAGAGCCATAGCACATTTCTTTGGATTCGCTGTCAGACCAGCAGCTCTGAGCGAATCCACTACTGCTTGTACCTGTGATAGGTGGGTGCTCCAGTTACTGCTATAGATGATGATGTCATGCAAATAAGCGGAGGCATACAGTTGAAGGGGTTCTAACACTATGTCCATTAACCTCTGAAACGTGGCCGGAGCCCCATGTAAACCAAATGGCAAGACGACATAGTGATAGAGCCCCCCTGGCGTGACAAAAGCGGTCTTTTCTTTTGCCGCCTCTGTCAGCGGCACCTGCCAGTAACCTTTAGTGAGATTGAGAGACGTGAAGTATTGGGCCCGTCCCAGTCTCTCTATCAGCTCATCGACCCTGGGCATGGGATACATATCAAATTTCGAAACCTCATTTAACTTTCGGAAGTCATTACAGAATCTTAAAGAACCGTCTGGTTTCGGGATCAGCACAATCGGACTGGCCCATTCGCTAGTGGATTTTTCAATAACCCCTAGTTGGAGCATCTTTTTTACCTCCTCCGTAATGGCTTGCCTACGAGCCTCTGGTATCCGGTATGGCCTCAGGCGTACCCTTACTTGAGGCTCGGTGACAATATCATGGTGGATTACGGTTGTTCGGCCGGGTAGGCTTGAGAACACATCTGTATTACGCTGCACTAACCTCCGAGACTCCCGTCTCTGCTGCTTTGAGAGAGAATTCCCTATCCTTACTCCCGATTCATCATCAGGGGACTCCTCCTTGGTTGTTGTCAAGGCACCTGAAGAGGTTAGGTCCAACGTTATGTCAGTCACCATACATTCTCTGTCTTTCCACGCCTTTAGCAGGTTTACATGGTATATTTGCTCTGGTTTTCTTCTACCTGGTTGATACACCTTATAGTTTACTTCCCCTACTTTCTCTCGGATCTCATAGGGACCTTGCCATTTGGCTAAGAACTTACTTTCTGCGGTAGGTATTAGGACCAAGACACGATCCCCCAGTTTAAAAGACCTGACAGAGGCCTTTCTAGTATACTAAGTACTTTGGGCCGCCTGAGCATCCAGCAAATGCTCTTTAACAATGGGCATTACTGCCGTGATACGATCCTGCATACCCATAACGTATTCAACCATGCTTTTGTGAGGGGTGGGATCCTGTTCCCAAGTTTCTTTAACAATATCCATCAGTCCCCGGGGATGCCTGCCATACAGTAACTCAAATGGCGAGAACCCGGTGGAAGATTGTAGGACCTCACGGATAGCGAACATTAAATAGGGCAATAACATGTCCCAATCTTTCCCCTCTTTGGAGACCACCTTTTTCAACATAGCCTTCAGAGTTTTATTGAAACGTTCCACTAGACCATCGGTCTAGGGATGGTAAACTGACGTGCGTAGCTGCTTGATCTGAAGGAGTTTGCACAGTTCCTTCGTAATTTTAGACATAAAGGGAGTGCCCTGATTGGTCAGGATTTCTTTGGGTAACCCCACGCGACAGAACATAGTAAACAACTCCCGAGCAATAAGCTTCGCCGAGCTGTGACGCAGTGGAACGGCCTCCGGATAACGCGTCGCGTAATCCATCACTACCAGGATGTGCTGGTGACCACGGGCTGATTTTACAATGGGTCCGATCAGATCCATAGCAATCCGCTCAAAAGGCACCTCTATAATGGGTAAAGGTATCAGAGGACTACGGAAACGGTGCGTGGGTGCGGTCAACTGACAAACGGGGCAGGACTAACAGAACCTCTTAATTTCTGCACCGACCCCTGGCCAGTAAAACTGCTGAAACATGCGTTCCCGCGTTTTCTCTTCACCTAGGTGCCTACTCATTAGGTAGTTATGAGCCAATTCCAAGGCCTGACGGCGGTACGGCTGAGGGACCACCAACTGTTCCACTATTTCCCCCTGGATTTTATCAACCCGATAGAGCAACTCTTGCTTTAGAGCCATGTAGGGAGTTTTCAGCTCGGCACCAGGCCGCTGGGGAACCCCATCAATTACCTGTACATTTCCACGTCCTGGAGCCAATGTGGGGTCCCGGAGCTGTGCTGTTCCAAAATTATCTGGAGACACGTTCAACTCCGGGATTGCCTCGGGTGGCTCAACCTCTCCTGCCATTACCTCTAGGGGGAACCTGGCAGGGTTACTCTTTTTCCCTATACTGGAGACCCCTACGGCAGGTATCCCTGAGTCGGGATCGTCCGGCTCAGGGCCTGGTTCTATTATACACCTAGGAGGGCTGGGTCGCCTCCCACGTAATGTCCAGAACAGGGGCAAGTCTCTTCCCAAAATAACATCATATGGAAGACTTTTCATCACCCCCACTTCATGTTGAACCTCTCCACATGAGGTAGAAATAGTGACCCTTTCCATAGGGTATTCACGTAGGTCTCCATGTATACAAGGTACCCCTACTTTATGTCCCGTGGGGTTTTCCCCGGAGACCAAGGAGGCATGTACAAGAGTCACTACACTTCCTGAGTCCAACAAAGCCTCTGCTGTATAGCCATTAACACATACTTTGCAGAGATGGGGCTCCTCCCCCATAGTAACAGTGCTTACGGCACAAACAGTATGGGCATACATTGATTCCCGGCGAGCGTACCGGCAGTCCATGGGTTCTGATGTGAGTGGGCACTGTGCCATCATATGCCCCAGCTGATGGCACCGCCAGCACATAACAGCAGAGGTGTCCCTGTTTCGTGTGTCCAACTTTGGGGAACTGGGACTCCGGCTGACCTTAGTCTGGGGTTTACTCTCTGCCAGGGCTGAAGACGGGGCAGCACCCGAGGAGGGACGGAAATCTTTCACCAACTGTGAAGGGGGCATATCCCTACGGATTGCCCGCCGTGAAGCAGAGTCCCGGACCAACTCCTGGGTAGCTGTGTAGCGTTCCACCAAATTCACTAGTTGGTCTAGGGTACCGGGATCCCCCTGGCCCACCCACCGTTGAATGGGGGCTGGCAAAGTCCGCACAAATAGTTCAATCACCACCCGCTCAATCATCTGTCCGGGGTTCAAGGTCTCCGGCTGGAGCCATTTTTTCACAAGGTCCAGTAAGACATGGGCCTGTGAGCGTGCAGTACAAACAAAGGACCACTGATTCACTCGCTGGGCCCGGAGATAAGTGTTAACCCCCATTCGTGCAAGGATCTCACCTTTCAGTGTGCCATAGTCCTTGGCATCCTCTGTACTGAGATCCAGGTAGGTTTTTTTGGGTTCACCTACCAAGAATGGGGCCACGACATCAGTCCAACGGTCGATAGACAATTTCTCTCGCTCAGCGGTCCTCTCATACATGGAGAGAAAAGCTTCTGGGTCGTCCTCTGCACTCATCTTCGTAAGTGCCGCCCTTATTCTGTCCTGAGCCGCAGGAGGGACTGGATGACCTGGAGTTACCGCTGGGAGTGCATCTCGCAGAGCCGCAAGCTGCTTAGTCAGCAAGCTGTTTGTCTCCTGTTGCTGAACTAACGCCCGCTGCAGCTGGGCATTGGTTTGTTGCTGCTGAGCATTAGCCTGTTGCTGGTGAGCATTAGCCTGTTGCTGTTGTGCACTGGTTTGTGCAAAAGCCTGCTGTAGTTGAGCACTAGACTGGGCCAGCTGCTTTACAAGATCCTCCATGGTGACTGCTGAGTTAAACTGTAACTTTGCAGGCTTGATCATAAACATGTGAAAACTGGGTTGTTGCCCCTAGCAACCAGGCTGCCATGCCCGCATTCTCCACCATAATGTGAGATAGCAGCATTGCTTGGGCAAAAACGTGAGGCATCGAGGCAGCAGCGTGTTCACACCAACAGTCTATTTATTGTTGCAGCATAAATAGATCCAATTTCCCACAGTCAAAGTCTCTTCCGGAGCACAGCCGGTGCATATAGACAAATCCTTTGTATCAAAAGTCTTGTTACCTTAGGGTTCTCCTAGGCTCACACTCCTGGCCTGTGTTCACTCCATACAGAGCCAGCTCATCTCACACAGCATGTGTTAGCTTCAACAAGCCTGGCTCTCAACTGTGACCCACCCTGATGTGCTCTGCCAGATTTAAACGAAAATGCTGGACATGAGGATTGCTACAAAACCTGGACTGGGAGGAGGGATCTGTCTCCCTGTTACCCTTTGTGCTATACTCCCCGTAATAGCTATAGCAAACTCAGACTCAGAGGGTTTCCAGACACACATTCTGCGGGACACATAGCGGTCTTCAAATATTACCCCTGTCACTGCCTCACAATATATATATATATATATATATATATATATATATATATATATATATCTATATATCTATATATATATATCTATATATATATATATATATATATATATACACATATATACATATATATACATACATATATATACATACATATATACATACATACATTATACATTCATATATACATACATACATTATATATATCTCAATTTCTATCCCGAAAAAAAAAAATATTAGTTTATAAAGCATAATATTTCACTTTTAGGAGTCTAGTTTTAGGTTTATCTCTTATTCGTCTTCTATGAAGTAGGAAAATCAGTAGATTTGCTCTCGTTCTTAGTTTCCTCTTAATCTGTAAATCTCCAAGTTATATATGAGCTTACAAATAGCCATGCAAAGTCAACTTTTCTTACTGTAGTCTATGAAAGCAGTGCATGATTAATTAGAAAGCATATTATAACATTTCATTGTATAGTCATCATTTCTTTGGAACGCATGGATTAGTCTGTAGAGTGATATCACGGTGAACGTTTACAGGACAGTGAACTGTTTTAGTATTCTAGTGAGCAATTGCAATATAATTACATGTTTTCGCTCCGGGTAAGTGCTGGAGATGAGGAATGGTCAGTGATCTTCTGCAATCAATCAGAGCAATTGTACTCTTCTTAAAATACTATATTCCAAGGTAAATGGCACTTTATTCACAAGTTACATTTTCTAACACTCTTTATTCAGCATTAGATAGCAACTTCAGGCACCAGTGATTTCGAGTATTGGCTCTTAGCATGATCGGCTCTTGTACAGACAAGTTTTCTTTACAGAACAGAATGCAATATATCACTTTGTTTTGATAATCTCCATCATATTTTTCTATAGAGAAAGTATTTATTTCATTGAAATAAATAAATCTATAGCTTTCTGGGGGTTTTTTTCTCATGCAAATATACAAAGAAATGGCAATTACAGGACTGGAGTGACTTCTTGTAAATTTATTTTTCTTTTATGAAACCAGACCTTCAATTAAAAACAGGCGGGAAAATAGTTTTTGCCTAGTACAATATTGGCCCAAAATTCTATTCAATAGTGTCATGTCCCACAACTTGGGAATCATACAGTATTGTATTGTCATTGTATGGATTCTGTTGCTGTGTCATAAGGTTTGCCTTTTAGAAGTTTTTCCTCCCTATCTCACTGTAGCTACTCTGATGTCAGTGTCTTTCATCCATCTTGCTAGTATCATCTATGCAGCTCTGGTTCAGAATTGTCTTTCTTACTGTAACTGTACATAATCACAAGAATGCTGCAGGAAAATAAACCACTTCTTCAGGAATCTTCATATGTGCAGTTGAGTCAAGCTATCTGGCAAAGTCTCTACGTATGAGTAGTGGTACATACAGACACCCAGTGTCTCAAGCACCCTACACTTGCAGCCTAGAAGTCAGAATAGTAAAAAATACTCCTGCAGGTAAATCTGTAAAGACAGACTAAAGCACAGTCTCCCTCATATAGACCCTGCTAAGAGTCCAGCAGCCCACATCACTACACAGATTGATTCTGCCTATGATGTATCATGACTGAGGATAAGACTGCATGGTCTTTGCAAGGTCCGCAATCAGATGAACAAAGGTTAGATCTTTATCCACAGTCCAGTGAAAGGGTAAATGCTCTAGCAAGCTCAGGTAATGAGAATTTAGGGAGTTCTTTGTAGGGCAATCCTGGTCAGGCTGCACTACTGTGCAGAGCACAACCTGACCGGAAGTGACCTATGAAGATTGTCTTCAAAGTTTTGGTCTGCCCGGCAGCCAGTGTTCTTTAAGAACGTGTCTTCAGCACTGCTGGTGGTGTATTGACAGATAAGTGCACCTGGCTGTCCTCTGAAAGTGTAGACCACCTAGCTTTCAAACAGATGAGCAAGTCATGGATGTCCAATGACTTTGCCACCCCAGTCCCAGACTGTGCAGATTGCCTGTAGTGCAAGGGTTCTGGGAGCAAGGGGCCTACACTTGTCTATCGGCTGTCCCTGGTGAAGATAAAAATGTTGGTTCAGTCCTTGTTGCAACATAAAAAAAAAGAAATGGCACTTCCTTGTAGGGATAACAAG
The DNA here is from genome assembly GCF_048569485.1 of Anomaloglossus baeobatrachus. Classification (NCBI taxonomy): domain Eukaryota; kingdom Metazoa; phylum Chordata; class Amphibia; order Anura; family Aromobatidae; genus Anomaloglossus; species Anomaloglossus baeobatrachus. Next base: position 128,671,116 of record NC_134356.1, read on the forward strand.
AGAAATAGGGATGCCCTTCAGGTTCCAAAGCCGTACAATGTAATTAAACAAGGCACTCCCGAACTTGAAAGTGATGCAAGTTTATTTAATGGTGGATACCGCGCCTCACACCATCCTATGCCTCCAGTCCAGTCCACTAATATGCAACTGAAGAAGGTCCGTAGTGGACCGAAAACGTTTTTTCATGCACATTAAATAAACTTGCATCACTTTCAAGTTCGGGAGAGCCTTGTTTAATTACATTGTCATGCCTTGTTACAAGGCTGGGTCCACGTATCCATGTTGTGGCATTCGACTATTTGTAGTCTGTGCCAATTTTTGCCACTTTTCCTGTTGTCTGACCATAACTTTTGTAAATGTGGAAACTCCAAGTATGGTCTCAAAATTGTCTTTTGTCTGTAGTACCAGGGCTCTTCTCTTTTGTTCTCTTCTGGCCACACTCAAGCAACAGCATGACGTGTGACCAACATGGCTGAGTATCATCACATAAAGTGATAGTATTATAGCGTTGGGTGGGTTGTAATTGCAACTGCGTGAGTGTTATAGTCAAAGTGAGTGTTATGTAATTGTGGGTTAAATTATGTATTTGTGAAGGTATTATTTACTGGTGTTTTCCTGTATTGTATTTGCATACAATTTAGTATATGCTTTTCATATTGATGACATGTACCAGTATTATATTGTTTAAGTTTAGTCTTGTTAGTGAATAAATTCGTTATATTTTATTATTATAACAAAGTGTCTTGAGTCTACACGTGTTTGGGATACACCAGATAGAAAGCATTCAAGCAGTAACAGATAAATTATAAGCTTGGGAATATGAGCAGTATATCTGTGGTGTGGGAATAGCCAGGCTTTTCACATAGGCAGCATGGTATATTCCCAATTACAAAAGCAAAGGGTTTTTTTAGAATGGCGGGCTCAGGCCCAGATGGTTTTTCATTTTCTTTCTGTGTTTGTGATTTATTGTGAACTAAGATAGGGAGAGGGTTGCAGAGAGATAACCCTTTTATTCACGGTGAAGTGTTGCACCTAGGCCTTGAAGTTCACGCAATTTAACTTAACATAGAATTAAATTAAAAGCAAAGAACCTAAGAATTAATGCAGTTTTTTGTTCTAAGGGTATTAACATTTTTTTATGTTTGTTTTTTTTTTCCAAACATTTTTTATTGATTTTACAAAATTTTTATACAATATCGCATCAAAAAAGTGTATGATTTGCAAAAGACAAACTTTGAACTGTCCGAATATGTCAAAGAGGAGGGTAAAATCCCCCTTTCTATCTCAAGTCCATCTTCAGGTTACATTGATATAAAATAAATCAAGATAGGAGAAACCAAACATAACATGTCATAACAAACCCTCGAGCCCCAATGTCATTCTTTGCAATTTCTGGTGTCGATGTCGAGTCTTGAAAGTGTCATATCCTCTTACCCCTGACCTTCACCTTATTCCCCGTTAAACAATCCTCAGTTTTCCCAAGCTATCCTGTATGTCATTCAGAAGGTACCACTCCGTTTGCCTGAAAGGTGTCACTAGATGATTTATTTCTTCCTGTTTGCAGTAAATTTCGATGAAAGTTTTCCATCTCCTGAAAAACTTGGTTGTCTTATTGTCTCTGTCCCTTTCTGCTTCTAATCTCTCCATCCTCAGAAGATTGTGTAACTCACCAATGACTTCCCCTGTTGATGGGGCCTCCTCCTGTATCCAGTGCCTTAAAATGCATCTTTTGGCTATCATGGCTACGTCGTGTATGATTGCAAATGCCTTTTTGTCCTGGTTGTTTAGTCCCCCTCTGACTCCACCCTCAAAGAAGTGGAAAATCCACACCATTAGCTCTGATTTACAGGAAATTCTCCATGTTGTCTGGACTAATGTTCTGACTTGGTTCCAGAACCTCTTTATCGTCCTACACTCCCACAAACCATGTAGCATGTCTGTTTTTTCTGTGTGGCATTTAGGGCACCGTGTCTCTCTGCTCGGAATGTTGAAACCCCAAACAGCCCTGTGCAGTATCCTAAATTGAGTGTCTCTCCAGCTCTCATTGGTGACTTGTTTTCGCATCTGGACCCATCCTTTCAATATGTCCTCCACCACTTCTTGACCTTTCATTTGTTTTTTCCATGCTAAGAGTGTCCGACTATCTTCCCGGGATATCAGCACACCTCTAAATATTCGGTAGATTCGAGAGACATTTAAATTTGTTACATTGTCCTCCATGAGCTCATCAATCATACTTTTATTCAGTTCCCTTCCAATCTCACCAAGCTCTCTCATTATTCCATGCTTCAATTGTACGTATTGGATAATGTGGCAGCCGTTCAGATTGTACTTATCGAGCACTTCCCGTCCTGTCATCCATCTTCTCTCTTCCACATTCATAATATCTATCGTTCTCTTAATACCCCTCTCTTTCCATTTGAGGAACAGTTTATTCTCCCTCCCCTGGGGGAAGCCTGGTGATGCCCAAGGATTCAGGTATTTTGATACCTTCCATGAAAGACCAAGCTTCCGTCTTACCAATCTCCAGGTCAACATAGTGTCTCTGAGTATAACTGAGTTTTTTATGTGACCTTCGACCTTGGACAGCGGGGAATGGAGAATAGACGTTAGATCCCATGGTTCTACATATTTAAGTTCCGTACCATAATCTGAATGTCTGCTCGTGCCTCTCAGCCAATCAATCACGTGTCTCATGATACACACTATGTTGTACCCTCTGACATCCGGGAAATTTATCCCTCCCTCCTCCACTGACTTCATCAGTGTACGCAGCTTTATCCTGGGTTTCCTTCCCCTCCAGATAAAATCCGCATACGCTGAATTGAGTCTGCTGACATCCTTTAATGTTAACAATAACGGGATGGTCTGAAAGGGGTACAGCAGCCTGGGGAAGCTCATCATTTTTATGAGATGGCACCTTGCCAATAATGGCAGGGGTAATCCCTTCCAGCCCTTCAGCTGAGTTATGATTTTTCTGATCAGTGGACCAAAATTCATTTTATAAATTGCCTGCGCCGTCCTCCCTATGTGCACTCCCAGGTACTTGACTGATGTTTGTGCTACTGGGATTCCACTTACATGCCCCTCATTTAAGATGCCCCTGGTTGGCCCTTGGTCCCCGTGTAGGAATAACAGTTCACATTTCTTTTTGTTTAATTTAAAACCTGAAAAGGCGCCAAATTTTTCTATCATGCTAAGTGTCCGGGGCAAGTCCGCCTCAGGGTCCCCCATATATAGAATCACGTCATCAGCAAAAAGCGCTAACTTCATTTCTGTTCCCCTTATGTTGATCCCTTTGAAACTGCTATGGCCCTGCAGCACTCTTGATAGGGGTTCAATTGCCAGGTTAAATAATAGGGGGGATAGCGGGCATCCCTGTCTCGTCCCTTTCATCAGGGGGAACACATCTGACAGAAAGCCCGGGGTGTGGATCCTTGCTCCCGAGTTAGCATATAAGCTGTTAATATAGAGTCTCATCTTACCTAATATCCCCACGGCCTCCATCACCTTATCTAGCCAGATCCAGTTGACATTGTCGAACGCTTTTTCAGCGTCTAGTGTGACTAACGCTGGGCTTGCCCTCCCCTTCGTGCGCCCCAGTCTAACCGCATCAACCACTAGTATAGTCCTCCTAATGTTGGTCACCGCACTTCTCCCTTTTATAAACCCTACCTGATGTTCTGAAATTAATCTAGGCAGGACCGTAGCCAATCTATCAGCCATGATTTTAGACATTATTTTTAAGTCCTGGTTGATGAGCGAAATGGGCCTATAACTCGAAGGGTCGTCCAGGTCCTTGGAGCCCTTAGGTATTAGTTTAATGTATGCTATATTGGCGTTTTTAGGAATTTCCATTCCCCCCAAGATCGCATTAAAAACTGAAGTTAAGTCCGGGGAAATCTGTTCCCTGAGGGCTTTATAAAATTCGCTATTGAAACCATCAGGTCCTGGAGCCTTGTTAGTGCTAAGTTCCCCGATTGTTTTTGCAACCTCTTCCTCTGTAATATCTGCGTTTAAGATTTCCAGTTCTGCCTCCGTTAAGTTGGGTAGTTGGGCTTGCCTTAGCCACTCCGCCTCATCAGTCATGTCGTTATGTCCTGGCCCGTATAACTTTCTGTAATAGTCCCCCAGAGCCTTATTAATTTCCTTGGGGTCCGAGGTCACCTCCCCACCCTTTGTTTTCAATTTTGAAATTACCGTCGTCTTTCTGTTACCCCTTGCTAAATTTGCCAGCATCCTCCCCGCCTTATTCCCAAATCTATGTAAATCGGCCTCTTTATATGACCAAAATAACTGTTCCTTTTTTTTTGCCCACTCATCAAAGTCTCTCTTGGCTGCCACCCACCTATCTTTTGCCGTGACCGATCTCACTGTCAGATAATTAGTGTATGCCAGTCGCACTGCCTCGCTGTGAGAGTTGTATTTCGCGATCGTCTTTCGTTTGATCATGGCCGCATACCCCACCAAACGTCCTCTCAAGACCGCTTTCGCCGCCTCCCAGAATAATATTGGAGTCGCCCTATGCTCCTTGTTATTTTCTGAGTACTCTTCCCACCATTCTTTTATTATTTTATGGAAGTTATCCTGTCTGAGGAGGAACGACGGGAATCTCCAGATAATGTCTGATCCTCTCTTGAATTTCTCCCTAAGGTCCACTCTCACCGGACTGTGGTCCGAGATCACCATGTTCTCAATCATGCAGTTTCGCACGCCATTCGTCAGCTCCAAAGACAGCCAAATCTGATCTAGACGAGACCAGCTGTTATGCGGGTGAGAGAAATGCGTGTATTCTCTGTCATGTGGGTGGGTTAACCTCCATATATCTTTCAAGCCTATATCCTCCAATGAAACCTCTCCATAGGCTGAGCCCTTGTCCCCATGACTCAACTCACCCTCTCCCTTACTTCTATCTTCCTCTGAATCTGGCACTGCATTGAAATCTCCCGCCACTATGATGTTAGGTTCCTTGTCTGAAAGAATTATGGTTTTTATTGCGTCATGGAACTGTTTCTGCTTCGAGTTTGGGCCATAGATATTATATATACTGAGTGTTCCCGCTGGACTAGTAATTGTTAGATGTTGCCATCTTCCTTGAGCATCCTCCTCCTGAGCCACTACCTCATGACTAAGCTGTTTGTTTATCAAAATCATTGTGCCCGCCTTCCTTCCCACTGCCGCTGCCCCATAAACTGAACCCACCCAGTATTTCTTCATGCGGAAAAAATCTTCCTTCCCCAGGTGTGTTTCTTGTAATAAAGCAATATCAGTTTTTAGTCTTTTCAAGTGTCTTAGTACCATTGCCCGCTTGTTGGGTGATCTCAGACCCTTAACATTCCACGTTGTCAGCTGCACCATGACTGTCCAAATAAGTTGCTCTTATCGATATTACCCTTCAAGACCTCGACTGAAAGAAAAATGTGACTATCAATCCTGCCTTCACAAGTGACTCTACCAGAATGACATTTCTTTTCCCTAACTTGTAAATGAACCCTTATACAACATATAAAAATTATGAATCCTACAACATTAGAACAGGTTATCCCTTTAAAAGGACTTTCGGCTCTTTTTGCCATGTTAGTGACTTCCCTTCTTCCTGGCCTAAATATGAGTCTCCCAAGTCACCCCCCTGATGCGCAAATTCTAAGTTTTATCCCCCCGACAAAATACAACGGCCTTAAGAATTAAGCAAGGATTAACACATTATGTCGTATAAAATATGACCTTAGCGAGAGTTCGTCTGTTGAAAAAGTCCTGGTTTTGTGGGACCATCCTTTCAACCCGTTCGGATCCACTGTACTAGGGTCTGAAAAGCAGTCCAAAAAAAGAGAAGCAGAGCGGGAAAGAGAAAAGAGAGAGAGTTGAGGAGGAAGGTCAGAGAGAGAGAGAGAGAGAGAGAGAGAGAGAAAGAGAAAGAAAGAAAAAAAAAAAAAAAAAAAAAAAAAAAAAAAGGGGAGAAGAGAGGGAAGAGGGAAAATAGAGAGAGGAAAAGGAGGAAAGAAAAGAGAGAGGGGAGAGAGAGGAAAGAAAAGAGAGAACAGAAGAGAAGAGAGGAGAAGAAGGAGAAAGAGGAGAAGGAGGGGACACAGGAGAGGGAGAAGGGAGAGAGAAACAGGGGGAGGAGAAGAGGCAGAGAGAGCAGGAGAAGCAGGAGGGGAAAAGGAGGGAGAAGGAGAAGAGAAAGAATAAGAAAGAGGGGAGGGAGGAGAGGAGCCTCTCATCCTCCCCTCTCCGCTGTCACTGAAGATAAGAAATGCGATTGGTCCTCTCTCCCCCCGACCCCCCCACATCGACCCCCCCCCCCGTCCCCCTCCCCCCCTCTGGTCGAGGGGAACGATTAAGAGCCAATAGAAATAAGTTCAAGAGACATCACATGTCTTGGTGGCTCTCAAGGGCGCTTCTCCCTGGTGCCCGGTCTGGGACTGGGTTGCTGAGTTGGGCTCCGATTCCCCTGTCCGCTGGTCTCAGGTTGTGATTGCGATTGTCTCTCGTGTAGTCCGCCCTCTCTTCCTGTACCTGAAGAGGATCCTCCTCTGTAAGTTCCTCCCTCTTTAAATCTCCCCTCCCGTTCCTCCGGTCCTCCTCCGTCATGCTCTGACATAAGGATGTCTTCCGCCTCCTTGTGGTCTTTGTAATACGAGAATGAGCCATTGGAGTTCCTGACCTTCAATATGGCTGGGTAGAGTAGTTGGCATTTTACTCTTTTGTTGTACAGAAATGTGCACAGTTTACTGAAATCCTTCCTCCGCTTGGATACATCAACGGAATAGTCCCCAAAAATCAACAGTCTGTTTCCTTGGTATTGTAGAGGCCGTTTGCGTTCTCTAAAGGCCTTCAATATTTCTTCTTTGTGTTTGTAGTCTAGGTACTTGACTATCACCTGTCTGGCTCTTGGAGGGGATTTACCGTTTGTATTTGTATTCTGTCCATTTCCTTTGTTCACCTCCTGTTGCCTCAATGGTCCCACTCTGTGGGCTCTTTCCACTCTAAATTTTGCTTTTATACCCAACGCCTGTGGCAGTTCCGCTTCGCAGATGTTGTCTAGCTGCCCCAGAGACACCGTTTCTGGCAGCCCCACAATGCGGAGATTGTTTCGTCTCGACCTGTTTTCTAGGTCCTCTGCCTTGGCTTTCAGGTGCTCGTTGGATTGTATTAGAGTTGCTATTTGCTCTTGCATGGTCAAGATTGCCTCCTCAGAGTTAGAGATTCTCTGCTCTGTTTCTGTCAGCCTGTCAGAATGGTCAGTCAATTGCTTCTGCATGGCGGCTAGTGAGGTTTGTATTGCTGTCTCTATGGCTGTTTTTATTTCCTTAGACAGATGAGATGTCACTTCTATTGCCAGTTTTTTATAGTCCACATGGAACTCTTGTATTTGCTTGCTTTGGCCAGCAGGTGGTGCTGGTTTCCTAGGCCTTCTTGGTTGTGCTGAGCCTCTGTCTCCCTCTGGTGACTGATGGGATTGGGGTGGCAGTGGATCCTGCTGCTTCTTGCTGCCTTTACCAGGGATGCCAGAGGATGTGCTCCTCCTGTAATGTGGTTGTCCCCGTTTACCCCCGCTCTCTCTCCTCTGTCGGCCTGTACACTCCGCTGGCCCTCTCACTCCTCCATCACCCCCCCCCGTCTCAGCAGGCCCTCCCTCTCTCAACTCTCCCTCCACATCTCCCTCATCCTCCCACTGCGAGCCGCCCTCCTCTGACCCCTGCAGCCATCCCCCTCCAGCTCCGCTTCCCCCTGCCTCCTCGGCTGTGTCCTCCGTTGCTCTGCCGCTCCGGCTTACATCCATCGCCGCGCTCCCCTGCACCGCTGACTCCGCCCCCGACAGGCACTCCGGCGCCATGTTCGCAGCTTCCACCTCGTTCGTGTCAGCAGCGTCTCCGCTTCTCCCGGCTCCCTCGCCGCCACCAGCGCTCCTTAGAAGGTACCTATCCATCGCCGCTGGTCTCCGCTTCCCGTCTGTGTGGTTTTCGCCGCTTGCACAGCTGCGGGGGGGCTTCTCTCCGACTGATTCTTCCAGGGGGTGGCGGGAGTTTCTCCCTCAAGTGTCCACCTCAGCCAGGACCGGAACCGGAAGTCTATGTTTGTTTTTTTAAGCAGCATTTGGGATGATCTACACACAGTCAGCCATTGTTTTCCAGGAACAAGGAGGACAAAAAAAGATGACTCCTGGAAGAGTATGGATTTATTTACCCTTAAACGCTTAGTTAATGACAGTCACCCCAATACCTCCCACTAATCCCAAATCTGCACAATTTCTATGGTCTGCTCTGTTGGAGCAAGCATGTATCTGTGGCGCCCCTGACCTGGTCAGGCACCACTAAGTACTGCACTCAGGCTAAGTGAGTACAAAACAGGTAATCCCAGAGGCTGACTAGGGTGTGGACACACAGACACGAAGTAACCAGGAACACACACAGCTTAGAGGGGACCCCTGGGCAGACACAGAGAGGGGGCGTGGCCCTCGCATCCCAGCTAGTGGTGGGTGATGGGACTGGAGACAGAGAGTTGTGCAGTGGCAGCCAAAGGAGAAGGAGTGGAGGAGCCGCGTCTGGAGGGTAGAGCAGAAGAGCAGGACCCTGTCATACCCTGCACCTGTAGTGGCTGCTGGCGGGAGAGAGAGGCTACCCTGTGTTGCCGCCTGAAAACCACCTAGGGCAGTAGCAAGAGGTGGCTGAGTAAGGGGACTACCAGTAGACCAAGCCCGCACGGGGAGACAGGTCCCCAGAGCAGGAACCCATTTACTTGGCCTGCTAAACCTGCTGGTGAGGGTACTGTATGTGCCTCACCAACCTACACAGAGTCCGCAGCATCAGCAGCAACGAGGGGGCCCATAAGGAGGATTGAGCCTGGAGCCATCTTAACCTTGGTCCACGCTGCCCGCAAACGGGCCAGAAAGGGGAGAACGGCAGTTGTGACTTCCCTGGGTGATCCCCCAATACTAAAAGTAAGGAGTCACCCCAAACAAGAAGGGCTAGGAAGGCGAGTCAGCAGTTACCCCTACATCAGCCGAAGGGATACCTGGTTCCACCAGGTTCATCATAGCATCCCCCGGGTTGACTCACAGCTACCACCTGAAAGTGAGTAAAAACCCTGAAAGACATTGCTGCTTGTGTGTGAGTTCTTCTGCGACCTGTGGTACTACACATTACACTGGGCCCTGGGGCCAGCCTCACTCTCGGGAGGCCACAACAACTGACTAAATCTACCATCAGCCCCAGGCGTTCCCTAAACTGCAGTGGCGGTCACCGCCTGACTGCAAATACCGAGAGTGGCGTCACGATTCCCGTAGAAGTTAACCTGACCTACCTGCGGCCAGAAGATCACCAGCACGTAGAGTCCCTGAAGACCCTGAGGCGACCTGAAGGTAATGCGGGGCTCCACAACTTGTGTCACGAACAGGATCTGGACTAGACCTATTAAGACAGGTGACCATGTGCCTTGGCGGTCCGTTTGAAAAATTTGAAGCGCCGCCATGTTGCCACCGCAGAAAGTGCGCCAAGAAACAACAGCAGCCCGTGCAAGAAGAAGTAACCGCCCATGAGGAGGTGTGGGTACCCAGAGGACCCCTGGAGCGCTCTGACCTCACGAGTAAGGGGGGCAGGTCTGACCTTACCCGGCGGAGATGTTCAAGGCTGGTGGAAAAGGAAGGTTCTAGTCTGCTGCAGGAAGTGAAGCTGAGAGGTTGCAGAGAGAACCTGGTAAGCAGCGACAATGCAGGAAGAATGGTGTCCACGTGCAGTGACCCAGAACCAGGCTCTGCTGCCTGGTGGGACTGGGAGCTCGCCCAGTTCTGCGACCGTCTGCAAGCAAGAATAATGCAGCAAGTAATGGAGGGGCGCACAGAGCTCCGGGAGATGGCTGCAGCGGTTCGGGCCTATGAGAGGTGGAGCGCACGACAAGTGCCACACCGGAAGGCGACCACCCAGACCCCGATGCTGATGCCTTTGGGTGAGTCCCACGTTACCCCTGCCCGCTCGGGGAAGCTGACCCTGCTGGCGCTGTTACCGGAGGCGATCCCTGCAGCGATGCCCGCTGTGATCCATGCTGCAGTGCCCGCGGAGATCCCCGCTGCAGTTCCTTATGAGACCCCTGCTGCAACGCCACGCCCGGCCGGACCAGACTCGGCTGCAGCAGTGTCCCGTCCGGCCAGACCAGACGAGGCCGCAGCCACGCCACGTCCGACCAGACCAGACCAGGCCGCAGCAGTGTCCCACCCGGCCAGACCAGACCAGGTCGTAACGTCGTCTACCCCAGCCTGCAAAGCAGAGGCAGCCACCGCACCCCAGCCACCGACCAAAGAACCGAGTCCTGCGTCCCCGCCGGGAGAAGACCCAGTATTCTTGCGGCTCAAGGAGGAGCTGAGTGCACGTTTCCCCAAAGACCTGGTGGACACGTACATAGTCCCCAGGTAGTCACCTGGACATGGAGCGGTCCCATCAACTGTCGTAGCTAGGAAGAGCCCACCACCCTGGCCCTTCGATGAACGTCCATCCCCAGCGCTGCTGCCGGAACCACCGGAGGAGTGCTCAAGATCACTAAGGGGGAGGAGAGGCGTGGAGGCTGCAGTGCCGATTCCTGGGCAGTCGGAGGAGAATGCTGCCCCCTTGGGAAGTAAGGGAGGCCTGGAGGTCATGATGTTGCCCTACTCCCGCTGGGAAGAGGTTCCAACACCCCCTGCTGAAGAAGAGCTGACTATCTTCATGCCCAGTATGCACGTCACCTGGGAGCCCGCAGACAGACAGGTGGCGGTGATGCAGAGGCCAGCCAGCCGAATACGGCACCACGCAAGAGCAAGACCACCCCCGGTGCAGCATTCCCCAGACATGCAGAAGGAAGAGGTGACAGCCCGAGATCTGCAGGAAAAACAGTCCCTCAGAAAAGCCCAGCACAAGGTTAGAGGTCCTCTCCACTGCGGAGTGGTTGAGGAATTCAACCTGAAGACCGGCTACGGGTTCATAGTAGCGCCTGGTATCAAGGAGGGCATTTTTGTAAGTCGAAGGGATGTCCGGTCCCATCTGCCCAGAGGACACCCTGGCCGTGATCTACACATGGGAGACCTTGTAGAGTTTACCAGACACCAAGGCGAAAGAGGCTGGTATTCACTGGATGTAGTGCCATGCCCAAGGAGCTCCAGCTACAGCCCAGCAGCTTACACCAAGTCCTCACAGCAAGATAAAGACACAGAGCAAGATAAAGATACAGAGCAAGATAAAGATACAGAGCAAGATAAAGACACAGCAAGCACTACAGAGGAAGACACAGAAACCTCAAGGTGTCAAAGCCCTACAGGCAAGAGCCCTGGTTGTGCAAGGAGAAAGTCCATGTAAAGTAAAGAGTACAGCAAAGTTAAAGTTACCAGTTCTGCAGCGTTGAAGAAAAAGTTCAAGAGAATGTGCCCACAAAGACTATTGTGAGAACCCTTTCAAAAATTCTTTGCACCTGGTTTTGTGCAGTTTTCTACTAAGGACCATAAGGCTATGAACTGGCTATAGCCACAAACTCTCACAGTGTATGATAGTTACCCCAGAGGTACCAACCAGAGCACGCCTGTTTATGGGGCCTGGCTCTGCACTACCTGGAAGCACGCCTGTGATGGTGCTTGCTATCCTAAAGCTAAGAGCATGCCTGTTTATGGAGCCTGGCTCGCCTACGACAAGGGAGCATGCCTGTTTATTGGGCCTGGCTCTCCACCATAAAGAAGCGGGTACTCTGTTTGAAGCAACACCAACCAAAAACGCTGCCTCTACATTCCTGCTAGAAGTGGCCGAAGACGCCGCTCGACGGGAGAGGGGCTTGCCTTCAACCACCAGCCCCAGGAGAGGAAGATTGGAGGAAAGGTCTGGGGAAACAGATGGCCCAGACCTGGTTGCTAACAGGACCGGTGACCTACCTCCTGAGAGGGTTTTGGGTGGGTAACGGACTTGTGGGTGGGGGGGGGTGAAAAGTGGTACCTGGTGTGTTTACAATGTTTTTACATGTTTTATACTGTTTTAATGTTTTAAATGTTTTGCACTTTAAAACCTAATTGTCTTTACAGCCCGAGGACATGCTGTTGGTAACTAAGGGGGAATGTGGCGCCCCTGACCTGGTCAGGCACCACTGATTACTGCACTCAGGCTGTAATACCAGAGGCTGACTAGGGTATGGACACACAGACACGAAGTAACAAGGAACACACACACACACACAGCTTAGAGGGGACTTCTGGGCAGACCCAGGGAGGGGGCATGGCCCTCGCATCCCAGCTAGTGGTGGGTGGTGGGACTGGAGACAGAGAGTTGTGCAGTGGCAGCCAAAAGAGAAGGAGTGGAGGAGCCACGTCTGGAGGGTAGAGCAGAGGAGCAGGACCCTGTCAGACCCTGCACCTGTAGTGGCTGCTGAGGGGGAGAGAGGCTACCCTGTGTTGCCGCCTGAAAACCACCTAGGGCAGTAGCAAGAGGTGGCTGAGTAAGGGGACTACCGGTAGACCAAGCCCGCACGGGGAGACAGGTCCCCAGAGCAGGAACCCATTTACTTGGCCTGCTAAACCTGCTGGTGAGGGTACTGTATGTGCCTCACCAACCTACACAGAGTCCGCAGCATCAGCAGCAACGAGGGGGCCCATAAGGAGGATTGAGCCTGGAGCCATCTTAACCTTGGTCCACGCTGCCCGCAAATGGGCCAGAAAGGGGAGAACGGCAGTTGTGACTTCCCTGGTTGATCCCCTCAATACTAAAAGTAAGGAGTCACCCCAAACAAGAAGGGCTAGGAAGGCGAGTCAGCAGTCACCCCTACATCAGCCGAAGGGATACCTGGTTCCACCAGGTTCATCATAGCATCGGCCGGGTTGACTCACAGCTACCACCTGAAAGTGAGTAAAAACCCTGAAAGACATTGCTGCTTGTGTGTGAGTTCTTCTGCGACCTGTGGTACTACACACTTACACTGGGCCCTGGGGCCAGCCTCACTCTCGGGAAGCCACAACAACTGACTGCATTTACCATCAGCTCTAGGCGTTCCCTAAACTGCAGTGGCGGTCACCCCCTGACCGCAATTACCGAGAGTGGCGTCACAATTCCCGTAGAAGTTAACCTGACCTACCCGTGGCCAGAAGATCACCAGCACGTGGAGTCCCTGAAGACCCTGAGGCGACCTGAAGGTAATGCGGGGCTCCACATATCCATGATAGATTTTATATAGACAAATGATCAATCTTAAATAAAACAACCAAACAGCTCCACATGCTTGTTAAACTAGTGTGTGTATGAGGAATCATTGTGTAGAGATTCCCCAAACTTCCATTGCCATGATTGTGTACAGGCACAACTGATAGAGAAAGATCAATGTAACATTGATAGAGGGAAGCAGATCTCTATACTTGAATCACAACTGCTGGAGATGAAAAATCATTGTGTTGAAATGGAGAAAAAGCTGACTCAGTTTAGTGCTGAGGTTATAGAAAAGAATGTGACAATTAATCAGTTGAATGATACATTTTCTGCCAGTTCTAAACTTAGAACTTGTATGCAAAATATCATGAATAATTTTCCAAGCATGTTGCCAGCCTTATTGTCTGAGAAACCAAGGGCAGATTCTAAACTAATTTTGCCATGTGCAGGCCAAAGGGGGGAGTAATGGAATAAATGATCTAATATTTCAAAATTTGATCCCATTAACAAAACGTAAAGGTGAACATGATTTTTCTAATTAAGAAAGAATGTAAAAGGAAAATTGTTAAAAGTACATCATTACTATTGGAACAATTTAAAAGATCTAAATAGAATAAACCATGTACTTATAGAGGTACAAAATCAGGGATCACATGTGTTAGATGCTATTCCTGCAATGGCTTAGGTCATATTGCCAGGTAATGCAAATGGTCTGGAACTAAAATGGAGAAGAAACATGGCTCTCTTCAATGCTTCAAATGTGATCTTTTTGGACATATTGCAAGGAATTGTAAATCTAGCAATAATGTGAACGAGAGTAGAAATGTAAAAGAACTAAATAGCCAGAAAAGTGTTGTTTATTTTTCTCATATTATATCACATACAGTCATATGAAAAAGTTTGGGCATCCCTAATAATGTTAACCTTTTTTCATTATAACAATTTGGGTTTTTGCAACAGCTATTTCAGTTTCATATATCTAATAACTGATGGACTCAGTAATATTTCTGGATTGAAATAAGGTTTATTGTGCTAACAGAAAATGTGCAATCCGCATTTAAACAAAATTTGACAGGTTCAAAAGTATGGGCACCTCAACATAAAAGTGACATTAATATTTTGTAGATCCTCCTTTTGCAAAAATCACAGCCTCTAGTCGCTTCCTGTAGCTTTTAATGAATTCCTGGATCCTGGATGAAGGTATATTTAACCATTCCTGTTTACAAAACAATTCCAGTTCAGTTAAGTTTGATGGTCGCCGAGCATTGACAGCACGCTTCAAATCATCCCACAGATTTTCAATGATATTCAGGTCTGGGAACTGGGATGGCCAGAATATTGTAATTGCTCCTCTGCATGACTGCCTGAGTAGCTTTGGAGCATTGTTTTGCTGAAATATCCATCCCCTGCGTAACTTCAACTTCATCACTGATTCTTGCACATTATTGTCAAGAATCTGCTGATACTGAGTTGAATCCATGCGACCCTCAACTTTAGCAAGATTCCTGGTGACGGCATTGGCCACACAGCCCCAAAGCATGATGGAACCTCCACCAAATTTTACTGTGGGTAGCAAGTGCTTTTCTTGGAATGCCGTGTTTTTTTGCCTCCATACATAACGCCTTTTTGTATGACCAAACAACTCAATCTTTGTTTCATCAGTCCACAGGACCTTCTTCCAAAATGTAACTGGCTTGTCCAAATGTGCTTTTGCATACCTCAGGCGACTCTGTTTGTGGCGTGCTTGCAGGAACGGCTTCTGTCGCATCACTCTCCCATACAGCTTCTCCTTGTGCAAAGTGCGCTGTATTGTTGACCGATGCACATTGACACCATTTGCAGCAAGATGAAGCTGCAGGTCTTTGGAGGTGGTCTGTGGATTGTCCTTGACTGTTCTCACCATTCTTCTTCTCTGCCTTTCTGATATTTTTCTTGGTCTGCTACTTCTGGGCTTAACAAAAACTGTACCTGTGTTCTTCCATTTCCTTACTATGTTCCTCACAGTGGAAACTGACAGTGTAAATCTCTGAGACAACTTTTTGTGTCCTTCCCCTGAACAACTATGTTGAATAATCTTTGTTTTCAGATCATTTGAGAGTTGTTTTGAGGAGCCCATGATGCCACTCTTTATAGGATATTCAATTAGGAGAGCAACTTGCAAATGGCCACCTTAAATACCTTTTCTCATGATTGGATACATCTGCCTATGAAGTTCAAAGCTCAATGAGGTTACAAAACCAATTTAGTGCTTTAGTAAGTCATTAAAAAGTAGTTAGGAGTGCCCATACTTTTGCCCCGGTCAAATTTTGTTTAAATGCGGATTGCACATTTTCTGTTAGTACAATAAACCTCACTTCAATCCAGAAATATTACTCAGTCCAACAGTTATTAGATATATGAAACTGAAATAGCTGTTGCAAAACCCCAAATTGTTATAAAGAAAAAAGGTTAACATTAATAGGGGTGCCCAAACCTTTTCATATGACTGTATGTGCAAAAAGGTGGACATGTGAAAAACAGGAAGAAAATACTGGGTTCAGCTAACCTTGTGTAGGCCTTGAAGAGGGCTGGTAGTATTTCTTATGTGTATACAGTGTAAGGCATATAGAATTTTGTTTTATTAGTTTCTATGTATTATTATATTATGGTTGTTTTACATTTAGATTGTTTTATTATTGTTTATAAGGTATTTGTTCTTTTGGTAACGGAAATAATCGTCAGTTCTTGGAGGCTCAGACAGGTTAAGGATAGTGTAATCTTAGTTGTTATGTAAATGTAATTTAAATTTGAACCCAGTCTTAGGGGTACTTTGCACGCTGCGACATCGCTAGCCAATGCAAGTGATGCCGAGCACGATAGTACCCGCCCCCGTCGCAGATGCATTATAGCTTGTGATAGCTGCCGTAGCAAACATTATTTCTACTGCAGCTTCACACAGACTTACCTGCCCTGCGACGTCGCTCTGGCCGTTGACCCGCCTCTTTCCTAAGGGGGCGGGTCGTGCGGCGTCACAGCGACGTCATACGGCAGGCGGCCAATAGAAGCGGAGGGGCGGAGATGAGCGGGACGTAAACATCCCGCCCACCTCCTTCCTTCCGCATTGCCGGTGGACGCAGGTAGGAGATGTTCCTCGCTCCTGCGGCTTCACACACAGTGATGTGTGCTGCCGCAGGAACGAGGAACAACAACGTATCTTCTATTGGTGCGACATTAGGAAAATGTCCGAGCTACACAGATCACCGATTTATGACGCTTTTGCGATCGTTTATTGGCACATCTAGGCTTTACACGTTGCGACGTCGTTACCGGCGCCGGATGTATGTCACTTTCGATTTGACCCCGACGATATCGCAGTAGCGATGTCGCAACGTGCGAAGTACCCCTTAGTTTGTTGGTTGGTTTCTGTATTTTTTTTTTTTTATCAGACCTCCTATGACGTGAATGAGCTTGTACTCTTGTTTTAAGTTGCTGTTTTTCGATAGTTTTACAGGAGTAATTCAGATTGCAGAGATGAGGATGTGGCAGAACAGGAAATGTAAATTGCTTTGTCACCTCTAAATTAAGTAGATGCGAGGGTTGGCTGTTTCCGTATTTTTTGGACTATGAGACGCACTGGACTATAAGACACACCCTGTTTTTTTAGAGAAGGAAAATAGGAAAATATAATTTTAAGCAAAAAATGTGGTCATGATACACTGTTATGGGGCGAGGATCTGTTGCTGACACTGTTATGGGGGTAATGTCCCCAAATTCTCTGCTAAGGTACCCCATCCTGGTAATGATCCTCCTGCCTTGTACATGAACCCCATGCTTGTATACATATGTCCCTCATCCTGGTATAGCCCCCATCCTGCTATATACTGCCATCCTGGTATGTGCTCCCATCTTGCTATATACCCTTTCCAGGCATATGGCCGCATCCTGCTATATATCCCCATCCTGGGATATAGCCGAATCCTGTTATATACCCCCATCCTGACATTTGGCCACATCCTGCTATGTACCCCATCCTGCTCATAATATACCCCATCCAGGTGTATGGCTGCATCCTGCTATCTACCCCCATCCTGCTATCCACCCCATCCTGCTATATGCCCCCATCCTGCTATATACCCCATCCTGCTATATTGCCTGCATCTTGTGGCACACAAAAAAAAAAAATGTTCATACTCACCTTTCCCCACTCCCTGCAGCATCGCTCCTCCTCCCATCTGTGTCAGCAGCAGTGGCACTGAGTTGAGCCGGCCACGATCCCTGCAGCATCGCGATGTCCTCTTGTCTGTGCCAGCCGCGGCTGTGTGTGGACACATGAGCACAGCGATTACATCATTGCTGTGTGCACCGCTAGTCTCCACACACAGCCGCGGCCGACACAGACAGGAGGACTTCGCGATGCTCCAGGGATCGTGGCCGGTGAGTATACTGATTCACTGCACCCAGCGCTGATGATGGTGCTGCGCGGGAAGCAGTGAATACAGCCGTGCATTATCACTCCAGGCTGTAGTTGCCAGGTGTGATCATGTGGGCCGGCTGTTTATTATGCGCGCATCCCCCCGCCCATTATCCCACCCACCTATCAGCTTCAGCGCTGAGATGATGGGCGGGATGATGGGCGTGCATATTAAATGAGCGGGCCCACGTGGTCACGGCAGGTGCTGCTCCAGGCTGCTCGTGCTGCTGATAACCTGCTCCACCGCAGCAACCTCATTCCCTGCAGCCATGCCCTACATTCAGACTATAAGACGCACCCCCCACTTTCCCCCAACATTTGGGGGAAAAAAGTGCGTCTTATAGTCCGAAAAATACGGTACATCATTTGTATTACGAAAGACTGGCCGAAGTTAAATATTAGGAAACTGTTTTTTTGTGTTTCTATGAACATTTAGTTTGAATACAGATTGTTTTTTACGTGAGCAAAGACAGGCACAGAGACATGAATAGATAATGAGCGAACACGGTGTAGTGACGTATTATTCTTTGTGCATAGATCTTGAAGTTTGGACGATTAACATAGTTTTATTTAAAAGTTGATGAAGGAAACAGATAAAAACAGTGTATCTAAGTTAGTTGTTTTTTTTTTACAACAGTACAAGTTGGTAGGCTTAGTAGAGGTTAAAGTAACAATGGACTAGGGACAGACTAAGGAAAATTGCATTTATTCTGTGATGGTCAAGATAAAATTTCCAGAGGTGCCCACTAAATTATATCAAGAGTGGTGACTCTGTAGTAACAGCTACACCCATATATATGCAATAGAATGAGTGAGTTTGGTGCAGCAGGGCAGCATAAAATAAAACATTGCATGTATTATGTCAAATACATCTGAAAATAAAACAAAGAGGGAGATCTAAATAATGGCCTAAAGCGGACCACCATTAACCCCATAGGAGTATAATGAAAAAATACCTGGTAGAGACTCAAATAGACATATAGACCTATATTAATGAAAAAGAATCAAGAAACTACCTTCATGCAAACCTGAGTGTAATTTTATTAACTCATTAATCATAGAAACACCAATAAAACATACAATTAGAACAAAAGTGCTGGTGAGGAGACAAAAAAGGCAAGAGCACCCAGACACTGACCAATTCATAATAAGGAGGTGGGTATTAAAGTGCCTATGCAAGATAGCAGCTTCAGTATTTTCACACAGTAGGAGATATCCGGCCCACAGAAAAAGTGCTCAAATGCAATAGCAGCATAGCTAGATCCAGCAAAAAGTACAGGGATACCAGTTCCCACTCCTCATAAAAAGCAATTGCAAAACCAAAAACCCAAGAAGCGGCTCACTATGGAGAAACACTTACCCATAGTACCTCCTTTGGCGACCCCCCCACAACAAGCCCATGCGAAACGCACGTTTGGGTCCCAGTGATACATCTCCTTACTAACCTGGAGGTACTATGGGTAAGTGTCTCTCCACAGTAAGCCGCTTTATGGGTTTTTGATTTACTATAAGATTGGATACTATAAGATTGGCAACGATGTCATTCGTACCCCATTACACCAGGATGGAAAAACTGGCAGGGTGAGGGAATGTAGACAGGTTATGATTAAAGGTACCCCGAAATGAGGGAGGTGCTCTACGTGGCGAAGCCCATTTACCGGTTGTGAAACCAGGCAGTCCCATCACATCAGGACGCCAGGAAGAAAATGGTATATTCTGTAAATGGAAAGGGTTACAGTACAGCAGGGAGGAGTTACCAAAATGGTTAATGTTTAGATACCTAAGAATAATACTTCCGTCCATCCTAAACTATTATCAGTTACAGGGTTAAGCAGACACATATTAGCTCCAGCACAAAATTTCCCTCAACTGTATTGTCATGATTTCAACAACAGGGGGATTGTAGCAGGAAAATGGTTTTACATTTTATATATATATATATATATATATATAACCCGCCCCAGGGCCGTGGGGTACTCGGTTTCGGGTATTGGTTAATGGGATTATGTCACGGGGGCCTGTGCCCAGTTCCATGGCCCTGGTGGTCGCTGAAAGTCAATAAATAATAAAAATAAACTAAAAAAAAATAATAAAGAAAATAAATAAATAAATAAAAAAATAAAAGCATTTTGTGACGCCACCTACGGTTCCAATATGGTTACTGGGGCTAACAGGTCAGACCTCTGGGGTGATGGTTAGGCAGCCAGTTGTTTACGCTTCCCGTAGGTGAAGCGGGGTCCCCAGGGCAGTTTTAGCAGTACACAGATATGGCGGCCGTTTTTCCTCACAGCCTTTTCAACTGTCACTTTAGTGCAGCAGCCTATGGCTCCTCAGATGAAGAAATAAAGTATGTCACACCAATTCATTAACTCTGACCAGATTTTACTTGCAGGTGTTGAAAAGGGGTTCAGTTTCTGATGTTACAGTTTTTGGTGATCTGGGAACAGTTCAGGATCTCTGCACCAGGTCAGTTGTGTGGCCTCCCTGCTGCGCTGTGTTTCTCCTTGGTACTAGGCTGCCTGTAGCTATATCTTGTCCCTCTCTCACTGTCTTCACCTGTATGACAGGCGGCGGGAGCTTCTCTAAGGGGCACTGCTGTACTCACTGTGGTCCCTAAACTCTGTGTAGTGACTTTGCCTTCAGGTGCTGCTGCGGCCAGGAGATTTGCAGTCTCCCTGGACCCCGGTCTTTATTGCTGGGCAGATTAGATCCCTCACAATTTCGGATGCCGGTGTCCGATAATCAGCGCTGTTCCTTGGGGATGAACCGGTCTGGCTCCAACTCCCCGGTCACTCCTCTTTTGCCTCACTCTTGGTCCCTCAGGCGGTCACACAGTTACTTGTGCGGGCTAAGCACTGCCCTCTCCATTTTGATGTCTTCCCTCACTCTGCTCGCACAGTCTCCTGTGTCTCCAACTGTCAACTGTATCTCTGACTCCGCATCCAAACCTGGAATTATAGGGGACGTCACCTGAACTCGACTTGTAGAGCTCCCCCTCCAGGCTTGGAGTGGAAATGTTGTATGTGGGATTACCTAATGTGGAGATCCTTCCCTGCCCAGGTACAGGTATATTTGTGGCAACTGAACCCTGGGGTGCCACATTCCCCCTTAGTTAAATTCAGTACTCCTGGACTGGAAACACAAACTTATAAAACATTAGCAACAATAAAGAGTAGTACAAAGTCTTAAAAAATAAAAATTACAAAAACCAATAAAACAGAAAAATGCAGTCCTTCCGCTGCAAAATGTGAGTATGGTAAATATAAGAAAGTTTTTGACCACTACCAGTTCTGTGGTCTATTGGTCCATAAAAGTTCAAGAAGATGCAAAAGTTCATGCAAAAAGTCCTGCAGGCTCAACACGCTTGACGGTTACGGATTTACTTAGTTGCAATAAACAAATAAATAAAATATTTTTACATTTTACTAACTACTACACTTTCTATTTAATATTCTTCTATATAACGGGATGGGGGCTGACCAAAGTTGCTACGGCTAGACCTACGTAATGCCTGTGTCACAACTGGTCGGTGCAGTGTACTGGTACCTAGTGCTGGTGCTATGCGTGCACTATCTACTAGTCTGCATGAGGATTTACGCAATATTGGTATGCGTGAATGTTGTCTTAGTCTTACCATAGGACTGGCAGGATCCCCAATAGCAGGGTTCTACTGCGACAGGTAGTTCTTCTGAAACGTTGACCGGTTCTTCCAGTCTTTCTGGGACTTCTACTGGTTGAGCGCCAGTCAATAATGGTATAATTATGGCTCCATTGTACTGAGGCCAACTTTCAAGAAAATCACAAAGTACTGTTCTTAGCATCTTTTCTTTCTTTTCCTCTTTAGGTTGAGGTATACAGGGGATTACTTCTTTTTGCTTCAACTGTTCAGGACATTTTTTAAGGTGGTCTCTAGAAACTGCTGCTGCCGTTTTTCCCTTATCCTTGCTGATTAAGCAGATTTTCTTGTTGTCAAATTTAGAGGGCAATACTGTGTATGGTTCTGCTTCCCACTGGTCATCAAGCTTATGGTTCTTTCTTTTTCTTTTTAGAACCATCTCTCCAGGTAATAAAGGAGCAGCTGGTGCATTCTTGTTATAATCTTTCTCTTGCCTTTCTCTAATTTGGTCTAGGCTTCTTTCTATGCACTCCTGTACCTTTTTGTACTGCTCTTGGCACTTAGTGTCCCAATCAGCTTCAGGTGAACTGGTTTCAGGAACAACAATTCCCATTTCTAAGTCAA
This sequence comes from Anomaloglossus baeobatrachus, assembly GCF_048569485.1. Classification (NCBI taxonomy): domain Eukaryota; kingdom Metazoa; phylum Chordata; class Amphibia; order Anura; family Aromobatidae; genus Anomaloglossus; species Anomaloglossus baeobatrachus. Next base: position 128,692,951 of record NC_134356.1, read on the forward strand.
CTGGTAACTTCCCGGGTCTTGCTCTCATCAAGTATGCTGGCGTGCAATTGGTGGAACTCACAGGGATGTTGTTGTACATGTCCACTAAATCAGGCAACTTCTCTGGCCACATGCTTCTTTCTTCCAAGGGCAAGGTTTTCAACAGGTCTATAACCACCTGGTTCATTTTCTCACATATGCCGTTTGTTTGTGGGTGATTTGGTGTGGTTCGGATTTTCTTACATCCATACAGGTTGCAAAACTCCTGGAACACTTCAGCTTTGAACGCAGAACCTTGATCCGTCAACACCTGTTCCGGGTAGCCATGTGGTCTGCAGAAGTAGGCTTGAAAGGTTCTCGCTGCGGTTCTTGCTGTCAAGTCCTTTACAGGTACTACAACCAGAAACCGGGAATAGTGGTCCACCATAGTGAGGGCATACGTATAGCCAGATCTACTGGGTGTCAATTTCACATGGTCCAAGGCTACAAGTTCCAGCGGCTGCTTGGTGACAATTGGTTGTAGTGGAGCTCTTTGACTGTCACGATCCTTTCTTCTCAGGTTGCATGGGCCACAGTTTCAGCACCAGTTCTCAATGGTAGTTCTCATGCCAAACCAATAGAACCTGCTGCGTAACAGTACCTCAAGCTTCTTCCACCCGAAGTGTCCTGCTCCATCATGGTACACCTCCAGCACCATCTGAACATCTCTCTTCGGTACCACTATTTGCCACACCCTCTCATAGGTTTGGAAGTTGATGTAGTGTCTGCATAGTCTACCCCTGTAGATGAACAATCTGCTCTTTTCCTTCCACAGGTGCTGCGCTTCCGGTGGGGAATCTGGGCTAAGACTTGAGTCTGGTTGGATTATTAGCTCTTTAACTAGGCGAACAGCCGGATCGCTGTCTTGCGTTTCCTCCCACCCGTGGTAAGGTAACGGGTTCAGCGTGGCTTCTTGGCGTTTGCCTTTAACACCTTGGTTACACTGGGATGCACTGTTGCGGTGAAAAGCCGGCAGCTCTATCTCTTCTAGCTCATCCGAGTCTTCTCCTGCATCTGGTAAATGGGGCATTCTCGACAATGCATCAGCGTTAGCATTTTTGCGGCCTGCCCGATATTTGATGGTGAAGTCATAGTTTGACAACCGGGCCATCCATCGCTGCTCTAGTGCACCTAGCTTTGCGGAGTCCAAGTGAGTAAGCGGGTTGTTATCCATAAATATGGTAAACTTCGCAGCCGCCAGGTAGTGCTTGAATCGTTCAGTGACGGCCCAGACTAAGGCCAGGAATTCCAGCTTGAACGAACTGTAGTTTTCTGGGTTTCTCTCAGTAGGACGGAGCTTCCTGCTTGCAAAGGCAATTACACGTTCTTTGCCATTCTGCACCTGCGACAGCACAGCTCCCAATCCCACATTACTGGCATCTGTGTACAGCACGAATTGCAGATTATAATCAGGGTAGGCCAGGATTTCCTCACTGGTCAGGGCCCACTTTATGTGCTTGAAGGAGTCTTCTTCTTTCTCACCCCATTTAAACGGAGGGCCGGAAGTCTTGCCCTTTTTGGTCTGGCCTACCAGGAGATCTTGCAAAGGCGCCGCTATTTTCGTGAAGTCCTTTATGAACCTCCTGTAGTATCCTACCAGCCCCAAGAACTGACGCACCTCTTTGACGGTTGTTGGCTTTGGCCAGTCTCTGATAGCAGTGACCTTTTCAGGGTCTGGTGCCACACCATCGGCACTGGCCACATGCCCAAGATACTGAACCTTCGGCTTCAGCAAATGGCATTTTGAAGGCTTTAGTTTCATACCAAACTTTGACAATGCTTCAAACACCTCAGCCAGGTGCTCCAGATGTTCCTCATACGTCTTGGAATACACGATGACGTCATCAAGATATATCAGTACAGTCTCGAAGTTTCGGTGCCCCAGGCAACACTCCATCAGCCTTTGGAACGTGGCGGGTGCATTGCAGAGTCCAAACGGCATGCTGTTGAACTCACACAGACCCATCGGCGTCGTGAATGCGGTCTTCTTTCGATCTTCTTCTGCCATGGAAACCTGCCAATACCCACTGGTAAGATCTAAGGTGGAAAAGAAATTAGCAGCTTTCAGTGCAGCAAGTGATTCCTCAATGCAGGGCAACGGGTAAGCATCCTTGTGTGTTATGCGGTTTATCTGCCTATAGTCAACGCACATCCTCATTGTGCCATCTTTCTTTCTTTCTTACCAGGACAAGTGGGGCTGACCAGGAGCTACAACTATCTTTAATAACCTCAGCTTCCTTCATTTTCCGTAACATATCTTTAGCACACTGATAGTGAGCTGGTGGTATAGGCCTGTATCTCTCTTTTATAGGTGGATGGTCTCCCGTGGGTATGCGATGGTGTACCCCTTTTATCTGCCCAAAGTCTAATGGATGCTTACTAAAGACCCATTCATATTCCTTCACCACCCGATAAACTCCGTGCCTTTGGTAAGAAGGGGTGGAATCAGTGCCGACATGCAGCTTCTGACACCAGTCCTCCAGCTGTCCCTTGGAGCTGTTGTCCTCCGCCTGGTCGGACGGGGTCAAGGGTTCCACTGCCTGAATTGAGTTGTTGTTGACAGTGAACAACTTGGCAACAGTAGCATATCTGGGTAGCTTGACCTCTTCCTCTCCACAGTTTAAAACTCGTACAGGTACCCTCCCTTTGCATACATCAACTATCCCCCTGGCTGTCAGGACTGTGGGCCTACTATCTGAGTACATGGGCTCTACCATTGCCTGGTAATCCCGCCCTCTGAGGCCTATAGCTGCCCGACACCAAATCATCACTTCACTTCTTGGGGGTAACACAATGGGGAATGGGTCGCTTACCCGTACACTGCCGATTTCTCCACCAGACAACTCTACCTGTTGTCTCTGCAGAAGGGCTTTGATTTCTTTCTGTAAAACCCTCTGCTGCCCGATGCTGGCAGTTTCTGCAACCTGGTGGAGCAAGAAAAGAACTTCTCCTAGACAATTTTCAACAACATTAGTACCTAATATCATTGTTGGATTTCTTTCACGACAATCAGTATCCACCACAATAAGTCCTTGGCCCTTTAGCTCCTCCCTCCCCACCTTTATGGTCCCCTCCTTGTACCCTACTTGTGATACCGGCTGTCCATTAGCAGCATATATAGTAAGGTCTGGGTCTGGGCGAGTGAGCTCAGAATCGGCCCAAAATCTTTTGTAAAGGATATGCGGGATCGTCGTCACCTGTGAGCCAGTGTCCAATAGAGCAAGTGTGGGAATGCCATCTAGCACGATAGATAGGAATGGTCGTCCTCCCACATATCTATCGTGCCAGTTCGATGGGCCTGGTTGTTTTATTCCTGGTGGCTGGCCCGCTGCCCCAGGAGTCGCTGGTTTAAAGGATATGACCTGGCAAAGTGGCCCGCCTCGTTACAACGGCGGCAGATAGGTTGTCCTGACGAGTCGTAGCGGTCGTTGGGTCTTCCTCTGGGCGGTGGGTTCCTCCTTCCTCGCATCCATGGGATGTCCTCAGGGCTGTCAGCCAACTGGATCCTCTCCGACGACTGTGGTTTCTGCTGGAGTTGCATGGCCTTTAGGAGCATGGCCACATCTTTTGTCAGCTGCTGTACCTGGGAATGCAAGTCATCAGAGGCACCAGGTATTACAGTCTGTCCATTGATTTCTGCTGTAGTTAAGGAAAGGGATGCCACCTCTGAGGGAGAGGTGATGGCTTGCCGCGGTTGAGGTGCGGGGTCTGTAGTCACAGGGACTCGCAGTGCTCTCATGGCCCGGTTCTTCAGAGTTACAAAGTCTAGACTCCGATGCTCCATGACCCATAGACGCAGCTGTGTTTGATGAATTGGTGAATGTAGCCCCTGAAGAAACTGTTCAATTAACATTTTCTCTTCCTCTCATGCACTTTCAGGGTCTACCTGCTTTACAGCCTGCAGCGCCTCCTGAAGGTTCAATGCATAATCCCGTATGCTATCCTGCGGTCTTTGTTTGCAGTTGTAAAACCTCATTCTTAGCTCAGCTACAGTACGAGTTTCAAAAGCAGGTTTTAAATAAGCAAATATCTGGGTTATTGTCCTTTTATCTGTATTCAGCCAGGATTTAACCTCTCGCTCTGCTGCATCCGTCAGTTGCCCCAGCAAAACAGACACTTTTTGCTTGTCAGTCATAGAGTATATATCCAGGAAATTGCACATCTTTTCTCTAAATTCAGCTAGGGTATTAGGCTCCCCAGCATATTGCGGTAACCATGCCGCCCCTGGGACATACGGCAGAGCAAGCGGCATGATCGGGGCTACAGCTTCAGGTGCTGCAGCTGCTCCAGCGGCATCAGCATCGCCTTGCATCTCCATCCTCACTGTAGCGCAGTTAGTTTTTCAAATGCTCAAAATGGCGGCAAAGTTCAGTTATTATTAAACAGTTTTCAAGGCACACGTTACCCAGGGTTACTGGGCCTTGTCCAGATCCTGTTCGTGACGCCAAAAGCTGACCCGCCCCAGGGCCGTGGAGTACTCGGTACTGGGTATTGGTTAATGGGATTATGTCATGGGGGCCTGTGCCCAGTTCCGTGGCCCTGGTGGTCGCTGAAAGTCAATAAATAATAAAAATAAAAAAAATAAACTAAAAAAAATAAAGAAAAAAATAAATAAATAAATAAAAGTATTTTGTGACGCCACCTACAGTTCCAGTATGGTTACTGGGGCTGCAGGTCAGACCTCTGGGGTGATGGTTAGGCAGCCAGTTGTTTACGCTTCCCGTAGGTGAAGCGGGGTCCCCAGGGCAGTTTTAGTAGTACACAGATATGGCGGCCGTTTTTCCTCACAGCCTTTTCAACTGTCACTTTAGTGCAGCAGCCTATGGCTTCTCAGATGAAGAAATAAAGTATGTCACACCAATTCATTAACTCTGAACAGATTTTACTTGCAGGTGTTAAAAAGGGGTTCAGTTTCTGATGTTACAGTTTTTGGTGATCTGGGAACAGTTCAGGATCTCTGCACCAGGACAGTTGTGTGACCTCCCTGCTGCGCTGTGTTTCTCCTTGGTACTAGGCTGCCTGTAGCTATACCTTGTCCCTCTCTCACTGTCTTCACCTGTATGACAGGCGGCGGGAGCTTCTCTAAGGGGCACTGCTGTACTCACTGCGGTCCCTAAACTCTGTGTAGCGGTTTTGCCTTCAGGTGCTGCTGCGGCCAGGAGATTTGCAGTCTCCCTGGCCCCCGGTCTTTATTGCTGGGCAGATTAGATCCCTCACAATTTCGGATGCCGGTGTCCGATAATCAGCGCTGTTCCTTGGGGATGAACCGGTCTGGCTCCACCTCCCCGGTCACTCCTCGTTTGCCTCACTCTTGATCCCTCAGGCGGTCACACAGTTACTTGTGCGGGCTAAGCACTGCCCTCTCCATTTTGATGTCTTCCCTCACTCTGCTCGCACAGTCTCCTGTGTCTCCAACTGTCAACTGTCTCTCTGACTCCGCCTCCAAACCTGGAATTATAGGGGACGTCACCTGAACTCGACTTGTAGAGCTCCCCCTCCAGGCTTGGAGTGGAAATGTTGTATGTGGGATTACCTAATGTGGAGATCCTTCCCTGCCCAGGTACAGGTATATTTGTGGCAACTGAACCCTGGGGTGCCACATTTACAATACACATGCCCCATGACATCACAGTTTGCAGCCAATGACAGGAGAAATTAATCTTCTATATTGCCTGACCTCATATCCTACGGGTCCTATTTCTTCACTCTTCTCTCTTGCTCCTCTCATGGAACAGCATGATGTGTGACCAACATGGCTGATATCATCTGATAAAGGGATGGCATCATAGTGTTGGATGGGCTGTAACTGTAACTATGTAAGTGTTTTAGTCAAAGTGGGTGGTATGTAATTGTGGATTTAATTGTGTATTTATGAAGGTATCAACTGGTGTTTTCCTTTATTGCATATGTGTTTAATTTAGTATATGCTTTTCATATCGATTACATTTGCTAGTATTATACACTGTGCGCAGAATTATTAGGCAAATTAGTATTTTGATCACATGATAATTTTATACATGTTGTCCTACTCCAAGCTGTATAGGCTTGAGAGCCAACTACCAATTAAGTAAATCAGGTGATGTACATCTCTGTGATAAGGAGGGGTGTGGTGTAATGACATCAACACCCTATATAAGGTGTGCTTAAAGAGAACCTGTCAGCAGAAATTTTGCAATAAACCTAAAAGATTCCCCCTCTGCAGCTCCTGGGCTGCATTATGGAAAGGTTCCGGTTTCTATTGTGCCCTTTTTGAGACAAAAATAAAGACTTTATAAAGTCTTACCTTTTTGTATGCAAATCTTTTTTTATGTACACAGGGGCGGGCTCTCTTGCATCTGTTAGTCGCCCTCCTGCCGCTTTACGCCATCCCCCATCGCTCATTTCCATAACTGAGGACACCGCCCAGTGCTCCCAAGGTCTCACGCATGCGCCGTGCCACTCTCGCGGGACTGAGCACTGTGCAGAGTGTGACCGCTGGTAACGTGATTGCGCAGGCGTGAGATTATGGGCGCTGCTGTGATTGTCATCAGCAAGTTCCCGCCAATAATCTCGTGCCCCCGCTTTCCCCTCTGCCTCCACTGATCTGCGCAAGCGCTGGCCAGATGAACCCACGTCACCTCTTACCCATCTTTCCCTGGAGCAGGAAATAGATGGGAGGAGCGGAGCAGCATAACGGTGGAGGCAAAGTGAAAAGCGCGGGCACGAGATTATGGGCAGGTACTTGCTGATGAAAATCACAGCGCCACCCACAATCTCATACCTGCGCAATCATATCACCAGCGGTCACACTGCACAGTGCTCACTCCCGCGAGAGTGGCACTGGGCATGCTCGGGGACCTCTGGAGCACTGGGCGGCGTCCTCATGTATGGAAATGAGCGATGGGGACGGCGTAAAACGGCAGGAGGGTGACTAACGGACGCAAGAGAGCCCGCCCCCGTGTACATAAAAAAAGATTAGCATACAAAAAGGTAACACTTTATAAAGTATTTATTTTGGTCTCAAAGGGGGCACAATAACAACAGGAACCTTTCCAGAATGCAGCCCAGGAGCTGCAGAGGGGGAATCTTTTAGGTTTATTGCAAAATTTCTGCTTACAGGTTCCCTTTAATTATTAGGCAACTTCCTTTTCTTTGCCAAAATGGGTCAGAAGAGAGATTTGACGGGCTCTGTAAAGTCCAAAATTCTGAGATGCCTTGCAGAGGGATGCAGCAGTCTTGAAATTGCCAAACTTTTGAAGCGTGATTACCAAAAAAATCAAGCGTTTCATGGCAAATAGCCAACAGGGTCGCAAGAAGCGTGTTGGGAAAAAAAGGCGCAAAATAACTGCCCATGAAATGAGGAAAATCAAGCGTGAAGCTGCCAAGATGCCATTTGCCACCAGTTTGGCCATATTTCAGAGCTGCAATGTTACTGGAGTATCAAAAAGCAAAAGGTGTGCCATACTCCGGGACATGGCCAAGGTAAGGAAGGCTAAAAAAATGACCACTTTTGAACAAGAAACATAACATAAAACGTCAAGACTGGGCCAAGAAATATCTTAAGACTGATTTTTCAAAGATTTTATGGACTGATGAAATGAGAGTGACTCTTGATGGGCCAGAGAGCTCCACTTCGACTCAGACACCAGCAAGGTGGAGGTGGGGTACTGGTATGGGCTGGTATCATCAAAGATGAACTTGTGGGACCTTTTTGGGTTGAGGATGGAGTGAAGCTCAACTCCCAGACCTACTGCCAGTTTCTGGAAGACAACTTCTTCAAACAGTGGTACAGGAAGAAGTTGGTATCGTTCAAGAAAAACATGATTTTCATGCAGGACAATGCTCCATCACATGCATCCAACTACTCCACAGCGTGGCTGGCCAGTAAAGGTCTAAAAATGAAAAAATAATTACATGGCCCCCTTGTTCACCTGATCTGAACCCCATAGAGAACCTGTGGTTCCTCATAAAATGTAATATCTACAGGGAGGGAAAACAGTACACCTCTCGGAACAGTGTCTGGGAGGCTGTGGTGGCTGCTGCACGCAATGTTGATCATAAACAGATCAAGCAACTGACAGAATCTATGGATGGTAGGCTGTTGAGTGTCATCATAAAGAAAGGTGGCTATATTGGTTACTAATTTTTTTGTGTTTTGTTTTTGCATGTCAGAAATGTTTATTTCTAAATTTTGTGCAGTTATATTTGTTTACCTTGTGAAAATAAACAAGTGAGATGGGAATATATTTGCTTTTTATTAAGTTGCCTAATACGTCTGCAATAATAGTTACTTGCACAAACAGATATCCTCCTAAGATAGCCAAATCTAAAAAAAAACCCCACTCCAACTTCCGAAAATATTAAGCTTTGATATTTATGAGTCTTTTGGGTTGATTGAGACCATAGTTGTTGATCAATAATAAAAAAATCCTCTAAAATACAACTTGCCTGATAAGTCTAGACACGGTGTATATATATATCTATATTATACCAAAAAAGAAGAAACCGAACTAAGAGGTCACTTGAATATTATATCTTTATTAACACATAATTAAAGATGTACACATAATAAAACACACGGCTGTTGACTGGAAAAAAACGTCAAAAACCTGCATAGCATATAAGGATCATAAGAATGTAATGATGAGGCAAAAGGGGTAGTGTAAGGGAATTCAAAGACGATGGATAAATATGAATAAATAAGTAAATACAAAACACAACTAAAATGTCAAGTGCTAGAGGATTGTGGCTAGAGGTCATGCCACAATAATGGAGTAAAATCAGCAGAAAATTCAGCTGATGACAACCAGCAAAGTAACCATCATGTTAGAATTTCACAAAACACTAGGCCAACGGCCCCAAGAAAAGCAGGTGGAATGCGAGGAGGGGAGGAGACGGCTCAAAATAGTACCGACCAGTAGGGGAAGAAAGAGTGTCAGAATCGGCACAATGAAACACTAAATAGTGGTATAATCACCTAGGGTCACAGAGCACAGCCTCCTCCAGGTATGCGACGCCTGCCCCGACGCGCGCACGTTTCGTAGCGTCTTCTTCAGGGGGTGGAGTCATTGGAGATTGCCTGGAGTTAAATGTATACTAGCGACCAATCAGCACAAAGCCTGTGCACATGCGTTGTTAGTTGTGCACGTAAGAGGTCACGTGGGGAAAGTGTCAGAGAGCGTCATACCCGGACCGCTGAATCACTGTACAGAAGCAGGGAAATGGGCGTGGAAGTGCAGCATGGAGTAACAGATTGAACCAACCAAATAAATTTCATACATTGCAGCAAAGTCATATATATAGAATTTAGATATATAAAGAAATCGGGCACTAACATTGGTATAAATGTGATAATATTAATCAAAGGGGAATCATGTGATAGGTGCAGCGAGTAATAGAAGGGGCGGAAAACACTGACCGTGTCATAAAGGGGGCGGGTGGCCCGAGCGTGTCACAGAGAGGGCAGATAAGAGGAAGCTGATAGCCAAATACATGATGGAAAGGGCGGATCATATATAAGTGTCATAGAAGAGGCGGATAACCAACGTGTCAGAGTGTCATTGAAGGGGCGGGTAGCCAGAACGTGTCGTAGAGGGGGCGGATAAAAAAGGTCGAACATGTAATAGAAAAGACAAATCATGTGAAAGTGTTATAGAGAAGACAAATGAATCAATGTGACAAGTGTCATGGAAAGGGCGGACATGACAAGAGAAGCAAATAAAGAAACTAATACCCCATATGTATCATATAGAGGTAACCCATATGTAATAAAAGGGGGGAAAATGAATGGGACATTGCGCAACTAAAGATATAGAGGGGACAGTGGGTGCAATCAAAAGGATCATGTAAACGTAATATTGAGTGCTTATCATAAAGGGTAACACGGACGTGTCCAAGATGGGGTGAATCAAGAAAAAGATGAGTAGACCAATCATATCATATAGAGATAGAGAGGGCAAATAAGCCAACGTGACAGATGAATAACCTAGAAGTGTCAAAAAAAGGGGGGGCAGATAACCAGCATAACAAGTGAGGCAAATAGCCTACACATAGCATGTAAACTAACTGTGTCATAAGGGGGACCAATAATAAGGCGAATAAGTGACCGAGTCATAGAAAAAACAGATAACCCAAACATATCATATAAGGGGCTCAACAAATCACAAGAGGGGGGGCAGGTAAGTATGACTATGCTCAACTGCAAATATAGACAGAACAATGCGTATGATAAAAGATCATATATCTGCGGTATCATATCAAGAGAACTTAATAATATATTAATCATTCGATAATAGACTGTAATTGCATAATACATAAAGGGTACACCAATACAGTCTATAGACTGAACTAAAATGTTCTTATAGTCAAGAGGTAAAATTCAATATAATATAAAATTTCATAAGAATTCGATCACGGTCACTACGAAAATCAAAATTCATATATATATATATATATATATATATACACACATACAGATAAAGAAATGTATGATTAGCTTTTATCAACGCATTGGCACATATAGAGAAATTCATTTTGGTATATACGCCAGTCCCATTTATAGTGTTACCCCTCCAACACCATAGAGTAACTATGTTCATCCATATATGTAAGTGATGTGAAACAGTGAGGGAGGGGAAGTGACAATGTGAAGGAGTGAACAGGATCAAAGCATATATTAAACCATGGTCAAGGGCTGAGTCACACCAAACATGGGAACACTAGATCTAAATAAATAAATATAAGTAAAATTATATATAGATACATGCATGTATATGTATACAAATATATAAACCACAAAGATAGCGCAAACAACCACATGTATGTGTGCACGCGTAATATCGCGCAAGCACATAAAATTGTGGGTGCGCATAGGTTAAATGTGAATGAACATATATAGTAATAATACCGAACCAATGGGAGATCACAATGACACATATAGAAAATAGCAATAAAACTGCAAAACATGAAAAAAAATCAATTTAATGAATAAATAAAGCGTCCAGCTCATTCCAGAAATGGTCCGGACACAACGCTATATTTCAAGGTACGACCATCCAGTGTTTCCCCAGGAGTGTATACATGAAGTTCATGATATCAGCAATCCAATGTATTCTCCATCATATACAGTCAAAGATATAAGACTACAAAAAGAGAAAATATAAAAGGTTAAAATCATAGATTAAAAACATGAATCAAATAAAATACGTATCGATATAATATGATGGAAAACCCGATACTATATGATATGACTCACAGGTCGTCACAGAAAGGGAACAAAGCTGAGGTTCTCGTTAAGTCCCAAAGGGGACACCGTGTTTAGAGTCCATATCCACTTAGCCTCAAGTCTTGCTAATTGTTTTTTAATATTCCCACCTCTTATATGGGGGCAAATATGATCTATCCCTCTCACCAAAAACAATGATGCATCACAATTATGGTGGAGTTTAAAATGTTTCGGGATAGTCTTTAGAGTGGATATATCAACATTGTCCTTAGCTGCCACAATTCCATTGACGTGTTCACGTTTCCTAACTTTAAGTTGGAGAGAAGTAAGGCCTACATATATCAATCCACATGGGCAAGTGGCGTAATAAACAACAGCCTTAGTAGTGCATGTAATAGGATGTGTGATGTTAAAAATCTTATTAGCCTTAGAGTCAATGAATGTTTTGGCCTTAACAATATTCGGACATGCAACGGAATTTCCACATGGGGAGCAACCCCAAGGTTGGCGATACTGGTCAAGGAAGGTGATAGGTCTGTTGATATAGTGGCTTTGGACTAGTCTATCACGTAAATGTGTCGACCTTCTGAAAGTGATATTCGGTCTAGTGTTAAGATATTGAGAAAATACTGGATCTGCAGTCAGTATCAGCCAAAATCTCTCAAGGCAGGAGTACAGGAAGGAATACTGTGAGTTTTAATTTTGTAATAAACCTCACCTGATTGGTTTTGATTTTACATGGTTCTGAATTGTATAGAAGACTCTGTCTTGGAGTAAATATGGCTCTATTCAATGCCTTTTTAACTAGTCTGTGACTGTAGCCCCTTTCATAAAACCTCTCACTGAGTTCAACAGCCCGTCTATTGAAGTCTACATCACTAGAACAAATCCTGCGCAGCCGCAGAAATTATCCGACGGGAATGGCCTTAATCAAGGCTGGAGGATGTGAAGAACTAGCATGTAATAGAGAATTAGTCGCAGTCTTTTTGCGAAAGAGGTCTGTATGGAGATAATTGGACTTGTCACGTTTCACGATGACATCAAGGAATTCAACAGAATTCCGATCAGCCTGGTAAGTAAGATGGATATTACAGTCGTTTTTGTTTAGAGCTCCCATAAATTGATACAATTCCTCCTCAGTGTCCTGCCAGATCATGAAAATGTCATCAATGTACCGCGTCCAAAAGAGGACGCGGTCCATTGAGAGACCATGATCTGACAGGAAGAGGTCCCTTTCCCACAGCCCCAGGAACAGATTTGCATATGAGGGCGCAAAGGCCGCCCCCATAGCTGTTCCCTGGGTCTGAAGGAAAAAGGACCCCTTAAAGGTGAAGAAATTATGTGATAACGTGAATTCCAAAAGTTGCAAAATGAATTTCTGCATAACTGGTGAAATTGAGGAGGAACTCATAAAAAATCGAGTAGCTGTGACTCCATATGTATGTTTTATGTTTGTGTAGAGAGACTCCACATCGCATGTAACCAAAATTGATTGGTTATCAATGTGGAGTCCCTCAATTTTCTTAAGGAATTCACTTGTATCTCGGGTATGGGAGGGAAGACATTCAACCAAAGGTTGAAGCTTGGCATCAATGAATTTGTTGACATGGTCGAGATAATTATTATTACCAGAAATAATCGGACGACCCGGGGGAACCTTGCTATTTTTATGTATTTTTAGCAATAAATAAAACGTTGGTATTGTGGGTTCACATACCTGTAATGCCAAAAATAAATCCTTGGTGATAGTGTTCTCCTCCCTTGCCAAATACCGAACAACTCAACCTGGAATTTAATTATTGGATTAAAAGTCATTTTCTTATAACAAACTGGGTTGTTCAGTTGCTTTAATGCTTCAGTTTCGTACATATCTTTAGGCCAGATCACGACATTTCCACCTTTGTCAGCAGGTTTAATTACCAAAACCGATAATTTTTCAAGTTTTTGGATACTTTTATTTTCCATTCGATTAAGGTTGTTATTTTTGATATAGCCAGGAATTCGATCAAATTTCTGACTAACAGCTTTTACAAAAAGATCTAGATTTGGGTATGACGACAAAGGTGGAAACTTAGTTGATCTGGTCCTAATGCTATTAGGGATCTTACCTCCCTCTGTTGTATTATGTTCCTGAGCCAATTCCTCCAATACGCCTAGCGCTGCCTGTTCTGTCTCCGTGGGGAAAAGAATCGATGTAGAATCATTATGGAAATATTTTTTGAACATCAAGGACCTAGCAAAAATATGCAGGTCCTTGATGGCCGCAAATTTATCAAATCTTTCCGAGGGACAGAAAGAGAGACCTCTACTAAGATATAGAGAGGTCAGAACTGGACAAAACATGTGAACTCAAATTGATTACCTTATGAAAGTTCCGTTTATATTCAGGCGAATGTCCATACATTCTTTTAGGAGAGTAGGCAGAATTAGGTCTGTTGATGTTAAACCTATTATCACGTTTCCATTTAGGTGTTAAGTTGTTGGACATAGGAGGTGCCTGGTTGGAGATCTCTGAAACGGCACTCATGGATGTACTTGATGTAATTGATACAATAGAGGGGGTTCGTTCCTTATTGATATTGCGGATTACAGGTTTTCTCCACATATAGACATTATTATTTGCGAAGTCTCGTGTATCCCTTGCATATTTATTGGCATGGTTGGATCTAATGTCTTTAACCCAAGAATCTAAATATTTGTCCATTTGGTCATTGAGCACAGTATATTGCTCGGGGGGTAATTCTGCCTGTGCAGTGGTATACATTTCGTTTAACGTCTTGTCAATATCAATGAGCTTCTTAGTATTTAGGCTGATTAGTAATTCCATAAACTTCCGAGATGCATCTGAACATATACTTTTCCATGTTTTTTTGAAGACCTCATCATTCACTTCAAAGGACGGTATGACTCTGACACGGAGCCCCCTTGGAATGATTTGTTTGAGTATATAATTCTCAAGGAATGCTCTGTTCCACCATATTTTGGTCTTTTTTAAAAGAAGATCTTTAAGATCATGTGCAATAGTATCGACCTGTGTACCACTAGGTCCAGCAACAGCAGTCTCATTAAAAACTTGATTGATCGGATTGAGCCAGCTGGTCTCCCTGGCTTTAAGATCCATTTCCTCATAGAGACCTGTGCAAAACACAGCATAAATGAAACACCAATAATTAGAGGATAAAATCCATACCACACAAGATTGCTAATAAATATTAAATATGAAATATAAAAATCAATAATATAATATTATCAAGGTGTGGGGATATGGGATCAATGGGACCATTCGGAATTAAATGTACTATACCAAAAAAGAAGAAACCGAACTAAGAGGTCACTTGAATATTATATCTTTATCAATACATAATTAAAAGATGTACACATAATAAAACACACGGCTGTTGACTGGAAAAAAGCGTCAAAAACCTGCATAGCATATAAGGATCATAACAATGTAATGATGAGGCAAAAGGGGTAGTGTAAGGGAATTCAAAGACAATGGATAAATATGAATAAATAAGTAAATACAAAACACAACTAAAGTGTCAAGTGCTAGAGGATTGTGGCTAGAGGTCATGCCACAATAATGGAGTAAAATCAGCAGAAAATTCAGCTGATGACAACCAGCATAGTAACCATCATGTTAGAATTCCACAAAACACTAGGCCAACGGCCCCAAGAAAAGCAGGTGGAATGCGAGGAGGGGAGGAGACGGCTCAAAATAGTACCGACCAGTAGGGGAAGAAAGAGTGTCAGAATCGGCACAATGATACACTAAATAGTGGTATAATCACCTAGGGTCACAGAGAACAGTCTCCTCCAGGTATGCGACGCCTGCCCCGACGCGCGCACGTTTCATAGCGTCTTCTTCAGGGGGTGGAATCTGTTCCTGGGTCTGTGGGAAAGGGACCTCTTCCTGTCAGATCATGGACTCTAAATGGACCGCGTCCTCTTTTGGACGCGGTACATTGATGACATTTTCATGATCTGGCAGGACACTGAGGAGGAATTGTATCAATTTATGGGATTTCTAAACAAAAACGACTGTAATATCCATCTTACTTACCAGGCTGATTGGAATTCTGTTGAATTCCTTGATGTCATCGTGAAACGTGACAAGTCCAATTATCTCCATACAGACCTCTTTCGCAAAAAGACTGCGACTAATTCTCTATTACATGCTAGTTCTTCACATCCTCCAGCCTTGATTAAGGCCATTCCCGTCGGATAATTTCTGCGGCTGCGCAGGATTTGTTCTAGTGATGTAGACTTCAATAGACAGGCTGTTGAACTCAGTGAGAGGTTTTATGAAAGGGGCTAAAGTCACAGACTAGTTAAAAAGGCATTGAATAGAGCCAAATTTACTCCAAGACAGAGTCTTCTATACAATTCAGAACCATGTAAAATCAAAACCAATCAGGTGAGGTTTAATAAAAAATTTAACTCACAGTATTCCTTCCTGTACTCCTGCCTTGAGAGATTTTGGCCGATACTGACTGCAGATCCAGTATTTTTTCAATATCTTAACACTAGACCGAATATCACTTTCAGAAGGTCGACAAATTTACGTGATAGACTAGTCCAAAGCCACTATATCAACAGACCTATCACCTTCCTTGACCAGCATCGCCAACCTTGGGGTTGCTCCCCATGTGGAAATTGCGTTGCATGTCCGAATATTGTTAAGGCCAAAACATTCACCGACTCTAAGGCTAATAAGATTTTTAACATCACACATCCTATTACATGCACTACTAAGGCTGTTGTTTATTACGCCACTTGCCCATGTGGATTGATATATGTAGGCCTTACTTCTCTCCAACTTAAAGTTAGGACACGTGAACACCTCAATGGAATTGTGGCAGCTAAGGACAATGTTGATATATCCACTCTAAAGACTATCCCGAAACATTTTAAACTCCACCATAATTGTGATGCATCATTGTTTTTGGTGAGAGGGATAGATCATATTTGCCCCCATATAAGAGGTGGGAATATTAAAAAACAATTAGCAAGACTTGAGGCTAAGTGGATATGGACTCTAAACACGGTGTCCCCTTTGGGACTTAACGAGAACCTCAGCTTTGTTCCCTTTCTGTGACCACCTGTGAGTCATATCATATAGTATCGGGTTTTCCATCATATTATATCGATACGTATTTTATTTGATTCATGTTTTTAATCTATGATTTTAACCTTTTATATTTTCTCTTTTTTATAGTCTTATATCTTTGACTGTATATGATGGAGAATACTTTGGATTGCTGATATCATGAACTTCATGTATACACTCCTGGGGAAACACTGGATGGTCGTACCTTGAAATATAGCGTTGTGTCTGGACCATTTCTGGAATGAGCTGGACGCTTTATTTATTCATTAAATTGATTCTTTTTCATGTTTTGCAGTTTTATTGCTATTTTCTATATGTGTCATTGTGATCTCCCATTGGTTCGGTATTATTACTATATATGTTCATTCACATGTAATCTATGCGCACACACAATTTTATGTGCTTGCACGATATTACGCGTGCACACATACATGTGGTTGTTTGCGCTATCTTTGTGGTTTATATATTTGTATACATATACATACCATGGTTTAATATATGCTTTGATCCTGTTCACTCCTTCACATTGTCACTTCCGTCCCTCACTGTTTCACATCACTTACATATATGGATGAACATAGTTACTCTATGGTCTTGGAGGGGTAACACTATATATGGGACTGGCGTATATACCAAAATGAATTTCTCTATATGTGCCGATGCGTTAATAAAAGCTAATCATACATTTCTTTATATGTATGTGTATATATATATATATGAATTTTGATTTTCGTAGTGACCGTGATCGAATTCTTATGAAATTTTATATTATATTGAACTTTACCTCTTGACTATAAGAACATTTTAGCTCAGTCTATAGACTGTATTGGTGTACCCTTTATGTATTATGCAATTACAGTCTATTATCGAATGATTAATATATTATTAAGTTCTCTTGATATGATACCGCAGATATATGATCTTTCATCTGACACGTTGGTTATCCGCCTCTTCTATGACACTTATATATGATCCGCCCTTTCCATCATGTATTTGGCTATCAGCTTCCTCTTATCCGCCCTCTCTGTGACACGCTCGGGCCACCCGCCCCCTTTATGACACGGTCGGTGTTTTCCGCCCCTTCTATTACTCGCTGCACCTATCACATGATTCCCCTTTGATTAATATTATCACATTTATACCAATGTTAGTGCCCGATTTCTTTATATTATCTAAATTCTATATATATGACTTTGCTGCAATGTATGAAATTTATTTGGTTGGTTCAATCTGTTACTCCATGCTGCACTTCCATGCCCATTTCCCTGCTTCTGTACAGTGATTCAGCGGTCCGGGTATGACGCTCTCTGACACTTTCCCCATGTGACCTCTTACGTGCACAACTAACAACACATGCGCACAGACTTTGTGCTGATTGGTTGCTAGTATACATTTAACTCCAGGCAATCTCCAATGACTCCACCCCATGAAGAAGACGCTACGAAACGTGCGCGCGTTGGGGCAGGCGTTGCATACCTGGAGGAGGCTGTGCTCTGTGACCCTAGGTGATTATACCACTATTTAGTGTTTCATTGTGCCGATTCTGACACTCTTTCTTCCCCTACTGGTCGGTACTATTTTGAGCCGTCTCCTCCCCTCCTCGCATTCCACCTGCTTTTCTTGGGGCCATTGGCCTAGTGTTTTGTGGAATTCTAACATGATGGTTACTTTGCTGGTTGTCATCAGCTGAATTTTCTGCTGATTTTACTCCATTATTGTGGCATGACCTCTAGCCACAATCCTCTAGCACTTGACACTTTAGTTGTGTTTTGTATTTACTTATTTATTCATATTTATCCATCGTCTTTGAATTCCCTTACACTACCCCTTTTGCCTCATCATAACATTCTTATGATCCTTATATGCTATGCAGGTTTTTGACGCTTTTTTCCAGTCAACAGCCGTGTGTTTTATTATGTGTACATCTTTTAATTATGTATTAATAAAGATATAATATTCAAGTGATCTCTTAGTTCGGTTTCTTCTTTTTTGGTATAGTACATTTAATTCCGGATGGTCCCATTGATCCCATATCCCCACACCTTGATAATATTATATTATTGATTTTTATATTTCATATTTAACCCCTTCACCCCCGGCCACTAAAACACCCTAATGACCGGGCCATTTTTTGCAATTCTGACCAGTGTCACTTTGACAGGTTATAACTCTGGAACGCTTCAACGGATCCTGGCGATTCTGAGATTGTTTTTTCGTGACATATTGTACTTCATGTCAGTGGTAAATTTAGGCCGATATTTTTTGCGTTTATTTGTGAAAATTTAGGAAATTTTGCGAAAATTTTGAAAATTTCGCAATTTTCAAACTTTGAAAATTTATGCCCATAAATCTGAGAGATATGTCACACAAAATAGTTACTAAATAACATTTCCCACTTGTCTACTTTACATCAGCGCAATTTTCGAAACAAATTTTTTTTTCGTTAGGAAGTTAGAACGGGTCAAAGGTCATCAGCAATTTCTCATTTTTCCAACAAAATTTACAAAATAATTTTTTTTAGGGACCACATCACATTTGAAGTGACTTTGAGAGACCTAGGTGACAGAAAATACCCAAAAGTGACCCCATTCTAAAAACTGCACCCCTCACAATGCTCAAAACCACATCCAATAAGTTTATTAACCTTTTAGGTGCTTCACAGGAACCAAAGCAATGTGGAAGGAAAAAATGAAAATTTTACTTTTTAACACAAAAATGTTACTTTAGCCATAAAATTTTCATTTTTACAAGGGAGAAAAGAGAAAGTGCACAATACAATTTATTGTGCATGTTCTCCTGAGTACGCTGATACCACATATGTGGTAAAAATCAATTGTTTGGGCACACGAAGGGAAGGAGCGCCATTTCAATTTTTGAACGCAAAATTAGCTGCACTCATTAGCGGACGCCATGTCGGGTTTGAAGACCCCCTGAGGTGCCTAAACAATGGAGCTTCCCCACAAGTGACCCCATTTTGGAAACTAGAGCCCTCAAATAATTTTTCTAGATGTTTGGTGAGCACTTTGAACACCTGGGGGCTTCACAGAAGTTTATAACGTTGAGCTGTGAAAAGAATTTTTTTTTTTTTTTTACCACAAAACGGTTGCTTTAACTAGGTAGCTTTTTTTTCACAAGGTTATCAGGAAAAAATGCACCATAAAACGTATTGAGAATTTTTTCCTGTGTACGTAGATACCTCACATGTGGTGGAAAGTAATTGTTTGGGCAAATGGCCGGGCTCAGAAGAGAAGGAGCGCCATTTGACTTTTCAAACGCACAGACGCAGTGCACTGATCGGCCGCTGCAGGATGCACGGTCGGATGCGATACAAAAAGCGTCGCAGATACGGAAAAAAGTCACGCCAAAAATTGACCATGGATGCATTTACGTTATGTGCATCCCTGATCAGCGCTTGGCGGGATGCACGGACGGATGCGATACAAAAAGCGTCGGGGATACGGAAAAAAAAGTCCCGCCAAAAATTGAGCAGGGATGCAGATACGTTATCTGCATCCCTGATCAGCGCTTGGCGGGACGCACGGACGGATGCCATACAAAAAGCGTCGGGGATACGGAAAAAAAAAAAAGTCACGCCAAAAATTGAGCAGGGATGCAGATACGTTATCTGCATCCCTGATCAGCGCTCAGCGGGACGCACGGAAGGATGAGGTGTAAAAATGGACAGGGGATACAGAAAAAAAAAAAAAGTTATACTCAGTACCCAGAGGATCACTGACCAGAAGTGCTGCAGGAGGAACAGCTTTACAGGAGCAGCAGGCAGATCAGCAGAATGCCCAGGAAGGACCCAGCGATGGAGGCAGATGTGATCGCGCCGGTGAAGACAGGTAAGAGGACGTCGGGGGGAGAGCAGAGGGGCAGAGGGGGGGGGGAGCAGAGGGGGTGGGAGAGCAGAGGGGGAGGGGGGAGAGCAGAGGGGGAGACCGGAGAGGGAGCTGCAGAAGCAGAATAGAGATAATGGGGGAGGCAGTCAGATCGCGGGGGGAGCAGATCGGGATGTCGGGGGGGGGGAGCAGATCGGGATGTCGCGGGGGCAGATCGCAGAGGGGCACAGGCAGGGGCTAACACGGGAGCGCGCAGGGGCACCACGGGAGCGTGCACGGGCTGCAAGGTGAGCACAGTACTCACGTGCAGCAGGAGCGGTGACCTCAGCTACGGCGGCGGCAGCAGCAGCGGTGGCGTGGTACCACAAGTACCAGCCACTGCACGCTGCAGACATGTTGGGGGAGGGCTCGCAGGCCAGCACAGGCCTGGGGAGGCGGCCACCGGCAGATCAGACCGCCCCACTGCACACTGATTGGAGAAATCGTGCTATGACGCGCAATCGCTCCAATCAGTGCTGCAGGGGCTGGGGGCGACATGTTTGAGGTCCACCTATGATATGCTGCAGCAGCTGCGGCATCTCATAGCTGGATCTCACAGTATCGCACTAATTCGGGCATTATTTTTGCCGAAATTAGTGCGAATGATGTGGTTGGCGGTTCATTACGTCCCTGGTCGTTAAGTCACGTTAAAATAGGACGTAATTTTACTGCCCGCGGTCGTGAAGGGGTTAATATTTATTAGCAATCTTGTGTGGTATGGATTTTATCCTCTAATTATTGGTGTTTTTATATATATATCTCCTATATATATCCTACAGTACAGACCAAGAGTTTGGATACACCTTCTCATTCAAAGAGTTTTCTTTATTTTCATGACTTTGAAAATTGTAGATTCATATTGAAGGCATCAAAACTATGAGTTACCACATGTGGAATGGAATACTTAACAAAATAGTGTGAAGCAACTGAAAATATGTCTTATATTCTAGGTTCTTCGAAGTAGCCACCTTTTACTTTGATTACTGCTTTGCACACTCTTGGCATTCTCTTGATGAGCTTCAGGAGGTAGTCACCGCAAATGGTCTTCCAAAAGTCTTGAAGGAGTTCCCAGAGATGCTTAGCACTTGTTGGCCCTTTTGCCTTCACTCTGCGGTCCAGCTCACCCCAAACCATCTTGATTGGGTTCAGGTCTGGTGACTGTGGAGGCCAGGTCATCTGGCGTAGCACCCCATCACTATCCTTAGTCAAATAGCCCTTTCACAGCCTGGAGGTGTGTTTGGGGTCATCGTCCTGTAGAAAAATAAATGATGGTCCAACTAAACGCAAACCGGATGGAATAGCATGCTGCTGCAACATGCTGTGGTAGCCATGCTGGTTCAGTATGCCTTCAATTTTGAATAAATCCCCAACAGAATCACCAGAAAAGCACCCCCACACCATCACACCTCCTCCTCCATGCTTCACGGTGAGAACCAAGCATGTAGAGTCCATCCGTTCATCTTTTCTGCATCACACAAAGACACGGTGGTTGGATCCAAAGATCTCAAATTTGGACTCATCAGACCAAAGCACAGATTTTCACTGGTCTACTGTCCATTCCTTGTGTTCTTTAGCCCAAACAAATCTCTTCTGCTTGTTGCCTGTCCTTAGCAGTGGTTTCCTATCAGCTATTTTACCATGAAAGCCTGCTGCAGAAAGTCTATATGTAGTTGTAGTAACCGGGCGTTGCCCGGGATAGTAACTGTCTCTGTGTGTCTGTCTCTGTGTTCTGTCTCTGTGTGTCTGTCTCTGTGTGTCTGTCTCTGTGTGTCTGTCTCTGTGTGTCTGTCTCTGTGTGTCTGTCTCTTTCCATGTCTGTCTCGTTCTCTGTGTCTTTGTCTGTCTGTGTGTCTGTCTCTATCCATGTGTGTCTCTGTCTCTATGCAAAACAAGACTGCCGCGGAAACACCATCACATGTCTCAACGCTGGCAGGAAACTAGCCAGGTCTTTCACCGGGAAGGAACAACCACGGGAAGGGCAGTCTCCAGTCAAGGAAACCACCTATGCCAAAACATGGTATCCATCCACAGACAGCTGTTTCGGGGTATTTGCCCCTCATCAGTGTGGAGTAGGAAACTTGCTAGTGGGAGCAATGCCTAGTAAAAGACTACATAAGCAAGGATAATTGACCTTAGGGAGATTAACATCCAGCACCACGGAGACACCATCACGTGTTTCTCAACGCAGTAATTCTAGAACAAGGCCCCCTGGGAAAATATGCAAAACAAGACTGCCGCGGAAACACCATCACATGTCTCAACGCTGGCAGGAAACTAGGCAGGTCTTTCACCGGGAAGGAACAACCACGGGAAGGGCAGTCTCCAGTCAAGGAAACCGCCTATGCCAAAACATGGTATCCATCCACAGACAGCTGTTTCGGGGTATTTCATCAATACATTAATCAGGTCAATCATCCTTGCTTATGTAGTCTTTTACTAGGCATTGCTCCCACTAGCCAGTTTCCTACTCCACACTGATGAGGGGCAAATACCCCGAAACAGCTGTCTGTGGATGGATACCATGTTTTGGCATAGGCGGGTTCCTTGACTGGAGACTGCCCTTCCCGTGGTTGTTCCTTCCCGGTGAAAGACCTGGCTAGTTTCCTGCCAGCGTTGAGACATGTGATGGTGTTTCCGCGGCAGTCTTGTTTTGCATATTTTCCCAGGGGGCCTTGTTCTAGAATCACTGCGTTGAGAAACACATGATGGTGTCTCCGTGGTGCTGGATGTTGATCTCCCTAAGGTCAATCATCCTTGCTTATGTTGTCTCTGTCTCTATGTCTGTCTGTCTGTGTCTATCTCTCTGTCTGTCTCTGTATTAGTCTCTGTCTCTATCTCTGTGTCTGTCTGTCTCTCTGTATCTGTCTGTCTCTCTCTAGCTCTGTATCTGTCTGCCTGTCTCTTTCCCTAACTTTTTCCTTGTCTCTCTTTCCTTGTCTCTCTTTCCTTGTCTCTGTCTCTTTCCCTGTCTGTCTGTGGTTGTCTGCCTCTGTCTCCTTGACTGTCTCTCTCTCTCTGTCTCCTCTGTCTTTTTCTGTCTGTCTGTTTCTGTCGGCCTCTGTCTCTTTGTGTGTTTGTCTCTCTCTCTGTCTCTTTCCCTGTCTGCCTCTTACTTTGTCTGTGCCTATGTCCGTCTGTCTCTCTACCGACATCTTATTACCTCACACATAAGCTTGTTATACTATGAATGTCTTTCGTTCCTATAGCAACCACTTACAGCTTATATTAATAACCTATAGCTTACAGCTCCATTGACTTTAATGGAGGCAAGTTTGTTGGAGAGTAACTGTAAAGCGTGAGGTTAAATTTCCCCGTCAAAACATAGTCTATGACATTCCCTGAGTCACATGGAGTGTCTGTGCAAAATTTCGTGATTGTAAATGCGATGGTGCGGATTATATAAAGCTCAGTGTGTGTGTGTGTGTGTGTGTGTGTGTGTGTGTGTGTGTGTGTGTGTGTGTGTGTGTGTGTGTGTGTCCGCTAAAGGAATTTGGACCGTCACATTTCCAATCACGAAATTTTGCCCAGACGCCTCATGTGACTCAGGGAACGTCATAGACTATGTTTTGACGGGAAAATTTAACCCCGCACTTTTCAGTTAATCTCCAAAATCCTGCCTCCATTAAACTGAATTGAGGTGGGAGCTACAATCTATTAATAGCAACTGTCAGTGGTTGCTATAGGAACAAAATAAACTGTTAGTATAAGAAGCTTATGTGTGAGGTAACACGATGTCGGTGGTGAGACAGACGGGCAAAGAGACAGAGAGAGACAGACAGACACAGAGATGGAGACAGACAGACTGATACAAACACAGACAGGGGGATAGAAACAGACAGACAGAGACATAGACACAGACAAACAAAGAAAGACAGAGACAGCGACACACAGACAGAGACTGGGAGAGAGACAGAGAGACAGTTACTATCCCGGGCAACGCCCTGGGTACTACAGCTAGTAATATATATTATATATATATACATACATACACACAGTACAGAACAAAAGTTTGGACACACCTCATTCAAAGAGTTATCTTTATTTTCATGACTGAAAATTGTAGATTCACATTGAAGGCATCAAAACTATGAATTAACACATGTGGAATGAAATACTTAACAAAAAAGTGTGAAACAACTGAAAATATGTCTTATATTCTAGGTTCTTCAAAGTAGCCACCTTTTTCTTTGATTACTGCTTTGCACACTCTTCGCATTCTCTTGATGAGCTTCAAGAGGTAGTCACCGGAAATGGTCTTCCAACAGTTCCCAGAGATGCTTTGCACTTGTTGGCCCTTTTGCCTTCACTCTGCAGTCCAGCTCACCCCAAACCATCTTGATTGGGTTCAGGTCTGGTGACTTTGGAGGCCAGGTCATCTGGTGTAGCACCCCATCAATCTCCTTCTTAGTCAAATAGCCCTTACACAATCTGGAGGTGTGTTTGGGGTCATAGTCCTGTTGAAAAATAAATGATGGTCCGACTAAACACAAACCGGATGGAATAGCATGCTGCTGCAAGATGCAGTGGTAACCATGCTGGTTCAGTATGCCTTCAATTTTGAATAAATCCCCAACAGTGTCACCGGCAAAGCACCCCCAAAACATCACACCTCCTCCTCCATGCTTCACGGTGGGAACCAGGCATGTAGAGACCATCCGTTCACCTTTTCTGCGTTGCACAAAGACACTTGGATCCAAAGATCTCAAATTTGGACTCATCAGACCTAAGCACAGATTTCCACTGTTCTAATTTCCATTCCTTGTGTTCTTTAGCCCAAACAAGTCTCTTCTGCTTGTTGCCTGTCTTTAGCAGTGGTTTCCTAGCAGCTATTTTATCATGAAGGCCTGCTGCACATAGTCTCCTCTTAACAGTTGTTCTAGAGAGGTGTCTGCTGCTAGAACTCTGTGTGTCATTGACCTGGTCTCTAACCTGTGCTGCTGTTAACCTTCGATTTCTGAGGCTGGTGACTCGGATAAACGTATCCTCTGCAGCAGAGGTGACTCTTGGTCTTCCTTTCCTGGGGCAGTCCTCATGTGAGCCAGCATTTGATGGTTTTTGCCACTGCACTTGGGGACACTTTCAAAGTTTTCCCAATTTTTCTGACTGATTGACCTTCATTTCTTAAAGTAATGATGGCCACTCGTTTTTCTTTACTTAGCTGCTTTTTTCTTGCTATAATACAAATTCTAACAGTCTAGTAGTAGTAGTAGGACTATCAGCTGTGTATCCACTAGACTTCTGCACAACACAACTGATGGTCCCAACCCCATTTATAAGGCAAGAAATCCCACTTATTAAACCTGACAGGGCACACCTGTGAAATGAAAACCATTTCCAGTGACTACCTCTTGAAGCCCATCAAGAGAATGCCAAGAGTGTGCAAAGCAGTAATCAAAGCAAAAGGTGGCTACTTTGAAGAACCTAGAATATAAGACATATTTTCAGTTGTTTCACATTTATTTGTTAAGTATTTCATTCCACATGTGTTAATTCATAGTTTTGATGCCTTCAATGTGAATGTACAATTTTCAGAGTCATGAAAATAAAGAAAACTATTTGAATGAGAAGGTATGTCCAAATTTTTGGTCTGTATATATATATATATATATATATATATATATATATATATATATATATATCTATATCTATATATATATTTTGAAATAAAGGTTGTTTGTAGACCAGCTCACCTGTCAGAGCTCAAGCCCCGGCGTCCTTGTTCTCCTTATTGCACGGACCTGAAGTGGGAGACTTCCAAGGAATGTAGAACAAGATGAAGAAGGATCCAGCAAGGCAGAATGACTCCAAGGGCAACAAAAGTTTTTTTTTTTTTCTCTGACTTTATTATCTAAGAATAAAAAATTCCAGAGCTCTTGACAAATTGTTAAGTGCAAGGTATATGCAGTATGGACTACGCGTTTCGGCGGTTGCAGCCGCCTTCTTCACGGTCCCAAGACAAAAAAAAACAAACAAAAAACCGTGAAGAAGGCGGCTGCGTCCGGCGAAACGCATAGTCCATACTGCATATACCTTGCACTTAACTTGTCAAGAGCTCTGGAATTTTTTATTCTTAGATAATAAAGTCAGAGAAAAAAAAAAAACCCTTTTGTTGCCCTTGAAGTCATTCTGCCTTGCTGGATCCTTCTTCATCTTGTTCTACATATACATATACACACACACACACACACACACACACACATACATACATACATACATATATATATAAAATATGTATTATCACTTTTGTAATAAAAATAATTACACCCAGCGCTGATTGTTCAGATTTCCCCAAGTTTGACTTTTCCTGTATGCCCAACAGTCCTGGATACAGCACCAACATTTTTCAAAAGTGGACGGAGATTCATGGGGAGAAGCGTAACTGAGCCGATGGAGTCATCCTAATTTAGGTCACTTCTGTGTTATAAATTTTGACCGGAATATCCGGGGTACTGGAGTACATTTATGTTGTAATGTATGACATGAATCATCAAAATGTACAACACAAAAGTGTCATACATTACAACATAAACATACTCCAGTATCCCGGAGCTCCGTCTTGGTCACGACCTTCTCCGCAAATCTCAACCCGCTCTTCAAAATGGTGTTCATTCAAGAAAAGTTGAATGCTATCAAAACTGAACAATCAGGGCTATGTGTAATTTTTTTAAACTACAAAAATCAATAATAAAAAATAAATATTAATGTAAAAAAATAAATACACAAAGTGACCCAACTTTCTCCCCCTCAACCTTTATTACGGTAATACTGACATACAAAATTCTGTTCTTCATTAATTGAGGCTGTAATCTTTTATGACTGTCTGCCAAAAAATAACTACAGCAACTCTATGCTGTCTCACCACAGAGGTTCTAGATCAGAGCTGCTGCACTGAGGCTCATGATTTCTGATCTCATAGCACTGTCTATAAGGAATGTCCTCTGTACATCAACTCCATCATAGATGTCTTAGTGCCAGGGGCGTAACGACCGCAGTCGGAGAGATTGCGACTGCGACCGGGTCCCTGCAGAGAAGCAACCGGCTATGGGCCTGTGAGTCAGGGGGCCCGATGTCAGCGGCAGTGGTACCGTGTCCCCCTTGCCCATCATCGCACACAGCAATGATGCAGAATGGAGGGGAGCGCTCTGCTCCATCCTTCTTCATTCTCCCCCTGTGCCTGTGCTCAATGTCTCAGCGCAGCAGAGCGTGGTGATGTCACAACTGTGCACCTGTTGTGCTGAGACTGCAGAGCACAGGAAAGGAGGATCCCTGACCGGAGCAGCAGGGTAACGAAGAGAGGTGAGGACTTTTTTTTTTTTTTAAATCAGTGAGTACACGGTGGCCACAGTTTATGGGAGTGCATTATACATGGAGGACTATGGGGCTGCATAATACAATATGACGGGATATAGGGGCATTAGAATACATAAAGAACTATGGGGCTGCATTTTATGGAGAACTAATGGGGTTACCTTATACAAGGACTATAGGGGTGCATTATACATGGAGGACTATGGGGCTACATAATACAATATGACGGGATATAGGGGCATTAGAATACATAAAGAACTATGGGGCTGCTATTTATGGAGGACTAATGGGGTTACCTTATACAAGGACCATAGGTGTGCAATATACATGGAGGACTATGGGGCTGCATAATACAATATGAAGGATACCTTATACATGGACTACAGGAGTACTTTATATATGGAGAAGTATAGGGCTGCATAATACAATATGATGACACCTTTTACATGAACTACAGGGGTGTATTATACATGGAGGACTATAGAGCTGCATAATACAATATGTAGTACTATGGGGCTGCATTATAATACATATAGGACTATAGGGGCTGCATTATATGGAGGACTAATGGAGTTTCCTTATACTTGGACTATGGGGCTGTCTTATAATACATGGAGGACTATGGGGGGAATAATATATGAAGGACTATGGGGACTGCATTATAACACATATAGGACTATGGGGCTGCATTATAATACATGCACGATTATGGGGGCTGCATTATATTATATGGACTAATGGGGTTACCTTATACATGCACTATGGGGGGTGCATTATAATATATGGCGGACTTTATGGTGCAGTATAATATATTGAGAACTATGGGGTGCAGTATAATATATGGAGAATTATGGGGTGCAGTGTCATATATGGAGGACTATAGGGTGAATTACAATACATGGAGGACTATGGGAGTTGAATTACAGTAATTGCAGGGCTATGATGGCTACCTTATACATAGAGTACTATGGGAAATGCATTATAATACATGGAGGACTATTGGGGTGCATTCTAATATATGAAGGGTTATGTGGGCCCCATATACTATATGGAAAGCTATGTGGGGGGCATTATAATATTTGGAAAACGATATACGAAGGGGGACAAAGACACAAACATGGGATGGGAAAATTTTGTGCTGAGGGAAAGAGGCTCTTTCCCTCAGCACACAGCTTTACCATGCTCTGCTATACATCTTCCCTTAGCACCCAGCTTTCCCATGCTCTGATACGGGGAAAGCGGTGTGCTGAGGGACAGATGTATATCAGAGCATGGGAAAGCGGAGTGCTGAGGACAAGATGGATATCAGAACAAAGGAAACCTGGGTGCTGAGGGAAAGAGCCAAGTGTTAGGGCAGCGCCACATGCTACGATATATCGGGCGTTTGACATATCGTAGCTTGTGACAGCTACGAGTGACTGGTAATGAGCAAAAATACTCACCTTATCGTTGCTCGTTGACACGTCGCTCATTTTCATAAAAACGTTCCTCCTTCTGCGCGCCGGTTGTTCATCGTTCCCGAGGCAGCACACGTCGCTCCGTGTGACACCTCGGGAATGACGAACTGCAGCTTACCTGCGAACGCCGGCAATGAGGAAGGAAGGAAGTGGACGGGATGTTACGTCCCGCTCATCTCCGCCAATCCGCTTCGATTGGGTGGCCGCTGTGTGACGTCGCTGTGACGCCGAACGTCCCTCCCCCTTCAGGAAGAGGATGTTCGCCGCCCACAGCGAGGTCGTTCGGGAGGTAAGTACGTATGACGGGGGTTAACAACTTTGTGCGACACGGGCAACAAATTGCCCGTGACGCACAAACGATGGGGGCGGGTGCGATCGCTCATGCGATCGCACGATATATCGTCCCGTGTAACACCCCCTTAGTGTCATTATCCCGTACCGTGTGTGTGTGTGTGTTGGGGGACAGGTCCAAACTTTGCACTGGGGCCCATCAAACCCTAGTTACAGCACTGTTCGGTACAGAGATGACTAGATCGCAGTTATTGTACTGAGGTTCGTGATTTCTGAGCGCTGTACTATCTATAAGGCCAGAATCACACTGGCTGATTACTCGAGAAAATCTCACATTGCATTCTGCCTCCTGTTAAACAATGGTGCAGCTCAGATCTACGATTTTTTCTTCAACTCCAATCAGACTGAGGAAAAAATGTCAGCATGCTGCAATTGCAGGGTCTTGACTCACTCGCACCCATACAAGTCTATGGCTGCGTCTGAAAAATTGCATTGCAGTCGGATGACATCTGGATATATGCAGTGACAAGGAACACCCTTTGTACAGCAACTCCATTCTAGTTTTCTCAGTACAGAGATTACTTGATTGGAGTTGCTGCACTGAGGTTCATGATGTCTGATCTCACAGTACTGTCTAAGGAACGTCCTCTGTACAGTAACTCCATTTTATCTCTCTACAGAGGTGACTAGATCAGAGTTGCTGCAATGAGGCTCATGATTTTTGTGCACCCTGTACTGTCTATAAGGTTATGTGCACACGTTGCGTATTTACATGCAGTTACGCTGTGATCTGCACCGCAACGTAACTGCATGCGTCCTGCGTCCCCAGCATAATCTATGAAGATTATGGAGACGTGCGCACGTGGCGTATTAAAGCGCAGCGCTTCGGCTGCTGCCCGAAGCGCATGTTCTAAGAAGTGACATGTCTCTTCTTTCCTGCGCTCTGCATGCAGTCCCCGCTCTGTCTATGGGAAGGGCTGCACTCAGAGCGCATGAAATCGGCTTTTTTTTTCATTACGGACTCTTTCTGCAGCGATTTGAAGCACACGTGTGATCGCTCACACCAGCCGGCCGCCGGGTGATCAGCCGATCGCTCACACCAGCCGGCCGCCGGGTGATCAGCCGATCGTTCGACCGCCAAGAATGTGTGCGGGGGAAAGGCGGAGTGGGTGGAGCCAAGCGGGGCCATGGCAGTGAGGACGTCAGTGCCGGGGACTGCATGGCTGGGGACAGGTGAGTAAGGGAGTGAGTGTGTGTACACATGCCGAGTGCGGGAGGGGGCGGAGCAGAGCGGGGAACTGTCGGGCTCTCTGCAAACGTAGCCAGGGTAAATATCGGGTAACTAAGCAAAGCACTTTGCTTGGTTACCCAATATTTACCTTGGTTACCAGTGTACACCGCTTAGCGCTGACTCCTTGCACACATATTTAACCTGGCTATGTGTGCAAGGAGTCAGCGCTAAGCGGTGGACACTGGTAACCAAGGTAAATATTGGGTAACCAAGCAACGTGCTTTGCTTAGTTACCCGATATTTACCCTGGCTAAGCAAAGCGCATTGCTTAGTAACCCGATGTGTACCCTGGTTACGTGTGCAGGGAGCCAGAGAGATCATGCGCAGCAAAATCCTACGGATTGCGCTGCTCAAAAAATGTTACATGCTGCGTTCCTGCTGCCCGGCGGTCAGTCGTTCCACGACTGATCAGTCAGGCGGAGGATGCAACGCAGCATCATCAGTCACAATCCGCCGCTCACACAAGTCTATGGGAACAACGGAATCCACCAAACGGATTCCGTTGTTTACCAGAGCCGCGGATTGTGACTGATACAAATTGACGGAAATGTGAACCTAGCCTTATAGTCCGAAAAATACGGTATGTCGCCACAAAAGGCAGGAAACACTGAGAAACAGAAACAGGCTGCTGAAGACTGAAGATCTGATGAATTTAGTGGGGGGTGGGGGGGGGTCTAAATGCGAGGACTGTGTGAGTTGTTGTGGAAACTACCTACAACAATGTGTGAATGTAGCCAATACAGATCCAACCAGCAGTTACTGTTCACTAATGTCACACCGAGCTTTATAACTATAGAAATGAACATTCATCCCATACGTCTAACAGTTTTATTAAAACAAGTTTATCAATAATTCTAACAAAAAGGAGAAGGATATATCTATACATTTTTATTATTATTTATAGAGAACCATTGATTCTATGCTGTACATAGGGGAATGGGTTACACACAAAATACAGATGTACCGTATTTTTCGCTTTATAAGACACACTTTTGTTCCCCCAAATTTTGGGGGAAAGTAGGGGGTGCGAGCGTGTGTGTATATGATATGATATAATATATATATATATATATATATATATATATACACACACACACACATATATTATACATACATACATACATACATACACACACTAGAGTTCAGGGGAGGTGGGGGCAGCACTGGAGCGGTTTGGGGCAGGTGAAAGCTGCGGGCGGCAGCGTTTGATCTCCTGCTCCCGCTCATATAATATGCACAGCCGCTGTCCATCACCATGGTGCTGAAACCGCACCGCGGCGATGGGCTGGGGGAGCTGCGCATATTATATCTGCCTGTGCTCCCTTTGATCGCACATGCACCCCTGTGTTAGATATGGTCCCCATAGTAAAATAAAACACTCTTTACTCACCTCCTCCAGCGCTGATCTCCCCGGTCTCCCTCCTGCTGCTGTGATCATGCACGCAGAGATGTCACTCTGCTATGCCGATCACATGCCCGGCCGAGAACCAGGAAATGCAGGAAGCCGGAACTCAACCCCAAGGAGGGAGTCACGAGACAGGACAGTGCTGGAAAAGGTAAGGAAAGAGTTTATTTTACTAAAAGCAGCAGCATGGGGGCGATATCTAACACAGGGTGCCGTGTGCCAGCCACAGGGGTCGGTGTGCCAGCCACAGGGGGCCGTGTGGCATCACTGGGGGATGTGTGCCAGCACAAAGGGGCTATATTCAATATAAGGTGGCCAGATTAAGGTGGCTAATTTTAGGATGGGGGGGCTATGAGGGACATATACCCTATATGATTTGTTAAACGGACACTGGCATTATAAGACGGACACCATTTATTAAAAAATTCTCTATTCCTTCACCAAATTTGGGGGTGCGTCTTATAATCAGGTGAGTCTTATAAAGAGAAAAATACGGTAAATTACAGTGAATAAACCAATCCTCACAGACGGGTACAGAGGAGAGTGGACCCTGCCCTTGGGGGCTTACAGGGTAATGGGGAGGAGACAGTAGGTCAGGGATAGAAATATATAACAATCAACTTTACAAGTCAATACATTACATTTGAAAAGTTTGTCACTTAAATATTTCCTTATTTTTGTAAAGAAAAACACATTTTTTTCAATGAAGTTAACATTAAATTAAATAAAAATACACTCTATACACTGTTAATGTGGTAAATGACTATTCTAGCTGCAAACGTCTAGTTTTTAATGCAATATCACATAGGTGTATAGAGGCCAATTTCCAACAACCACCACTCCAGTGTTCTAATGGTACATTGTGTTTGCTGTGTTAGAAGGCTAATGGATGTTTAGAAATCCCTTGAAAACCCTTGTGCAAGTATGTTAGCACAGCTGAAAACAATTTTGCTGATCAGAGAAGCTATAAAACTGACTTTCCTTTGAGCTAATTGAAAATCTGAAGCATTACATTTGTTGGTTCCATGAAACTGTCAAAATGGCCTGAAAAAGAGAACTTTCATGTGAAACTCGACAGTCTATTATTGTCCTTATAAATGAAGGAAATTCAATGCGAGAAATTGCCAAGAAACTGAAGATTTCCTACAACGGTGTGTACTACTCCCTTCAGAGGAGAGCACAAACAGGCTCTAAGCAGAGTAGAAAGAGAAGTGGGAGGTCCCGCTGCACAACTGAGCAAGAAGACAAGTAAACTAGAGACTCTAGTTTGAGAAATCGACGCCTCACAGGTCCTCAACTGGCAGCTTCATTAAATAGTACCTACAAAATGCCAGTTTCAATGTTTACAGTGAAGAGACGACTCCGGGGTGCTGGCCTTCAGGGAAGAGTGGCAAAGATAAAGCCATACCTGAAACTGGCTAATAAAAGGAAAAGATTAATATGGGCAAAAGAACAGACATTGGACAGAGGAAGATTGGAAAAAAAGGTGTGATGGACAGATGAACCAAAGTTTGAGTTGTTTGGATCACACAGAAGAACATCTGTGAGATGCAGAACAACTGAAAAGATGCTGGAAGAGTGCCTGACACCATTTGTCAAGCATGGTGGAGGTAATTTGATGGTCTGAGGTTGCTTTGGTGCAAAACAAAAGGGATTTTGAATAAGGAAGGCTATCACTCCATTTTGCAATGCCATGTCATTCCCTGAGGCAGCTGGTATTCAATCTGTAATGGAGTGGCCAGCCTAGTCACCAGATCTCAACCTTATTGAGCTGTTGTGGGAGCAGCTTGCTTGACCGTATGGTTCGCAAAAAGTGCCCATCAAGCCAATACAACTTGTAGGAGAGGCTTCTGGAAGCATGGGGGGAAATATCTCCAGATTACCTGCGCAAATTAACAGCTAGAATGCCAAGGGTCTGCAAAGCTGTAATTGATGAAAAGGAGGATTCTTTGACGAAAGCAAAGTTTGAAGGCGAACGTTACTAGTTCAAGTAAAAATCATTATTTCTAACCTAGTCAATGTCTAGACTATATTTTCTATTCATTATGCAACTCATTTAATAAATAAAAGTATGATTTTTCATGGAAAACACAAAATTGTCTGGATGACACCAAACTTTTGAACTGTAGTGCATGTAGAATTAAGCCATGTTGGACATAAGCGACAATAAAAAAAAAAATATCATCTTTTGTACCCGAGTCCCGTCTCTTTTAGGTGTAAAAATTGTATTTCTGCATCTACCATAAAAATCTTCTCTCGTTGAATACATTGAAGGACACAGGACATCTGATGTGGATTAGCCAACACTGTTCTCTCGGTCTCTAAGGTGGAACGACGAGGAGCAATTACACCCAGTTGCCAGTAGTGTAGCGGTGTCCAACATAAACTCAAAAATTTTTGTTAAGCTAATCTGTGCTGTATTGTCATATAAAACACCCCTACATTGTTATTTTTTGTTTTCTAACTTTTGTTCCCCTTGAATTATCCCTTTATTCTCTGCAGCTCCTTGTTTACATTTAGCTCCAGCAAACTGACCACTTCCTGTGCTAAACCTCACAGCTGGCACCGCCCACCTCACTGTCCAGCCTCGCCCCCTGCCCGCCCCCTGCACACACACATTCCCTGTCAGTATTCTGCCCCAGCACCTGACCTGTTATCACTACAGCATTGGAAATAACAGCCCCACATCGGGCTCTGCACCACACACACACATGGCTCTGCACCACACACACACATGGCTCTGCACCACACACACACACACACACACACATGGCTCTTCACCACACACACACACGGCTCTGCACCACACACACACGGCTCTGCACCACACACACACGGCTCTGCACCACACACACACACACGGCTCTGCACCACACACACACGGCTCTGCACCACACACACACACACACACACATGGCTCTGCACCACACACACACGGCTCTGCACCACACACACGGCTCTGCACCACACACACGGCTCTGCACCACACACGGCTCTGCACCACACACACACACGGCTCTGCACCACACACACACACACACACACACGGCTCTGCACCACACACACACGGCTCTGCACCACACACTGCTCTGCACCACACACACAAACACACACACACATGGCTCTGCACCACACACACACATGGCTCTGCACCACACACACACACACACACACACATGGCTCTGCACCACACACATGGCTCTGCACCACACACACACACACATGGCTCTGCACCACACACACACACACATGGCTCTGCACCACACACACACACACACACACACACAGCTCTGTACCGACCCCCTCTATCCCTATAAGGAACACATGTAGGGAATACAGTCCTGGCCAAAAGTTTTGGGAATGCTACAAATATTAATTTTTACAAAGTCTACTTCTTCAGTGTTTCTAATGGCAATTTGCATATACTCCAGAATGTCATAAAGAGTGATAAGCTTAACAGCAATTACTTGCAAAGTCAATATTGGCTAAGAAAATGAACTTTAACCCCCAAAACACATTTCAACATCATTGCATTCCTGCCTTAAAAGGAGCAGCTAACATTGTTTTAGTGATTGTTCCATTAACACAGGTGTGGGTGTTGATGAGCACAGGGCTGGCGATCAGTCAGTCATGATTGAATGACACCACTGGACACTTTAAAAGGAGGCTGGTGCTTGGTATCATTGTTTCTCTTCAGTTAACCATGGTTATCTCTAAAGAAACACGTGCAGCTATCATTGCTCTGCACAAAAATGGCCTAACAGGGAAGAGTATTGCAGCTACAAAGATTGCACCTCAGTCAACAATCTATCGCATCATCAAGAACTTCAAGGAGAGAGCTTCCATTGTTGTCAAAAAAGCTCCTGGGCGCCCAAGAAGGACCAGCAAATGCCAGGACCGTATCTTAAAACTGTTTCAGCTGCGGGATCGGACTACCAGCAGTGCCGAGCTAGCTCAGCAATGGCAGCAGGCTGGTCTGAGAGCTTCTGCACGCACTGTGAGGCGGAGACTCTTTGAGCAAGGCCTGGTTTCAAGGAGGGCAGCAAAGAAGCCACTTCTCTCCAGAAAAAACATTAGGGACCGACTGATATTCTACAAAAGGTACAGGGAGTGGACTGCTGAGGACTGGGGTAGTCATTTTCTCAGATGAATCCCCTTTTCGATTGTTTGGGACATCTGGAAAACAGCTTATTAGGAGAAGAGGTGAGCGCTACCACCAGTCTTGTCTCATGCCAACTGTTAAGCATCCTGAAACGATTCATGTGTGGGGTTGCTTCTCAGACAAGGGAATCGGCTCACTCATATTCTTGCCTAAAAACACAGCCATGAATAAAGAATGGTACGAGAGTGTCCTCCAAGAGCAACTTCTCCCAACTGTCCAAGAGCAGTTTGGTGCCCAACAATGCTTTTTCCAGCATGATGGAGCACCGTGCCATAAAGCAAAGGTGATCACTAAATGGCTCATGGAACAAAACAGAGATTTTGGGTCCATGGCCTGGAAACTCCCCAGATCTTAATCACATTGAGAACTTGTGGGCAATCATCAAGAGACATGTGGACAAACAAAAACCAACAAATTCTGGAAAAATGCAAGCATTTCTTATGCAAGAATGGACAGCTATCAGTCAGGATTTGGTCCAGAAGTTGATTGAGAGCATGCCAGGGAGAATTGCAGAGGTCCTGAAGAAGAAGGGTCAACACTGAAAATATTGACTTGCTGCATTAACTCATTCTAACTGTCAATATAACCTTTTGGTACTCATAATATGATTGCAATTATATTACTGTATGTGATGTAAACATCAGACAAACACAAATAAAAACCTGAGGGCAACAGATCATGTGAAAATATAATTTTTGTGTCATTCCCAAAACTTTTGGCCATGACTGTACATACTCACCCGTCCTCTGTCCCCGCCGCTCCTGCACATTCGCACGCTGTCTGTGCTCTGGCCATATCAGCACAGTAGTGATGTCAACGCTCTCCTGAACTGTCAGACACAGACTGCAGAGGTGGAGGGGAGGTTGTGGGCAGAGTATGGGGTGCGGGGGAATGTGTAAGAGGGTGCAAGGAAGGGTGGGGTGGGGACTCCACGCACTGTAGACGCCCAGGAAGGCGGCAACAAGCTGTTCACAAATTTGCATGTCAACATGGTCCTGCCCATGTTGACATGAAATGACCGGAAGCAGCAAAATCGCGGCAGGAGCTGTCACATGACCGCTCTGAGCCGGGGGAGAGGGGCTGACAGCGGGGCAGGTAAGCGGTCTCTATCTACTTACCTGCCCCAATGTAGCCCAATAGGGTAATAATAAAAAAAGCAAATTAAGCCGGATAACCCCTTTAATAACCCACAATTCCCTGTGCAAGCCCCCCCAATGTGCAAAACGGCCCCCTGCCCAGCGGGAGCTTTCCCCAACGTTCAACACGGTCGCCGGCATTGCCGAGCTCAAGCATCGCCAACTTGCAACATGGTCCACCTGCCCAGCACAAGCCCCCCCAACTTGTAGAGTGGGTCCCCTGCCCAGCGCAAGCCCCGCCAACTAGCAGCGTGGGACCCCTGCCCAGCGCAAGCCCCGCCAACTTGCAGCGTGGATCCCCTGCCCAGCGCAAGCCCCCCAACATACAGCGTGGATCCCCTGCCCAGCGCAGGCCCCCCAACTTGCAGCGTGGGCCCCGTGCAGGCCCTGCCAATTTGCAGCATGGGCCCCCTGCCAATTTGCAGCGTGGGCCCCCTGCCCAGCGCAAGCCCTGCCAACTTGCAGCGTGGGCCCCCTGCCCAGCGCAAGCCCTGCCAACTTGCAGCGTGGGCCCCCTGCCCAGCGCAAGCCCTGCCAACTTGCAGCGTGGGCCCCCTGCCCAGCGCAAGCCCCCCAACTTGCAGCGTGGGCCCCCTGCCCAGCGCAAGCCCCCCCCCAACTTATAGCGTGGGCCCCCTGCCCAGCGCAAGCCCCCCCCCCAACTTGTAGCGTGGGCCCCCTGCCCAGCGCAAGCCCCCCCCCAACTTGTAGCGTGGGCCCCCTGCCCAGCGCAAGCCCCCCCAACTTGTAGCGTGGGCCCCCTGCCCAGCGCAAGCCCCCCCAACTTGTACCGTGGGCCCCCTGCCCAGCGCAAGCCCCCCCAACTTGTAGCGTGGGCCCCCCTGCCCAGCGCAAGCCCCCCAACTTGTAGCGTGGGCTCCCTGCCCAGCGCAAGCCCCCACCAACGTGCAACATTGCCAAGCTTGAGCCTCACCAACTTGCAGTGTCGGCCCCCTGCCCAGCGGGAGCTCTCCCAAACATTCAACACAGCCCCTTCCCCAGTGCAAGCTCCTCCAACATGCAGCGTCACCACCTGCCTAGTGCAAGCCCCCCCAAATGTGCAGCCTCTCCCCCTGCCCAGTGCGAGCCCCCCCAAACTTGCAGCCTTGCCCCTGCCCGATGTGAGCCCCCCCCCAAACGTGCAGCGTCGCCCCCTGCCCAGTGCGAGCCCCCCAAACATGCGTTTACCCCTGCCCAGTGTGAACCCCCCAAATGTGCAGGGTCGCCCCCTGCCTAGTGCGAGCCTCCCCGAAATACCCCTGCCCAGTGCAAGCCCCCCAAATATGCAGGCTCACCCCCTGCCCAGTGCGAGCCCCCCCAAATGTGCAGCATCGTCCCCTGCCTAGTGCGAGCCCCCCCAAACGTGCAGTGTCACCCCCTGCCCAGTGCGAGCTCCCCCAAACATGCAGCGTTGCCCCCTGCGAGCCTCCCCAAACGTGCAGCGTCGCCCCCTGCCCAGTGCAACCCCCCAAAACATACAGCGTCGCCCCCTGCCAAGTGCGAACCCCCCCAACCGCACAGCATCACCCCTGCCCAGGGCGAGCCTCCCCAAACGTGCAGAGTCGCCCCCTGCCCAGTGCGTGCCTCCCCAAACGTGCAAAGTCGCCCCCTGCCCAGTGCGAGCCCCCCCAAACGTGCAGCGTCGACCCTGCCCAGTGCGAGCCCCCCAAACGTGCAGCGTCGCCCCCTGCCCAGTGCGAGCCCCCTCAAACGTGCAGTCACCCCCTGCCCAGTGCGAGCTCCCCCAAACGTGCAGTCACCCCCTGCCCAGTGCGAGCTCCCCCAAACATGCAGCATCGCCCCCTGCGAGCCTCCCCAAACGTACAGTGTCGCCCTCTGCCCAGTGCGAATCCCCCTAAACGTAGAGTGTCGCCCAGTGCAAACCCCCCCAAACGTACAGCGTTGCCCCCTGCCCCGTGAAACCCCCCAAACGTACAGCGGCGCCCCCTGCCCAGTGCGAATCCCCCTAAACGTACAGCGTCGCCCCCTGCCCAGTGCAAACCCCCCCAAACGTACAGCGTCGCACCCTGCCCAGTGCAAACCCCCCAAGCGTACAGTGTCGCCCCCTGCCCAGTGCAAACCACCCCCCCCCCAAACGTGATTTCCCACCTCAGGGTCAGGATCCGTCCGCTCTGCAGGAGGCCGAGCACTGCTGCTTCCCGCTCACAGATCTGCACTGAGGATGCCCCGCCCCTCCTGGTGACGTTGTTCCCTCAAGAAATCAACTCCTCTGTAGACGCTGCCCTGCCGCCTCTGCGCTGCGGCCCTGACGCTCGGGTTGCAGTGTGACCAGCTGACCCGGTCACATTACAGCCGCGTCTCTGACCGGGAAGTCAGCTCCGGCGGTCAGGAGAATGGATTAGGATCCAGCGCGCTGCAGTTTCTTGACTTGACAGCTGCTCTCAGAGAATGAACAGTTTGGTTTTTTTTACCTCAGTATTACGTCCAGTATTGGTGAGTTTTTTACCTCAGGATAAAGTCTATATGCACACATTAAGTATTTGGTCTGTTTTTTCTCTCAGTATTAAGGCCCCGTGCACACATTGAATATTTGGTGAGGGGTTTTTTTACCTCAGTATTAAAGGCCACAAGCAAATGTTTAGTATTTGGTGAGCTTTTTACTACATTATTAAGGCCAAGTGTAAATGTTCTGTGTTTGGTGAGGTATTTTTTTACCTCAATATTAAGGTCCCGTGCACTCATTGAATATTTGGTGAGGTTTTTTCTTACCTCTGTATTAAGGCCAGGTGCAGATGTTCAGTATTTGAGCTTTTTACCTCAGTATTACAGCTTTTTACCTCAGTATTAGGCTATGTGCGCACTGGGAAATGGAATTTTCTTGAGAAAATTCCGCATACTCTCAAAGATTACCGCACCCGCGGTAAAAAACCGCGGGAAACCGCACCCGAAAACCGCATGCGGTTTGCTGCGGTT
The DNA here is from genome assembly GCF_048569485.1 of Anomaloglossus baeobatrachus. Classification (NCBI taxonomy): domain Eukaryota; kingdom Metazoa; phylum Chordata; class Amphibia; order Anura; family Aromobatidae; genus Anomaloglossus; species Anomaloglossus baeobatrachus. Next base: position 128,733,147 of record NC_134356.1, read on the forward strand.
TTACCGCGGTATTATTCGCGGTATTGCCGCGGTTTTGCCGCGTGCGGGTTGGGATGTGCTTTATTGCATTCAATGCAATAAAGCACATTGAAAAAAAAAAAAAAAAGTCATTTAATTCTGAGATAGTAGATAGACAGAAGAATAGATAGAGGGATAGATAGACAGACAGAGGGATAGATAGATAGATGACAGATCGCTGCATTTCTCACGGTCGGCAGTGAGTTCACATTACCGGCCGTGGGAAATGACCGGTAATTACCTCTGCTGTCTGCTGCTTTCATTCAGCGCTGTGTCTGTGACAGTCGCGGCTGGATGTAAGCAGCGCAGGACGTCGGACCTGTGGATTACGCCGGAGCGGTGGATTACACCGGAGCTTTGGTGCGGGAGGGGTTAATAAAATGGTGAACGAGGCTTGTTTGTTTTATTTAAAATAAAGGATTTTTCGGTGTGTGTTTTTTTCACTTTACTTACGGGTTGATCATGTCAGCTGTCACATAGACGCTGCCATGATCAAGCCTGGAGTTAATGGTGGTGGTCCCCCACCATCATTAACCCCTTGTATTACCTTGCTGCCACTGCTACACGGTGGCAAGAAGAGCCGAGGACACGCCGGTGCTGCCGCATAATGCATGCGACAGTGCCGGGGCAGCTGTGGCTGATATTCTCGGCTGCCGGAGGGGGAGTGAGGCAGGGGACATTAACCCTGTCCCTCTCCCTCCCCAGCCTGAGAATACCGGGCCGCCGCTGTGTGCTTACCTCGGCTGGACGGTAAATATGCAGCGGAGCCCACGTTCTTTGTTTTCTATATTTCCGTTTTCTTTCTATGTGTGTTCTATGTGTCTGTGATGTCTGTGTGTCTGTGATGTGTTTGTGTTTACTCTCTGCTTTGCTTCCTCTTCCTGTAATGACATCACTTCCCTGCAAACCGCAGACAAGCGATGTACATTACCGGAGGTAAACCGTGAAATACCGCAGGGAATAACGCAGGAAAACGCAGTGAACCGCACAGAATTTGCTGCCTGCGTTATTCCCTGCGGGATTTCATGATTAACATTGGAGTCAATGGAGTGAAATCCCGCAGCGATGTGCGGAAAAGAAGTGACATGCACTTGTTTTTGCTGCGGGATTCCCGCAGCAAAACATGCAGCTGTCAAATTTCGCCCAGTGCGCACAGGATTTTTTTTCTCCATAGGATTTGCTGGTAATTCACTGCAGAACTGCATGTTATGAACATTTTCTGTAGCGAAACATGCAGCAAATCCGCGGAAAATCCGCGGCAAAATCCGGTAAGTGTGCACATAGCCTTAAGGCCATGTGCAAACATTGAATATTTGGTGAGGGTCTTTTTTTACCTCAGTATTAAGGCTATGTGTCCACGTTGCTTTTTGCTGCTTTTTCAACTGCAGCATTTAATGCCAAAATGGATGTGTTCTGCTTTTCAAGCAAAGTCTATGGGAATTTGGGTTTCTTGTGCACACTATGCTGTTCAAAATGATGCCTTTTTGTGGCAGAAATTTGGGCAAAAACTCTTTTCAAAGAAGCAACATGTCAATTGTTTTTGCCATTTGCGTTTTGAACTGCAAAGCAGAGTTTTTGCCCAAATTTCTGCCACAAAAAGGCAGCATTTTGAACAGCATAGTACGCACAAGAAACCCAAATTCCCATAGACTATGCTTGAAAAGCAGAACACATCCATTTTGGCATTAAACGCTGCAGTTGAAAAAGCAGGTAAAAAGCAACGTGGACACATAGCCTAAGGCCAGGTGCAGATGTTCGGTATTTGCTGAGCTTTTTACCTCAGTATTAGGCCTGTTTCACACGTCAGTGAAAAACACAGACGTTCTTCACTGACATGTAAAACACGCACATGTCACTCCGTGTGCCGTGATTCACGGCACACGTCTGTTGTCTATGTGCAATCCAAGCTCCTTTCTCCGTGGTCCGTGATTGCACATAGAGATTAACTCACTTGTGCCCGCTCCCGCTCTCCATGGTGCTGAACACTCCCGTGGTGCAGCATCAGGCCGGCGCTGACCCCCGCAGCAGCTGCTTCTGGGTTGGCTGTGTCGTGCATTCATGAATATGCACGGCAGTAATGAGCCGGCTCAGAAGCAGCAGGCAGAACAGGGGGCACAGAGCGCCGCTGAAGCCGGTAGAGTAAAAATGTTTTTTATTTTATAAGCATGTTTTTTTCTGGCACGTGTTTCACGGATCATACCACTACGTGGTCCGTGGGACATCAGTGATGCCAGAAAAAAATGGACATGTCTCTGTGCGGCAATCACGGACACGCCGCACGGAGACACGTTCAGTGACAAATCACTGATGTGTGAGCAGACCCATTGATTATAATGGGTCTGCGTATGTCAGTGATTCTGGTACGTTGAAAAAAAAGCACAAACGTACCAGAATCACTGACGTGTGAAACAGGCCTTAAGGCCAGGTGCAAATGTTCGGTATTTGGTGAGCTAACCCCTTAACGACCACGGGCAGTAAAATTACGTCCTAAATGTCATAATGTTACTGCCCGCGGTCCTCCGGCGGCAGCATGCCGCGATCGGCGCACATCTCAGCTGATTTTCACAGCTGAGATGTGTACCTGCTAGGCACGAGCAGAATCGTTATCTGCTCGTGCCGATTAACCCCTTATATGGCGCTGTCAATATGTGACAGCGCCATTATAAGCGCGATCGTGGTAAACTTTTACTTACCGCCCGATACCGGAAGTCACGTGACGTGATCACGTGACTTCCGATAGTTGTCATGGTAGCACAGGGTCATGTGATGACTCCTGTACTACACATGACTTGCTTTCACTTTCGCTGTACCAGCGGCACAGCAAAAGAGAAAGAGAGCGTATCTGCTGTTTACAGCTGTGCAGCTGTGATCAGCAGATACTGCAGAGCGAACGGATTGCTGATCGCAATAGCCCCCTAGGTGGACTAGTAAAATAAAAAAAAAAAGTTAAAGAAAAAGTTTTAAAAAATTAAAAAAAACAAAAAAACCTAAAAGTTCAAATCACCCCCCATTCGCCCCATTGAAAATTAAAGGGTTAAAAAAATAAAAAATATACACACGTTTGGTATCGCCGCGTTCAGAAACGCCCGATGTATCAAAATATAAAATCAATTAATCTGGTCAGTATACGGCGTAGCGGCAAAAAAATTTCAAACGCCAAAACGACGTTTTTTTGTCGCCACAACTTTTGCGCAAAATGCAATAAGAGGCGATCAAAACGTAGCATCTGCGCAAAAATTGTACCGTTAAAAACGTCATCTTGAGACGCAAAAAATAAGCCGTCACTGAGCCATAGATCCCGAAAAATGAGAACGCTACGGGTCACGGAATATGGCGTAAAACGTGCGCCACTTTTTTCGAACAAACTTCCGATTTTTTTTTTTAACCCCTTATATAAAAGTAAACCTATACATGTTTGGTGTCTACGAACTCTCACTGACCTGAGGCATCACACCCACACATCAGTTTTACCACATAGTGAACACTGAATAAAATATCTCAAAAACCATAGTGCTATCACACTTTTTTTGCAATTTTTCTGCATTTGGAATTTTTTTGCCGTTTCCAGTACATTATATGGTAAAACTGATGGTTTATTTTAAAAGTACAGTTCGTTCCGCAAAAAATGAGCCCTCACATGACCATATTGACTAAAAAATAAAAAGTTACGTCTCTCAGAAAAAGAATGGCGAAAAAAAACGGAAAGCGAAAAATCGGCCAGTCGTGAAGGGGTTAAAGCCATGTGCACACATTGAATATTTGGTGAGTGTTTTTTTTTTTACCTGAGTATTAAGGCCACGTGTACATGTTCAGTATTGGTGAGGTTTTTTTTTACCTCAGTATTAAGGCCACGTGCACATGTTCATTGTTTGAGGATTTTTTTTTTACCTCAGTATTAAGGCCTCGTGCACGCATTGAATATTTGATGAGGTTTTTTTTACCTCAGTATTAAGGCCATGTGCACACATTGAATATTTGATGAGGGTTTTTTTTACCTCAGTATTAGGCTATGTGCGCACACTGCGTTTTTTTGACGCTGCGTTTTTGTGCGTTTTTGGCCGCTAAAAACGCACAAAAACGCACCTGCGTCGAAAAAACGCGGCAAAAAACGCACGCGTTTTGCAGCGATTTGGTGCATTTTTTTGCTGCGTTTTGCTGCATTTTTGCTCACTGCGTCCTTATGCGTTTTTTTATCAGTGAACAAAAAAAAAAAAGGTCTGATGTCATTTCCTTCTTCAATGTGTTCTTCATTCTCCACTAGTGTATGCAGAAGAGCAGACAGCTGCAGAACTACAAGGCTCAGCATCCTCCATCCAATAGTGTATGCAGGAGAGCAGACAGCAGCTGTCGAACTACAAGGCTCAGCATCCTCCTTCCAGGACTGTATGCAGGATTTCTTTGCCCCCCCCAAACAAAAAAAATGACGTGGGCTTCGCCATATTTTTGTATGCTAGCCGGGTACAGCAGGCAGGTACGGGCTGCCCCCAATCCCCAGCTGCCTATTTGTACCCGGCTGGGAACCAAAAATATAGGGAAGCCCTTTTTTTTAAAATTATTTCATGAATTTCATGAAATAATTTAAAAAAAAAATGACGTGAGCTTCGCCCAATTTTTGAGTCCAGCCGGGTACAACTAGGCAGCTGGGGATTGGAATCCACAGTGCAGGGTGCCCATGCTTTCTGGGCACCCCCGCTGTGAATTGCAGTCCCGCAGCCATCCCAGAAAATGGTGCTTTCATAGAAGCGCCATCTTCTGGCGCTGTATCCAACTCTTCCAGCTGCCCTGATGCCGGGTGGCTTGCCGGGTAATAATGGGGTTAGGGCTAGCTGTATAGCTGGCCCTAAGCCCGAAATTCATGGTGTCATGCCAATATTAGACATGGTCACCATGAATTTCTAGTAAAGATAAAAAAAAAACACAACACACAGAAAAATATTTTTATTAGAAATAAAACACAACACAATTAGTGACTCCATCTTTATTGAAATAAAGAACCCCCCCTCCGCAGTAATCCTGGGTCAGGGTCCCGCGCCGTCCAATCCGGATCCAATATCATCTGATCGGTTTGCTGGAAGGCAAAGCGATCAGATGATGTGTCAGGATCAAGTGCCTGAATCCCATCACACATCAGCTGATTGTATAAAAGCCGATTATACAATCAGCAGATGCATCGGTGCAAAAAAAAAAAAATAATACTCACTTATGTGCTGATTACCGGCAGCTCCTGGAGCGATGGGGCGGGAGTCTGATCCTGTCCGATCGCTGCAGCAGCTGCCGGTAATCAGGGATGAAGTCTCCTGACGCATCCGCTGATACCGGCCGGGCGCCCGCGTCACCGCGATACTTACGATCACCTGATGCGTCAGGTGACTGCATCAGGTGATCCATCGCTAGGTCCTGCATCCATCGGAGCTTTCCCGGCCGTCTGCACACAGCCGGAGCGGGGGTGGCGATACCGTGAGAGGAGATGGGAGTAGGCATGGCACCGGGACCCTGCAGACAGGTGAGTATAACTTTTTTTTTTTTTTTCTACTGTTAACTTTTGTTTTCGCAGCCGCTTCCACCTCCTGCCTGTACATGGCGCCGCACGTCAGCATACATGCACAGGACGGGAGGTGGACGCGGCGGTGACGGTACCGGGAGGATTCACGCTTCTGTATATACTGACAGAAGGAATCCTCTTCCTGTACACGTCACTTTACTACCCACCTCCTGCGTTTATAGCTGCGTTTTTGGTCTTAGAAACGCACCAAAACGCACCAAAACGCAGCTATTTGCGTTTCTCATTGCGTCTTTCAACATCCCATTGCACTCAATGGATGAAAAGCGCAGTGAAAAACGCGGGAATAATTGACATGCTGCGTTTTTGTGGTCACCACAAAAACGCAGCTGAAAAAAAACGCTGTGTGGGGACAGCAAAAATGAAAACTCATAGACTTTGCTGGGGAAGCAAAGTCATGCAGTTTTGAGGCCAAAAACGCACCCGAAAAACGCGCAAAAACGCCGAGAAAAATGCACTGTGTGCACATAGCCTTAAGGCCATGTGCACACATTGAATATTTGGTGAGGGTCTTTTTTACCTCAGTATTACGGCCATGTGCACACGTTTAGTATTTGAGCTTTTTAGGCAATGTGCGCACGCTGCGTTTTTCGCAGCATTTATGCGCGTTTTTCGGGTACGTTTTTGGTCTAAAAACTCCATGACTTTGATTCTCCAGCAAAGTCTATACGTTTTCATTTTTGCTGTCCGCACAGTGCATTTTGTATTAAGTGCGTTTTTGTGGTGACCACAAAGATGCAACATGTCAATTATTTCTGCATTTTTTCCAGCGTTTTTCACCCATGCAATTCATTGGAAAAAACGCAGCAAAAAACACAAACGCATGTGGTTTTTTTGATGCGTTTTTATCGCGGGTGTATTATTGTGCGTTCTTTGTGGCCAAAAACGCTGCATCTTTGTGGTCAGAAAACACAGCGTTCGCATATAGCCTTACCAACGTTTTAAGGCTACGTGCACACATTGAGTATTTGGTGAGATTTTTTTTTACCTCAGTATTAAGGCCACGTGCACACGTTTAGTATTTGGTGATCTTTTACCTCAGTATTAGGCCCGTTTCACACGTCAGTGAAAAACACTGACATTTTTCACTGGCGTGTAAAATACGCACATGTCCCTGCGTGTGCCGTGAATCCAGCACACGTGGGTTGTCTAAGTACAATCCGGGCTCCGTTCTCCGTGGCCCGTGATTGCACTTAGAAAACTACTCACCTGTGCGCGCTCCCGCTGTCCATGGTGCTGATCGCTCCCGCGGTGCAGCATCCGGCCGGCGGTGACCCCCGCAGCAGCTGCTTACGGGTAGGCTGTGTCGCGCATAATGAATATGCGCGACAATAATGAGCCGGCTCAGAAGCAGCCGGCAGAACGGGCTGCAGAGGACATCGCTGGACGCCGGGTGAGTTAAAATGTTTTTTATTTTAATAGCACGTTTTTTTCTGGCACGTGTTTCACGGACCACACCACTGCGTGGTCCGTGGAACATCAGTGGTGCCAGAAAAAAATGGACATGTCTCAGTGCGGCAAACACGCACACGCGGGTACGCCGCACGGAGACACGTGCAATGAAAAATCACTGACGTGTGAGCAGACCCATTCATTATAATGGGTCTGCATATGTCAGTGATTCTGGTACGTTTAAAAAAAAAGCACAAACTTACCAGAATCACTGATGTGTGAAAGGGGCCTTAAGGCCATGTGCAAACGTTCAGTGTTTGGTGAGCTTTTACCTCAGTATTACGTCCACATGCACACATTTAGTATTTGGTGAGCTTTTACCTCAATATTAAGGCCATGTGCACACGTTTAGTATTTGGTGAGCTTTTACCTCAGTATTAAAGCCATGTGCACACATTTAGTATTTGGTGAGCTTTTACCTCAGTATTAAGGCCACGTGCACATGTCCAGTATTTGCTGAGTGTTTTTTTTTACCTCCAGGATTTGTAGCAAAAACCGTGAGAGAGTAGAAAATACAGAAGTGGTGGTGATGTGTTTCTATTATACTTTTCTTCTGCTTGTCCAACTCCTGGTTTTGGCAACAAATACTGAGGTAAAAAACTCATCAAATATTCACTGTGTACACGAGGCGTTACAAATACTGAGTTAAAAAAAACCTCATCAAGTGCTCAACGTGTGCACGTGGCCTAATACTGAGGTAAAATACTGACCAAATATGCAGCGTGTGTGCATGGTCTTACAGTCAGACTAATGACACCCAACAAGTGGTAATGGTCATTGTTGTTTCAAGAAATTTGAATAAATCCACAGTATGGGCAAATATTAGAAATTCTGTATTATATATTATCAGATAAATATGCTTCTTTCTCCACATATCAACCTTTTCTTCCATTATCCCTGCCTATTCTGAAGAATAACTCAAACCAAAATGATTTCAAAACAGTGAATTGTCAGGTTACAGCGCTTTTTAGAATTTATGAAGAACAAAGGGGAAGAAGTGAGCAGAACTCAGCACAGACACACAAACTTGTGCTACAGTTTCAAGCCACTGTTATACATCAGTTCTGTATTCACAGCCACACAGCTCAGTACTGCTGTGTAATATCCCCCTATTCTGCTGTATAATGTCCCCCATGCTGCTGTGTAATATCCCCCCATACCCAATATTGCTGTGTAATGTCCCCCATGCTGCTGTGTAATATCCCTCATTCTGCTGTATAATATCCCTCATGCTGCAGTGTAATATCCCCCATTCGGCTGTATATTGTCCCCCCCTGCTGCTGTATAATGTCCTTCACGCTACTGTATAATATTCGCCATTCTGCTGCATATGTCCCATGCTATGAAAATTTCAAAAAACTCCCATGAGCAAATAACAGGCATGAAATTGCTCACAAGAGTCAAAACACCATACGATAAAATGTAAAACAATATATCTTTTATTAGAAAACCATTTAAAAAAAAATATAAATATTACGATATCTAACATAATTTCCGGGAACAAAAAATGCTTAAAAAGACAGGGTTATTCCACAAAGGCAGATGACGAGGGGAATAAATACCAGAGAGACCACTAAAGGCTATAATTAAATATCCATCAAATGACGACGAAAAAATGAACTAGGTGCCAGAAAAATAATTAAATGCAGTGCGTTTCTATTATTAAAGTTCCAATAGCAGATATCTATTTAATAGTAAGGTGCATAGTGCTCAGAAAGAAATGCTGCAGCAGAGACTGCAAAGATGAAGTAGTTAGAGAGGGATATTAAATACCTAGAATTAAGGTCCATGGAACTCGTCAGCCTTCAGCCCGACGCGCATTTCGTCTTGCGATAGACTTTCTCAGGGGGGGTAGTGAAGCGAATGAGTGTGGGTTGTAGAAAAAACAGCTATTTATGCAAGAGAAAGTGTAGATCCGGCACGGATGAATATCTAATTTGCCGCCTGGAAATAGCCGGATATGGTGGCGCACAAGTCATGTGACCAGTCTCCGTATCATGTGATTTCTGGCCGTCGGTTGTGGAACGCAAGCACAACTACTGTTCAGGAACAGACGGTGGTCAATGCCTGATGCCGATATGCTTGGTGCTGCAGAAGTCAACGAGGAGGTAACACACCTGTGCACACATCCAGATGTGCAACTGGGAATTATGTCTAATGCAAAAGGATTTTCAAGGACGGATAAAGCAAAAAAAATAAAAAAAATGAACTAACATTAGTAATGCAATGTCATACAAAAAAAGTATGAACAGAAAAACTGTATGCAATACAGTGAAAAAGAAAAGAAAATATGAAACATAGTATAAAAATATGTATAAATGAGGTGAATGCTAGATGTATAGAACAATATGTGGGGAAAAGCAATCATAAATTGTCTATGAGAAGAATGAAATATTATAGATGAAATACAGTATGACAAAAAAATGGTAGAGTAAAAGAGGACCGTAGGAAGAAAAATGTGTAAAAAGGTCAGTGTATATAAAGAAGTACCAAAGAAGTGTGTAAAGTGTAATTCATGCAAAATAATGAGTGTATGAATATATGCAACAAATGGATGTAAGTGCAAAAAAGTGTGTAGTATGTGACGTGTGTGCGGATGGGCTTGCAGGAACATGAATACTGTATTAAATTGATGAAATTGAAAAAAAACAATAATCCCCAGCACTAGACTGAATATGTTCAGTATATATACAATTAAAGAATTAAAGTGCAAAAATGTATAGTATGTGAGATGTGTACGGATGAGCTTGCATGAACATGAATACTGTGATATACCGTATTTTTTGGACTATAAGACACACTTTTTTCCCTCCAAATGTTGGGGGAAAGTGGGGGGTGCGTCTTATAGTCTGAATGTAGGGCATGACTGCGGGGAATGAGGGTGCTGAGGTGGAACGGGTCATCGGGGGCATGGGCAGGCTGTAGAGCGCCTGCCGTGACCACGTGCGCCCGCTCATTTCATATGCACGCCCATCATCTCCCCCATCATCTCTCAGCGCTGAAGCCGGCGCTGACAGGTGGGTGGGGGATGCGCGCATACTAAACAGCCGGCCCGCATGATCACCCCTGGCAACTACAGTCTGGAGTGATCATGTGTAAATACGTTCATACTCACCTTTCCTCGCTCCACGCAGCATCGCTCCTCCCGTTTGTGCCAGCAGCAGCGCCACTGACCTGTGTAGAGCCGTCCACGATCCCTGCAGCATCGCTCGTCCTCCTGTCTGCCGGCCGCGGCTGTGTTGAGTCTAGTGGTGCGCACAGCAATGACGTCATCACTGTGCGCACGTGTCCAGGATGCGGCCATATGCCAGGATGGGGTATATAGCAGGATGCGGCCATATGCCAGGATGGGGTATATAGCAGGATGCGGCCATATGCCAGGATGGGGTATATAGCAGGATGCGGCCATATGCCAGGATAGGGTATATAGCATGATGCAGCAATATAGCAGGATTTGGGAATATAGCAGGATGGGAGTATATAGCAGGATTCGGCCATATGCCAGGATGGGGGTATATAGCAGGATGCGGCCATATGCCAGGATGGGGGTATATAGCAGGATGCGGCCATATGCCAGGATGGGGGTATATAGCAGGATGCGGCCATTCGCCAGGATGGGGGTATATAGCAGGATGCGGCCATATGGCAGGATGGGGGTATATAGCAGGATGCGGCCATATGCCAGGATGGGTGTATATAGCAGGATGCGGCCATATGCCAGGATGGGGGTATATAGCAGGATGCGGCCATATGCCAGGATGGGGGTATATAGCAGGATGCGGCCATATGCCAGGATAGGGGTATATAGCAGGATGCGGCCATATGCCAGGATGGAGGTATATAGCAGGATGCGGCTATATGCCAGGATGGGGGTATATAACAGGATGCGGCCATATGTCAGGAAGGCAGGATGCGGCCATATGCCAGGATGGGTTATATAGCAGGATGCGGCCATATGCCAGGATGGGGTATATAGCATGATGCGGTAATATAGCAGGATGGGGGTATATAGCAGGATGGGAGTATATAGCAGGATTCGGCGATATGCCAGGATGGGGGTATATAGCAGGATGCGGCCAAATGCCAGGATGGGGTACATAGCAAGAGGCGGCCATATGCCAGGATGGGGGTGTATAGCAGGATGCAGCCATACACCAGGATGGGGTATATAGCAGGATGCGGCCATACACCAGGATGGGGGTATATAGCAGGATGCGGCCATATGCCAGGATAGGGGTATATAGCAGGATGCGGCCATATGACAGGATGGGGGTATATAGCAGGATGCGGCCATATGCCAGGATGGGGGTATATAGCAGGATGCGGCCATACGCCAGGATGGGGGTATATAGCAGGATGCGGCCATATGCCAGGATGGGGGTATATAGCAGGATGCGGCCATATGCCAGGAAGGTGTATATAGCAGGATGCTGCCATATGCCAGGATGGGGGTATATAGCAGGATGCGGCCATATGCCAGGATAGGGGTATATAGCAGGATGCGGCCATATGCCAGGATGGGGGGTATATAGCAGGAAGCGGCCATATGCCAGGATGGGGGTATATAGCAGGATGCGGCCATATGCCAGGATGGGGGTATATAGCAGGATGCGGCCATATGCCAGGATGGGTGTGTATAGCAGGATGCGGCCATACGCCAGGATGGGGTATATAGCAGGATGCGGCCATATGCCAGGATGGGGGTATATAGCAGGATGCGGCCATATGCCAGGATGGGTGTATATAGCAGGATGCTGCCATATGCCAGGATGGGGGTATATAGCAGGATGCGGCCATATGCCAGGATGGGGGTATATAGCAGGATGCGGCCATATGCCAGGATGGGGGTATATAGCAGGAAGCGGCCATATGCCAGGATGGGGGTATATAGCAGGATGCGGCCATATGCCAGGATGGGGGTATATAGCAGGATGCGGCCATATGCCAGGATGGGTGTGTATAGCAGGATGCGGCCATACGCCAGGATGGGGTATATAGCAGGATGCGGCCATATGCCAGGATGGGGGTATATAGCAGGATGCGGCCATATGCCAGGATGGGGGTATATAGCAGGATGCGGCCATACGCCAAGATGGGGGTATATAGCAGGATGTGGCCACATGCCAGGATGGGGGTATATAGCAGGATGCGGCCATACACCAGGATGGGGTATATAGCAGGATGCGGCCATACACCAGGATGGAGTATATAGCAGGATGCGGCCATATGCCAGGATAGGGGTATATAGCAGGATGCGGCCATATGCCAGGATGGGGGTATATAGCAGGATGCGGCCATATGCCAGGATGGGGGTATATAGCAGGATGCGGCCATATGCCAGGATAGGGGTATATAGCAGGATGCGGCCATATGCCAGGATGGGGGTATATAGCAGGATGCGGCCATATGCCAGGATGGGTGTATATAGCAGGATGCGGCCATATGCCAGGATGGGGGTATATAGCAGGATGCGGCCATATGCCAGGATGGGTGTATATAGCAGGATGCGGCCATATGCCAGGATGGGGGTATATAGCAGGATGCGGCCATGTGCCAGGATGGGGGTATATAGCAGGATGCGGCCATATGCCAGGATGGGGGTATATAGCAGGATGCGGCCATATGCCAGGATGGAGGTATATAGCAGGATGCGGCTATATGCCAGGATGGGGGTATATAACAGGATGCGGCCATATGTCAGGAAGGCAGGATGCGGCCATATGCCAGGATGGGTTATATAGCAGGATGCGGCCATATGCCAGGATGGGGTATATAGCATGATGCGGTAATATAGCAGGATGGGGGTATATAGCAGGATGGGAGTATATAGCAGGATTCGGCGATATGCCAGGATGGGGGTATATAGCAGGATGCGGCCAAATGCCAGGATGGGGTACATAGCAAGAGGCGGCCATATGCCAGGATGGGGGTGTATAGCAGGATGCAGCCATACACCAGGATGGGGTATATAGCAGGATGCGGCCATACACCAGGATGGGGGTATATAGCAGGATGCGGCCATATGCCAGGATAGGGGTATATAGCAGGATGCGGCCATATGACAGGATGGGGGTATATAGCAGGATGCGGCCATATGCCAGGATGGGGGTATATAGCAGGATGCGGCCATACGCCAGGATGGGGGTATATAGCAGGATGCGGCCATATGCCAGGATGGGGGTATATAGCAGGATGCGGCCATATGCCAGGATGGGTGTATATAGCAGGATGCTGCCATATGCCAGGATGGGGGTATATAGCAGGATGCGGCCATATGCCAGGATGGGGGTATATAGCAGGATGCGGCCATATGCCAGGATGAGGGGTATATAGCAGGAAGCGGCCATATGCCAGGATGGGGGTATATAGCAGGATGCGGCCATATGCCAGGATGGGGGTATATAGCAGGATGCGGCCATATGCCAGGATGGGTGTGTATAGCAGGATGCGGCCATATGCCAGGATGGGGGTATATAGCAGGATGCGGCCATATGCCAGGATGGGTGTATATAGCAGGATGCTGCCATATGCCAGGATGGGGGTATATAGCAGGATGCGGCCATATGCCAGGATGGGGGTATATAGCAGGATGCGGCCATATGCCAGGATGGGGGTATATAGCAGGATGCGGCCATATGCCAGGATGGGGGTATATAGCAGGAAGCGGCCATATGCCAGGATGGGGGTATATAGCAGGATGCGGCCATATGCCAGGATGGGGGTATATAGCAGGATGCGGCCATATGCCAGGATGGGGGTATATAGCAGGATGCGGCCATATGCCAGGATGGGTGTGTATAGCAGGATGCGGCCATACGCCAGGATGGGGTATATAGCAGGATGCGGCCATATGCCAGGATGGGGGTATATAGCAGGATGCGGCCATATGCCAGGATGGGGGTATATAGCAGGATGCGGCCATACGCCAAGATGGGGGTATATAGCAGGATGTGGCCACATGCCAGGATGGGGGTATATAGCAGGATGCGGCCATACACCAGGATGGGGTATATAGCAGGATGCGGCCATACACCAGGATGGAGTATATAGCAGGATGCGGCCATATGCCAGGATAGGGGTATATAGCAGGATGCGGCCATATGCCAGGATGGGGGTATATAGCAGGATGCGGCCATATGCCAGGATGGGGGTATATAGCAGGATGCGGCCATATGCCAGGATAGGGGTATATAGCAGGATGCGGCCATATGCCAGGATGGGGGTATATAGCAGGATGCGGCCATATGCCAGGATGGGTGTATATAGCAGGATGCGGCCATATGCCAGGATGGGGGTATATAGCAGGATGCGGCCATATGCCAGGATGGGTGTATATAGCAGGATGCGGCCGTATGCCAGGATGGGGGTATATAGCAGGATGCGGCCATATGCCAGGATGGGGGTATATAGCAGGATGCGGCCATATGCCAGGATGGGGGTATATAGCAGGATGCGGCCATATGCCAGGATGGAGGTATATAACAGGATGCGGCCATATGTCAGGATGGGGGTATATAACAGGATGCGGCCATATGTCAGGAAGGCAGGATGCGGCCATATGCCAGGATGGGTTATATAGCAGGATGCGGCCATATGCCAGGATGGGGTATATAGCATGATGCGGCAATATAGCAGGATGGGGGTATATAGCAGGATGGGAGTATATAGCAGGATTCGGCGATATGCCAGGATGGGGGTATATAGCAGGATGTGGCCAAATGCCAGGATGGGGTACATAGCAAGAGGCGGCCATATGCCAGGATGGGGGTGTATAGCAGGATGCAGCCATACACCAGGATGGGGTATATAGCAGGATGCGGCCATACACCAGGATGGGGGTATATAGCAGGATGCGGCCATATGCCAGGATAGGGGTATATAGCAGGATGCGGCCATATGACAGGATGGGGGTATATAGCAGGATGCGGCCATATGCCAGGATGGGGGTATATAGCAGGATGCGGCCATACGCCAGGATGGGGGTATATAGCAGGATGCGGCCATATGCCAGGATGGGGGTATATAGCAGGATGCGGCCATATGCCAGGATGGGTGTATATAGCAGGATGCTGCCATATGCCAGGATGGGGGTATATAGCAGGATGCGGCCATATGCCAGGATGGGGGTATATAGCAGGATGCGGCCATATGCCAGGATGGGTGTATATAGCAGGATGCTTCCATATGCCAGGATGGGGGTATATAGCAGGATGCGGCCATATGCCAGGATGGGGGTATATAGCAGGATGTGGCCATATGCCAGGATGGGGGTATATAGCAGGAAGCGGCGATATGCCAGGATGGTATATAGCAGGATGCGGCCATATGCCAGGATGGGGGTATATAGCAGGATGCGGCCATATGCCAGGATGGGTGTGTATAGCAGGATGCGGCCATACGCCAGGATGGGGTATATAGCAGGATGCGGCCATATGCCAGGATGGGGGTATATAGCAGGATGCGGCCATATGCCAGGATGGGGGTATATAGCAGGATGCGGCCATACGCCAAGATGGGGGTATATAGCAGGATGTGGCCACATGCCAGGATGGGGGTATATAGCAGGATGCGGCCATATGCCAGGATGGGGTATATAGCAGGATGCGGCCATACACCAGGATGGAGTATATAGCAGGATGCGGCCATATGCCAGGATAGGGGTATATAGCAGGATGCGGCCATATGCCAGGATGGGGGTATATAGCAGGATGTGGCCATATGCCAGGATGGGGGTATATAGCAGGATGCGGCCATTCGCCAGGATGGGGGTATATAGCAGGATGCGGCGATATGGCAGGATGGGGGTATATAGCAGGATGCGGCCATATGCCAGGATGGGTGTATATAGCAGGATGCGGCCATATGCCAGGATGGGGGTATATAGCAGGATGCGGCCATATGCCAGGATGGGGGTATATAGCAGGATGCGGCCATATGACAGGATGGAGGTATATAGCAGGATGCGGCCATATGCCAGGATGGGGGTATATAACAGGATGCGGCCATATGTCAGAAAGGCAGGATGCGGCCATATGCCAGGATGGGTTATATAGCAGGATGCGGCCATATGCCAGGATGGGGTATATAGCATGATGCGGCAATATAGCAGGATGGGGGTATATAGCAGGATGGGAGTATATAGCAGGATTCGGCGATATGCCAGGATGGGGGTATATAGCAGGATGTGGCCACATGCCAGGATGGGGGTATATAGCAGGATGCGGCCATACACCAGGATGGGGTATATAGCAGGATGCGGCCATACACCAGGATGGAGTATATAGCAGGATGCGGCCATACACCAGGATGGAGTATATAGCAGGATGCGGCCATATGCCAGGATAGGGGTATATAGCAGGATGCGGCCATACGCCAGGATGGGGGTATATAGCAGGATGTGGCCACATGCCAGGATGGGGTATATAGCAGGATGCGGCCATACACCAGGATGGAGTATATAGCAGGATGCGGCCATACACCAGGATGGAGTATATAGCAGGATGCGGCCATATGCCAGGATAGGGGTATATAGCAGGATGCGGCCATATGCCAGGATGGGGGTATATAGCAGGATGCGGCCATATGCCAGGATGGGGGTATATAGCAGGATGCGGCCATACGCCAGGATGGGGGTATATAGCAGGATGTGGCCACATGCCAGGATGGGGGTATATAGCAGGATGCGGCCATACACCAGGATGGGGTATATAGCAGGATGCGGCCATACACCAGGATGGAGTATATAGCAGGATGCGGCCATATGCCAGGATAGGGGTATATAGCAGGATGCGGCCATATGCCAGGATGGGGGTATATAGCAGGATGCGGCCATATGCCAGGATGGGGGTATATAGCAGGATGCGGCCATATGCCAGGATAGGGGTATATAGCAGGATGCGGCCATATGCCAGGATGGGGGTATATAGCAGGATGCGGCCATATGCCAGGATGGGTGTATATAGCAGGATGCGGCCATATGCCAGGATGGGGGTATATAGCAGGATGCGGCCATATGCCAGGATGGGTGTATATAGCAGGATGCGGCCATATGCCAGGATGGGGGTATATAGCAGGATGCGGCCATGTGCCAGGATGGGGGTATATAGCAGGATGCGGCCATATGCCAGGATGGGGGTATATAGCAGGATGCGGCCAAATGCCAGGATGGAGGTATATAGCAGGATGCGGCTATATGCCAGGATGGGGGTATATAACAGGATGCGGCCATATGTCAGGAAGGCAGGATGCGGCCATATGCCAGGATGGGTTATATAGCAGGATGCGGCCATATGCCAGGATGGGGTATATAGCATGATGCGGTAATATAGCAGGATGGGGGTATATAGCAGGATGGGAGTATATAGCAGGATTCGGCGATATGCCAGGATGGGGGTATATAGCAGGATGCGGCCAAATGCCAGGATGGGGTACATAGCAAGAGGCGGCCATATGCCAGGATGGGGGTGTATAGCAGGATGCAGCCATACACCAGGATGGGGTATATAGCAGGATGCGGCCATACACCAGGATGGGGGTATATAGCAGGATGCGGCCATATGCCAGGATAGGGGTATATAGCAGGATGCGGCCATATGACAGGATGGGGGTATATAGCAGGATGCGGCCATATGCCAGGATGGGGGTATATAGCAGGATGCGGCCATACGCCAGGATGGGGGTATATAGCAGGATGCGGCCATATGCCAGGATGGGGGTATATAGCAGGATGCGGCCATATGCCAGGATGGGTGTATATAGCAGGATGCTGCCATATGCCAGGATGGGGGTATATAGCAGGATGCGGCCATATGCCAGGATGGGGGTATATAGCAGGATGCGGCCATATGCCAGGATGGGGGGTATATAGCAGGAAGCGGCCATATGCCAGGATGGGGGTATATAGCAGGATGCGGCCATATGCCAGGATGGGGGTATATAGCAGGATGCAGCCATATGCCAGGATGGGTGTGTATAGCAGGATGCGGCCATACGCCAGGATGGGGTATATAGCAGGATGCGGCCATATGCCAGGATGGGGGTATATAGCAGGATGCGGCCATATGCCAGGATGGGTGTATATAGCAGGATGCTGCCATATGCCAGGATGGGGGTATATAGCAGGATGCGGCCATATGCCAGGATGGGGGTATATAGCAGGATGCGGCCATATGCCAGGATGGGGGTATATAGCAGGATGCGGCCATATGCCAGGATGGGGGTATATAGCAGGAAGCGGCCATATGCCAGGATGGGGGTATATAGCAGGATGCGGCCATATGCCAGGATGGGGGTATATAGCAGGATGCGGCCATATGCCAGGATGGGTGTGTATAGCAGGATGCGGCCATACGCCAGGATGGGGTATATAGCAGGATGCGGCCATATGCCAGGATGGGGGTATATAGCAGGATGCGGCCATATGCCAGGATGGGGGTATATAGCAGGATGCGGCCATACGCCAAGATGGGGGTATATAGCAGGATGTGGCCACATGCCAGGATGGGGGTATATAGCAGGATGCGGCCATACACCAGGATGGGGTATATAGCAGGATGCGGCCATACACCAGGATGGAGTATATAGCAGGATGCGGCCATATGCCAGGATAGGGGTATATAGCAGGATGCGGCCATATGCCAGGATGGGGGTATATAGCAGGATGCGGCCATATGCCAGGATGGGGGTATATAGCAGGATGCGGCCATATGCCAGGATAGGGGTATATAGCAGGATGCGGCCATATGCCAGGATGGGGGTATATAGCAGGATGCGGCCATATGCCAGGATGGGTGTATATAGCAGGATGCGGCCATATGCCAGGATGGGGGTATATAGCAGGATGCGGCCATATGCCAGGATGGGTGTATATAGCAGGATGCGGCCGTATGCCAGGATGGGGGTATATAGCAGGATGCGGCCATATGCCAGGATGGGGGTATATAGCAGGATGCGGCCATATGCCAGGATGGGGGTATATAGCAGGATGCGGCCATATGCCAGGATGGAGGTATATAACAGGATGCGGCCATATGTCAGGATGGGGGTATATAACAGGATGCGGCCATATGTCAGGAAGGCAGGATGCGGCCATATGCCAGGATGGGGTATATAGCAGGATGCGGCAATATAGCAGGATGGGGGTATATAGCAGGATGGGAGTATATAGCAGGATTCGGCGATATGCCAGGATGGGGGTATATAGCAGGATGTGGCCAAATGCCAGGATGGGGTACATAGCAAGAGGCGGCCATATGCCAGGATGGGGGTGTATAGCAGGATGCAGCCATACACCAGGATGGGGTATATAGCAGGATGCGGCCATACACCAGGATGGGGGTATATAGCAGGATGCGGCCATATGCCAGGATAGGGGTATATAGCAGGATGCGGCCATATGACAGGATGGGGGTATATAGCAGGATGCGGCCATATGCCAGGATGGGGGTATATAGCAGGATGCGGCCATACGCCAGGATGGGGGTATATAGCAGGATGCGGCAATATGCCAGGATGGGGGTATATAGCAGGATGCGGCCATATGCCAGGATGGGTGTGTATAGCAGGATGCGGCCATACGCCAGGATGGGGTATATAGCAGGATGCGGCCATATGCCAGGATGGGGGTATATAGCAGGATGCGGCCATATGCCAGGATGGGTGTATATAGCAGGATGCTTCCATATGCCAGGATGGGGGTATATAGCAGGATGCGGCCATATGCCAGGATGGGGGTATATAGCAGGATGTGGCCATATGCCAGGATGGGGGTATATAGCAGGAAGCGGCGATATGCCAGGATGGTATATAGCAGGATGCGGCCATATGCCAGGATGGGGGTATATAGCAGGATGCGGCCATATGCCAGGATGGGTGTGTATAGCAGGATGCGGCCATACGCCAGGATGGGGTATATAGCAGGATGCGGCCATATGCCAGGATGGGGGTATATAGCAGGATGCGGCCATATGCCAGGATGGGGGTATATAGCAGGATGCGGCCATACGCCAAGATGGGGGTATATAGCAGGATGTGGCCACATGCCAGGATGGGGGTATATAGCAGGATGCGGCCATATGCCAGGATGGGGTATATAGCAGGATGCGGCCATACACCAGGATGGAGTATATAGCAGGATGCGGCCATATGCCAGGATAGGGGTATATAGCAGGATGCGGCCATATGCCAGGATGGGGGTATATAGCAGGATGTGGCCATATGCCAGGATGGGGGTATATAGCAGGATGCGGCCATTCGCCAGGATGGGGGTATATAGCAGGATGCGGCGATATGGCAGGATGGGGGTATATAGCAGGATGCGGCCATATGCCAGGATGGGTGTATATAGCAGGATGCGGCCATATGCCAGGATGGGGGTATATAGCAGGATGCGGCCATATGCCAGGATGGGGGTATATAGCAGGATGCGGCCATATGCCAGGATGGAGGTATATAGCAGGATGCGGCCATATGCCAGGATGGGGGTATATAACAGGATGCGGCCATATGTCAGAAAGGCAGGATGCGGCCATATGCCAGGATGGGTTATATAGCAAGATGCGGCCATATGCCAGGATGGGGTATATAGCATGATGCGGCAATATAGCAGGATGGGGGTATATAGCAGGATGGGAGTATATAGCAGGATTCGGCGATATGCCAGGATGGGGGTATATAGCAGGATGTGGCCACATGCCAGGATGGGGGTATATAGCAGGATGCGGCCATACACCAGGATGGGGTATATAGCAGGATGCGGCCATACACCAGGATGGAGTATATAGCAGGATGCGGCCATACACCAGGATGGAGTATATAGCAGGATGCGGCCATATGCCAGGATAGGGGTATATAGCAGGATGCGGCCATACGCCAGGATGGGGGTATATAGCAGGATGTGGCCACATGCCAGGATGGGGTATATAGCAGGATGCGGCCATACACCAGGATGGAGTATATAGCAGGATGCGGCCATACACCAGGATGGAGTATATAGCAGGATGCGGCCATATGCCAGGATAGGGGTATATAGCAGGATGCGGCCATATGCCAGGATAGGGGTATATAGCAGGATGCAGCCATATGCCAGGATGGGGGTATATAGCAGGATGCGGCCATACGCCAGGATGGGGGTATATAGCAGGATGCGGCCATATGCCAGGATGGGGGTATATAGCAGGATGTGGCCATATGCCAGGATGGGGGTATATAGCAGGATGCAGCTATATGCCAGGATGGGGGTATATAGCAAGATGTGGCCACATGCCAGGATGGGGGTATATAGCAGGATGCGGCCATATGCCAGGATGGGGGTATATAGCAGGATGCGGCCATATGCCAGGATGGGGGTATATAGCAGGATGCGGCCATACGCCAGGATGGGGGTATATAGCAGGATGTGGCCACATGCCAGGATGGGGGTATATAGCAGGATGCGGCCATATGCCAGGATGGGGGTATATAGCAGGATGCGGCCATATGCCAGGATGGGGATATCTAGCAGGATGCGGCCATATGCCAGGATGGGGGTATCTAGCAGGATGCGGCCATATGCCAGGATGGGGGTATATAGCAGGATGCGGCCATATGCCAGGATGGGGGTATATACAGTGCTGGCCAAAAGTATTGGCACCCCTGCAATTCTGTCAGATATTACTCAGTTTCTTCCTGAAAATGATTGCAATCACAAATTCTTTGGTATCATTATCTTTTAGACCATTCTTCTTTGGCAAACTGCTCCAGGTCCCTGAGATTTGAAGGGTGTCTTCTCCAAACTGCCATTTTGAGATCTCTCCACAGGTGTTCTATGGGATTCAGGTCTGGACTCATTGCTGGCCACTTTAGTAGTCTCCAGTGCTTTCTCTCAAACCATTTTCTAGTGCTTTTTGAAAAGTGTTTTTGGTCATTGTCCTGCTGGAACACCCATGACCTATGAGGGAGACCCAGCTTTCTCACACTGGGCTCTACATTATGCTGCAAAATTTGTTGGTAGTCTTCAGACTTCATAATGCCATGCACACGGTCAAGCAACCCAGTGCCAGAGGCAGCAAAGCAACCCCAAAACATCAGGGAACCTCCGCCATGTTTGACTGTAGGGACCGTGTTCTTTTCTTTAAATGCCTCTTTTTTTTTCCTGTAAACTCTATGTTAATGGCTTTTTCATCTGACCAGAGAACATTCTTCCGAAACGTTTTAGGCTTTCTCAGGTAAGTTTTGGCAAACTCCAGCCTGGCTTTTTTATGTCTCGGGGTAAGAAGTGGGTTCTTCCAGGGTATCCTACCATACAGTCCCTTTTCATTCAGATGCCGACGGATAGTACGGGCTGACACTGTTGTACCCTCGGACTGCAGGGCAGCTTGAACTTGTTTGGATATTAGTCGAGGTTCTTTATCCACCATCCGCACAATCTTGCGTTTGAAATCTCTCGTCAAATTTTCTTTTCCTTCCACATCTAGGGAGGTTAGCCACAGTGCCATGGGTTTTAAACTTCTTGATGACACTGCGCACCGTAGACACAGGAACTTTCAGGTCTTTGGAGATGGACTTGTACCTTGAGATTGTCCATGCTTCCTCACAATTTGGATTCTCAAGTCCTCAGACAGTTCCTTGGTCTTCTTTCTTTTCTCCATGCTCAATGTGGTACACACAAGGACACGGGACAGAGATTGAGTCAACTTTAATCCAGGTCAACTGGCTGCAAGTGTGATTTAGTTATTGCCAACACCTGTTAGGTGCCACAGGTAAGTTACAGGTGCTGTTAATTACACAAATTAGAGAAACATCACATGATTTTTCAAACAGTGCCAATACTTTTGTCCACCCCCTTTTTATGTTTAGTGTGGAATTATATCCAATTTGGCTTTATGACAATGTTGTTGTTTTTTTCATTGAAGACAAATTAAATGAAGATAATAATACCAAGAATTTGTGATTGCAATCATTTTCAGGAAGAAACTGAGTATTCTCTGACAGAATTCAGCGGTGCCAATACTTTTGGCCAGCACTGTAGCAGGATGCGGCCATATGCCAGGATGGGGGTATATAGCAGGATGCGGCCATATGCCAGGATGGGGGTATATAGCAGGATGCGGCCATATGCCAGGATGGGGGTATATAGCAGGATGCGGCCATACGCCAGGATGGGGGTATATAGCAGGATGTGGCCACATGCCAGGATGGGGGGTATATAGCAGGATGCGACCATACACCAGGATGGGGTATATAGCAGGATGCGGCCATACACCAGGATGGAGTATATAGCAGGATGCGGCCATATGCCAGGATAGGGGTATATAGCAGGATGCAGCCATATGCCAGGATGGGGGTATATAGCAGGATGCGGCCATATGCCAGGATGGGGTATATAGCAGGATGCGGCCATATGCCAGGATGGGGTATAAAGAAGGATGCGGCCATATGCCAGGATGGGGTATATAGCAGAATGCGGCCATATGCCAGGATGGGGTATATAGCAGGATGCGGCCATACGCCAGGATGGGGTATATAGCAGGATGCGGCCATACGCCAGGATGGGGTATATAGCATGATGCGGACATATGCTAGGATGGGGTATATAGCAGGATGCGGCCATATGCTAGGATGGGGGTATCTAGCAGGATGCGGCCATATGCCAGGATGGGGGTATATAGCAGGATGCGGCCATATGCCAGGATGGGGGTATATAGCAGGATGCGGCCATACGCCAGGATGGGGGTATATAGCAGGATGTGGCCACATGCCAGGATGGGGGTATGTAGCAGGATGCGGCCATATGCCTGGATGGGGGTATATAGCAGGATGCGGCCATATGCCAGGATGGGGGTATCTAGCAGGATGCGGCCATATGCCAGGATGGGGGTATATAGCAGGATGCGGCCATATGCCAGGATGGGGGTATATACAGTGCTGGCCAAAAGTATTGGCACCCCTGCAATTCTGTCAGATATTACTCAGTTTCTTCCTGAAAATGATTGCAATCACAAATTCTTTGGTATCATTATCTTTTAGACCATTCTTCTTTGGCAAACTGCTCCATGTCCCTGAGATTTGAAGGGTGCCTTCTCCAAACTGCCATTTTGAGATCTCTCCACAGGTGTTCTATGGGATTCAGGTCTGGACTCATTGCTGGCCACTTTAGTAGTCTCCAGTGCTTTCTCTCAAACCATTTTCTAGTGCTTTTTGAAAAGTGTTTTGGGTCATTGTCCTGCTGGAACACCCATGACCTATGAGGGAGACCCAGCTTTCTCACACTGGGCTCTACATTATGCTGCAAAATTTGTTGGTAGTCTTTAGACTTCATAATGCCATGCACACGGTCAAGCAGCCCAGTTCCAGAGGCAGCAAAGCAACCCCAAAACATCAGGGAACCTCCGCCATGTTTGACTGTAGGGACCGTGTTCTTTTCTTTAAATGCCTCTTTTTTTTTTCCTGTAAACTCTATGTTAATGGCTTTTTCATCTGACAAGAGAACATTCTTCCGAAACGTTTTAGGCTTTCTCAGGTAAGTTTTGGCAAACTCCAACCTGGCTTTATGTCTCGGGGTAAGAAGTGGGTTCTTCCAGGGTATCCTACCATACAGTCCCTTTTCATTCAGACGCCGACGGATAGTACGGGTTGACACTGTTGTACCCTCGGACTACAGGGCAGCTTGAACTTGTTTGGATATTAGTCGAGGTTCTTTATCCACCATCCGCACAATCTTGCGTTTGAAATCTCTCGTCAAATTTTCTTTTCCTTCCACATCTAGGGAGGTTAGCCACAGTGCCATGGGTTTTAAACTTCTTGATGACACTGTGCACCGTAGACACAGGAACTTTCAGGTCTTTGGAGATGGACTTGTACCTTGAGATTGTCCATGCTTCCTCACAATTTGGATTCTCAAGTCCTCAGACAGTTCCTTGGTCTTCTTTTCTCCATGCTCAATGTGGTACACACAAGGACACGGGACAGAGGTTGAGTCAACTTTAATCCAGGTCAACTGGCTGCAAGTGTGATTTAGTTATTGCCAACACCTGTTAGGTGCCACAGGTAAGTTACAGGTGCTGTTAATTACACAAATTAGAGAAGCATCACATGATTTTTCAAACACTGCCAATACTTTTGTCCACCCCCTTTTTATGTTTAGTGTGGAATTATATCCAATTTGGCTTTATGATAATGTTGGGTTTTTTTTCATTGAAGACAAATTAAATGAAGATAATAATACCAAAAATTTGTTTAAAAGAACTGAGAGTCCTCAGTGGTTGATACCTTTTAATGGCTAACTGAAAAGATGGTAATGATTGCAAGCTTTCGAGACTACTCAGGTCTCTTCATCAGGCATGGTATAACACAAAATCTGAAGAGTCACATATTTATACACAACAGGACATAGAAAAGTGCAGTAAAAAAAAAATGAATGTGTCTCATGGATTCATGTCTTTTTACATCAGTTAAGAGATGTGCTCCTCTGACCATCCGAGCGTGTCACAGCCCGGACCAGACCCTTATCAAAGGACAATAAAACTTTCACACTGAACTGCAGCAAAATTTATGGCCACAACAGTTTGCCCCCCTGCCATAGTGATAGTTCTGTTTTATATAACTTGT
Source organism: Anomaloglossus baeobatrachus (assembly GCF_048569485.1). Classification (NCBI taxonomy): domain Eukaryota; kingdom Metazoa; phylum Chordata; class Amphibia; order Anura; family Aromobatidae; genus Anomaloglossus; species Anomaloglossus baeobatrachus. The sequence goes on from NC_134356.1 coordinate 128,758,762, forward strand.
TTTTTTTTTTTGTTTTTTTTTTACTGCACTTTTCTATGTCCTGTTGTGTATAAATATGTGACTCTTCAGATTTTGTGTTATACCATGCCTGATGAAGAGACCTGAGTAGTCTCGAAAGCTTGCAATCATTATCATCTTTTCAGTTAGCCATTAAAAGGTATCAACCACTGAGGACTCTCAGTTCTTTTAAACAAATTTTTTTTATCTCTACTGGCTAACACGGTACAAAGATATATTTTACTTGGATAATAATACCAAGAATTTGTGATTGCAATCATTTTCAGGAAGAAACTGAGTATTCTCTGACAGAATTCAGCGGTGCCAATACTTTTGGCCAGCACTGTAGCAGGATGCAGCCATATGCCAGGATGGGGGTATATAGCAGGATGGGGGTATATAGCAGGATGCGGCCATATACCAGGATGGGATATATAGCAGGATGGGAGCACATACCAGGATGGCAGTATATAGCAGGATGGGGGCTATACCAGGATGAGGGACATATACATACAAGGCAGGAGGATCATTTCCAGGATGGGGTACCTTAGTAGAGAATTTGGGGACATTACCCCCATAAGGCCCTGTGCGCACTTGCCAGTTTTTGCCGCAGATTTCCTGCGGATTTGCTGCATGTTTTGCTGCAGAAAATGTTCATAACATCTCTGCAGTGATTCACCAGCAAATCCTTTGGGAAAAAAGCTGTGCGCATTATGCGGATTTTGACAGCTGCATGTTTTGCTGCGGGATTCCCGCAGCAAAAACAATTGCATGTCACTTCTTTTCCGCAGGTAGCTGCGCCATTTCCCTCTATTGACTGTAATGTAATCGTGAAATCCCGCAGGGAATAACGCAGGTAGCAAATTCTGTGCAGTTCATTGCGTTTTCGTGTTATTCCCTGCGGTATTTCGCGTTTTCGGGACATAATGTTCATCACTGCCCTGCGTTTTGCAGGGAAGTGATGTCATTATGACATGAAAAGGAAGCTGAGCCGAGAGTAAACACACACATATCAGACCCATACATAGAAAACACACACATCACACTCACACACAGACATATAGAATACACATAGAAATGAAACGTACATATATATATAAAAAAAAAAAACGTGGGCTCTGCTGTATTTTATTGTCCAGCCGAGGTAAACCACTCAGCGGTGGCCCGGAATTCTCAGGCTGGGGAGGGCGAGGGCAATGGTTAATGCCACCACCCTCCCGCAGCTGAGAATATCAGCCAGAGCTGCTCCGGAACTGTCGCATCCATTAAATGCATATAAACACATGTGCCAACCCGCGGAAAAACCACACCGAAACCGCACCAAAACGCAATAAAACGCATGCGGATTTCGGTGTGTTTTTTTTGCGTTTTTTGTTTTTGCGGGTGCGGTAATCTTTCAGTGCCTGCGGAATTTTCTTATGAAAATTCCTTTTTCCAGGGCACACAGGGCCTAACAGTGTCAGCAGCAGATCCTCGCCCCCTAACAGTGTGTCATGACCACATTTTTTGCTTAAAATATTATTTTCCTATTTTCCTCCTCTAATACTAGGGTGCGTCTTATGGTCCGGTGCGTCTTAGTCCGAAAAATACAGTATGTGATAAAAAAAATTAACAATAATAGATGCCCACCACTCGAATAATAATAAAGTAATGGATGAAGAAAAAATCCAAGAAAATAAGGAAAAAACAAAAATCCAGAGGGAGGTGGCCTGTTGATAATATACGGTAGGTGATGCAAATCCATATGCAGAAAAGTGTCCCGTGTAATAATGAAAAAATATGTCAGATAGTCCTTCTTCAGGATAATTAATTCTGTAATGCATAGTGATGAGATCCCCTTTCTTCAATCATGGACCTTCTCATAAAAGAAATGTATTTTTCTTTTTTAGGACGCTCAAGATTCAGCAAACTCTTCAAACCCTCACGGACTACCGAACACCAGATAACAGCGGCACAAGCGTGGAGTATTAAGTATAAACTATGTAAAGAAAATATTAAAAACAAAATTAAAATGTGTACAAATATAAAAACAACCCCCCCTCACCCCATGAACACTGTTATTGTACTAGGGATGTCCCATTATGGAAAATTAAAAAAATGCACTAAAGCCAAAATTTTCATTTAAGACAAAAGGATTGATAATGTTGATTCTATGGATCCATTTACTCTCTATACGTGCCAGAATTTTGGCCAGGTTGCCTCCTCTAATACTCAAACAAACCTGATCAATTGCCATAATCTTTAGTAAGCTTGAATTGCATTGCTGATGATGGAAAAAGTGTCTACTAAGAGTGGGAAGTGTCCTCAGTGGTTTTTCCTTTGTCAATGTCCCTAATATGTTCGCGGATCCGTATCCTAAGTTGCCTCGTGGTCATTCCTATATAAATTTTCTCGCAGGGGCATTTGGCCCAAAAAGTAACGCCCTTTGATGTGCAATTTAGAAGATGTTGTATTTCAAAGGTTCGAGAGTGGTGAACATTATGGAAATTCTTACTCTTAATCATACTGGGACAGGTCTAAAGCGGGCTTTTGCATGCTGCGACATCGCTCAAGCGATCTCGTTGGGGTCACGGAATTTGTGACGCCCATCCGGTCGCTTTAGCGATGCCGTTGCGTGTGACACCTATGAGCGATTTTGCATCGTCGCAAAAATGTGCAAAATCGCTCATCGGTGACATGGGGGTTTATTCTCAAATATCGTTACTGCAGCAGTAACGAAGTTGTTCCTCGTTCCTGCGGCAGCACACATCGCTACGTGTGACACCGCAGGAGCGAGGAAGCTCTCCTTACCTGTCTCCCGGCTGCAATGAGGAAGGAAGAAGGTGGGCGGGATGTTCGTCCCGCTCATCTCCGCCCCTCCGCTTCTATAGGGCGGCGGTTCAGTGACGCTGCTGTGACGTCGCTGTGATGCTGAATGAACCGCCCCCTTAGAAAGGAGGCGGTTCGCCGATCACAGCGACGTCGCAGGGCAGGTAAGTAGTGTGACGGGTCTGGGCGATGTTGTGCGCTGCAGGCAGCGATTTGCCCATGTTGCACAACCAATGGGGGCAGGTACCCACGCTAGCGATGTTGGTCACAATATCGCAGCGTGTAAAGCGGCCTTTACAGTGTCCACAAGGGTAAAATCCCTTAGCCAGTTAGCCTGAGATTCTCTTTCTTGTTTAGGGTTAAAATGGCTATGGATCAAGATGTCCCTTAGGTTTTTGGATCTCTGAGCTGTCATTATTGATGGAATAGTCTGGTAAACTTTGTTTATACAAAAGATCATTTCTTTGTGAATTCTTGGCCTGCAAATATTCTTGCCTAATGCACTTGTGACCTTAACCCCTCTCTCTAACTCTAGAATATAGGTCTTTAGAGTGTTTCTTAAAAGATGATTTGGTAGAGCAGATCCTTCTTGCTCTGAGGAACTGAGTAGTGGATATACTGTACTTCTAATAGTAGAAGGTAAGTGTGAAGAATTGGCCTGCAACAATGAATTGGCCGTTTCCTTTCTAAAAATTTCAGTAGAAATGTCACCATTGTCGCAAATGTTTATTTTAATGTCGAGGAAATTAATGCTTTTGCCATATTTATGACAATTTTACATTGATATTGTAGTGTTCAACTGGGCCATTAGACTGTCAAGCTCATGAATTGTACCCTCCTATACAAAGAGCACGTCATCAATATACCTCATCCGTTGTGCTTTTTTTCATTTAAGGTATGGGGTCACTGATGAAGATCTCAAGTTCCCAAGCACCAATGAAAAGGTTTGCATACGAAAAGGTGCACACCGCCCCCCATCACGGTCCCTTGCATCTGGAGGTAAATGTGTTTATGAAAACAGAAACGTGTGTTAAAATAAATTCTAGCCATGTCAATAATAGTGTGGCCATTTTGGGATCCAAATTACTATTGCGGAGGAACCAAGCAGTAGCCGAGAGGCCATCGTGATGCCTTATGGAGGTATATAAAGCCTCAACATCTGCTGTAACTAAGATCATGTTATCTGGCAGATTGAGATGGTCCAGTCTTTGTAATGCTGCTGTGGTGTCTTTGATGTAAGAATGTAGGGTTGAGAACCAAGGTTTTTTGACAATGATCTATTGTGTGACATATTTCACTCCATTCCATTCCAAAATGTGCAATAATTCCACTTTGTACTGAGGTAGTGGATTACATGTTAATTTCCTATAACAGGTGTCACGAACAGCCACGTGGGGGTCTCGCTGATCACCAATTTGGACAATAAGTAAATGAGGCTGCTGAGCTACTAATGCCAAATGTTGAAGGTCTGCCACCATGTGTGATGTATAGATCACGGATTCCCGCTAATGGAATATATATATAAATAAAAATATATATATTCCATAAAGCTGAGTGTATGTATGTATTTGTATATGTATCTGTGTGTATGTCTGCTAAAGGAGTCCGCACCGTCGCATTTACAATTACGATATTCTGCACAGACATCCCATGTGACTCAGGGAACATCATAGACTATGTTTTGATGGGAAAATTTAACCTCTCGCTTTACAGTTACTCTCGAAAAAACACGCCTCCATTAAAGTCAATGGAGCTGCGAGCTATTAGGTTATTAATAGGAGCTGTAATTGGTTGCTATAGTTAGAAAAATTGTTAGTAGTTTGTGTGAGGTAATAAGATGTCGGTGGGGAGACGGATGGAGAGAGAGACAGAAAGAGATAGAGAGACCGACAGTCAAAGAGACAGACAAAGGCAGACAGACAGACGGGGAACGTGGCAGACGGGGAACGTGGCAGACGGGGAACGTGGCAGACGGGGAACGTGGCAGACGGGGAACGTGACAGACGGGGAACGATGTACCTAGGATTTCCTGTGTTGAGCACCTTTGCTGGCTGCCGGTAGTGTTTTCTCTGGCTGGTCTTCCCAAGATCAGTGATTGTTTTGTCTTGCAGAACTGGAACAAGACAGACCTGGAACGAGACAGACAGAGAGAGAGACTAATAAAGATACAGACAGACAGAGAGAATGTGAGAGAGACAGTTACTATTCCGGGCGACGCCCGGGTACTACAGCTAGTGTGTCTGTGTATAATACATACATACATATATATATATATATATATATATATATATATATATATATATATATATCTCACGATACCCTTACTGATATCACCCCGGTAATTCTACACAACAATCATTTTGTATAGAACATTTCTATTTCAAATAGAGCAGAAGAAAAGAGATGGTAAATTTTATATAATTATAGACAGTGGACACACGAACCGCTCACCACAATGGAAGTCAGCCAGATTAATTCCACCAGATGAGTATCCTCGGTCTCAGCACTGTTCATGGCAGCCAGCCGTATATAGACAAGAAGCAAGCGGGGAAAAAATTCATATCAGACTCCAAGGATTTGAATAAAAGGCATTTCTTTATTTCAGCTTGTTAAACCTAATGAAGGCGTACTGCCGAAACACGTAGTTTTTTTTATTCATCTACCATCTGTCAGTGTTATCAGCCGGTGTCATTATACTTTTTTTTTGATATATTCTTTTTAACAAGTTGAAATTAAGAAATGCTTTTTATTCAAATCCTTGGAGTCTGAGCTGGATCCTTCCCTTGCTTGCTTCTTAAATTTTATATATTCCATCCAAAAATAGACAGTGTTTATAATATATACAAGATGTTACAAAGGGGAACAATGCAAATACAGTGTAGACAATTAGATAAAAATCAAAGGGATAAACATGAAACTTACTAAACTCGTGCCGTAGATGTGGCGTCTAAAAGTTGATGGAGCTAGTGTCTCCAGAATAAGATGCAAACAGGCAGCACCACCACATTGGTATGCCCTCCAGTACTGACCAAGGTGAAAAATGAGCTTCTGACCTAAGTTCACCCTCCCATCTGTGACCTCATTTTACAATATCTTGTAGGCTGTGCCGAGGACTTCCGAAAAATTAGATAATTCTAGTTTTCGCATATCTTTGCCCTTGGGCCACGCAGGTGAGCGATATTAGCGTCATATTTTATATCTCGATTTTTTTTTCATTCGCATGAATACCAAACACAACGCATCTAGCATGATTTTATTGGCCAACGCCCATTGTCGAGATACCAGCGATCACTTAGCAAAGCCAAACGGTGCTCCGTGTTCAGCGGTTCACTGGGATTCCAGCAATATGGTTTTCATTTTTCTAGGATTAACGTGTCACCTAAAAACTGGGTTAATAGCTTTTCTACTTAAAAGAACAAATGAGCGTTCTTGTGTGTACATATTTGGATTCAGTTGTTCCATCCCGCTGGTCGTAAATACCAAAACTCTCAGGCCGATCAGATAGTGTCGTCATGGCGATCTGTGCTAGTGCTGGGGTGGGGGGGTGGTATAAGGGACCTTAAGAATTTTAACATGACACCTCCCCCTTTTTGAGGTAGCATGGGAGATTGATTTGCCGATCGTCTCCCAAGCCTACATCGCTGGCATTCCCCTCCCGGGACAGCCCGTAAGCGTTGCCATGTTCGCTTCCCTTCTTGTGTTGAATGGTAAAATTATACTGCTGTAGAGCCAAGCTCCACCACAGTAGCTTACCATTGTCGCCGGCCACCCGTTGCAGCCAGCTGAAACAGTTGTGGTCTGTTACTATGATGAAGTTGTATCCATATAGGTAGGGCTGCAGTTTCTGCAGTGCCCACACTATAGCAAGGCACTCCTCCACAGTGGTGTAGGCCACGTTCCGGGGTAAGAGCTTACAGCTGAGAAACGCCACCGGGTGCTCTTCCCCCTCCCCGTTTTACCTGGCTGAGTACTGCACCTAGCCCAAATGCACTGGCATCTGTCTGAACTATTAACCGTCAGGTGTAGTCCGGGGCTTGTAGGATTGTGGAACTGGTGAGGGCAGCTTTCAACGCTCTGAAGGACCGCTCACAGTCATCTGTCCAGGTGACTACTTGCAGTAGCTTCTTTTTGGTGAGGTCCATCAACGGCTTAGCATGGGCACTATAATTAGGAACGAACTTCATATAGTACCCTGCTTTACCCAAAATGGACATAACCTGCTTATTTGACTTGGGGGTAGGCCAGGAGGTGATGGCATCAACCTTCCCTATCTCTGGTTTCAGAGTTCTGCCACCCACTTGTTGTCCGAGGTACTGCACCTCTGTCATGCCGATCTGTCACTTCCCTGGCTTTACATTCAGACCAGCTCTCTGGATCCACCTGAGCACCTGTTCCAGGTGCCCCAGGTGTTCCTGCCAAGTGAAACTAAAGATAGCAATGTCATCCAGGTAAGCGACGGCAAACCCTCCTAGTCCCTCGAGCAGCTGGTCGACCAATTGCTGGAAAGTGGCAGGAGCATTTCTCATGCCAAAGGGCATGACAAGAGATTCATACAGCCCGAATGGGGTGATGAAGGTGGACCTTTCTTGTGCTTCCTTGGACATAGGAATCTGCCAGTACCCTCGACTCTGGTCCATGATTGTCAGGTATAGAGCGCCAGCTAAGCAATCTAGCAGCTCATCGATGCGTGGCATTGGGTATGCGTCAGGTGTAATGGCATTTAGCCTCCTGTAGTCCACACAAAACCAGGTCGTCTGGTCCTTTTTTGAAACCACAACTATCGGCGAGGCCCATGCACTTTTTTACCTCCGGATCTCCCCCAGGGCTAGCATTTCATACCTCTCACAGCTGGGACCTCTGGTCCATGGATAGCTGTGGGTTGAATGCCGCCTGTTTAATAGACCCTCCATCCCAGGCCAATGCGAGCAAGTCCACCAAGACTTCGCTTTCACCTTCCTCGGGAAGGCTACACACAGGAAGGCCGAAGGTTTCCCTGTCATGATGAGCTTTCATCATGTTGACATGGAAGACCTTTTGCCTCTTCCTGGCGTGGTCAATGGTGACCACATAGTTTACGTCATTGACGCGCTGATGCACAAGGTATGGACCCTCCCAGGCCGCCTAAAGCTTGTTCTGGGTCATTGGGTCTAGGACCCACACCTTCTGATCCACATCGTAGACCCACTCCCGAGCGTGTTGGTCGTAACACAGCTTCTGGCTGGCCTGGGCCTGCATCATATTCTCATGCACTAGCCGCATCATTGACTGCATTTTGTCACGGAGCCGCATGACATACTCCACAATGGACACTTCTGGGGCGTTCAGTTCCTCTTTCCAGGATTCCCATACCAGACCAAGAGGCCCCCAGACTTGTCTGCCATACAGGAGCTCGAAGGAGGATAACCCCGTTGAGGCCTGTGGTACCTCTCAGTAAGCAAACAGCAGGTGTGGGAGGTACCGCTCCCAGTCGCGTCCATGTGACTCAACCAGCATCTAAAGCATCTGCTTAAGGGTACCATTAAATCGCTCACACAAACTATTGCTCTGAGGGTGATAGGACCTTGATACCAGATGCTGCAGCTGCATTTTCTTACAGAGAGCCTCCATTAAACGATACATGAACTGAGTAAGCATCTCCCTGGGAAATCCTACTCGGGAGAATATAGTCAAGATAGCATCTGCCACCCTGTCGGCCCTTAAGGTGAGGACAGAGCCACAGTCTCCTGATACCGGGTAGCATAGTCTACTGCAGTAAGGAAGAAACGTTTTCCAGAACTGCTGGGGACAGCCAGAGGCCAAACGATGTCCAGAGTGACCCTCTGGAAAGGCTTCTCTATCACCGACAAAGAGATCAGGGGAGCCTCGGGAGCAGGCCCTGACTTTCCCACTCTTTGACACGTGATACAGGAGCAGCATTTGTTGTAAACATCTGTCCCCATTTTGGGCCAATAGAAGTGGTGAGACAGCCGAGCCTTGGTTTTGCTGACCCCCAAGTGTCAGGCGAGTGCGATCTCTTGGGCAATCCGCAGCAACTCACCCCTAAAGGGGCAGGGCACCACCATGTATTTCTTTGTCGCTCCATTGGGAGACCCAGACAATTGGGTGTATAGCTTCTGCCTCTGGAGGCCACACAAAGTATTACACTTTAAAAGTGTAACCCCTCCCCTCTGCCTATACACCCTCCCGTGGACCACGGGCTCCTCAGTTTTATGCATTGTGTGGAAGGAGGCACACATCCACTCATGCATTCTCATACTAGTTATGTCGGATGGAAGAAAAGAGGACCCCGATGGGGCCCCTGGCATGTTCCCTTCTCACCCCACTATGTCGGCGGTGCTGTTAAGGTTGAGGTACCCATTGCGGGTACGGAGGCTGGAGCCACATGCCGTCTCCTTCACCATCCCTTATGCGGCTCTGGGAGAAGTGGGATCCTGAACGGTCGTCCATTTGCTGGGACCGTGCTCCATCCGCAGCCCCTGGTGGAACCTGCCGGACCGGAGCCTCTTCACCCCCAGGGACCGGGCCCTGCAACTGGAAGGTACTCTGTGTCCCCATGGGGGGACTGTACAGGGAGGGTCGCACCTTCTTCCCGGAAGCCGCGGTAGTTCAGTCCGTTGTCTTTTCGGCGGACGTCCGTGCCAACCGTGACTGCTTGTCGGGCGCGGCCTCAAATTTAGTCCCCGGCTTCGCCGCGGCCTACTCGTGAAAAATCCCACCCCCGGGCCTGCCTGTCAGGGGTAAGGGCGGGATTACCGACATGACGTCGGATGTGAGGGCTGGAGCATCTTGCATGTCTCCCTCCCCCCTCATTGACCACTGTGGGGACACCAGGTTCCCGCTCTTTGCTGGCGCCGCCCTCGGCCCCACTCCTCCCCTGAGAGCTCCGGCGGCCATTTTTGGCATTCTGCCGGTGGATGCTTCTCAGTGACAAAACTCTGCAGCTCCGGGGGATCCACGACAGGGAATCTGGAGGACACACTCCGCTCGTTAGCGGTCGGTAAGCCACACCGGTCACCCGGTGCTGGTCCCCCTAGGGTGCCGGAATAGATACATATATATATATATATATATATATATATATATATATATTATATATATATATATATAATAGATATATATATATCTGTTCGGTCAGGCTGTATACCCTTTTCCCATATACCCTCAGTGGTCACTCTCCTAGGAGACAACAGCATGTCGTCCACAAGGAGCAAAGCTACTAAGGCACAGGTTTTTTTCGCGGCCTGTACCTCTTGTGGGGCTATGTTGCCTGCGGGATCCACCTATCCTCACTGTGAGCAATGCTCGACTCCTGCCACGCTTGCTCAGCCGGAGCCTCGGGCACTTGTGGGCCCCTCGGCTCATGTAGATCCCCCTGCTCCCCCTGAGCAGGCTGCAGGGACAGAGTCACCGGTGTTGGCCTCTTTTGCTGAGAAACTCTCTCAGTCACTTTCTCAATCCATTGCACAGTCTATGGACAAATGGTCATCTAAGCTCATTGAGGCATTGCAGTCCAGACCGGGCCCTTCACAGGCCCCGGCCCCTGTTAGCTTGTCTCCTCCAGGCCCTTCTCGGTCCGCGCTGCAGCGCGCTCACAGGTTAGCCCCTAGGTCTCAGGCAGAGGACTCCTGCCCGGACCGCAGTCCCAGACCGGCTAAGCGGCCTTGCTGGGACTCTTCCCCGGCCTCCTCACGCTGCTCTGGATCCCAGCTTGAGGACTCCCAGGAAGACGAGGCGGACGTGGGAGCTCAGGGCTCTGACCCTGACTTCGCCCTTAACCTTGATACACCTGAGGGGGACACCTTAGTAAATGATCTTATATCGTCCATCAACCAGGTGTTGGATCTCTCACCCCCGCGTCCTCCTGTAGAAGAGTCGGCTTCTCAGCAGGAGAAACACCAATTTAGTTTCCCCAAACGTACGCGCAATACGTTTTTTTGATCACTCTAACTTCAGGGACGCTGTCCAGAAGCCCAGAGCGGTCCCGGACATGCTCTTTGCTAAACGGCATACTGACACGCGTTATCCCTTTCCATCGGAAGTCGTTAAAGGCTGGGCACACTCCCCCAAGGTGGATCCTCCAGTCTCTAGATTGGTGGCTAGGTCCGTTGTGTCTGTTGCCGATGGCTCATCCCTGAAGGATTCCACTGACAGACAGATAGACTTCACCAAGAGCTCTATCTATGAGGCCACGGGCGCGTCTTTCGCCCCGGCCTTTGCGGCTGTGTGGGCTGTCCAAGCAATCTCGGCTTGTCTGACTGAGATTAATGCTGTCACACGGAATTCAGCTCCGCATATTTCTTCCTTGCCCCCAGCAAAGGCCGACGCACTTTTTCAGGCAGTGGACGCTCTAAAGATCGAAGGAGTTGTGATTCCCCTTCAGGAACGTGGTCGCGGATTTTACTCCAACTTGTTCGTGGTGCCAAAAAAGGACGGGTCATTCCGTCCCGTTCTGGACCTCAAGCTACTCAACAGACATGTGAGAACCAGACGGTTCCGGATGGAATCTCTCTGCTCGGTCATCGCCTCGATGTCACAAGGAGACTTCCTAGCATCGATCGACATCAAGGATGCTTGTCTCCATGTGCCGATCGCACCCGAACATCAACGTTTCCTGCGTTTCGCCATCGGGGAAGAACACCTCCAGTTCGTGGCATTGCCTTTCGGCCTGGCGACAGCCCCACGGGTTTTCACCAAAGTCATGGCATCCGTCGTGGCGGTCCTGCACTCTCAGGGCCACTCGGTGATCCCCTACTTAGACGATCTCCTAGTCAGGGCCCCTTCTCGGGTGGCGTGTCAACAAAGCCTTACCGTCGCTCTGGCGACTCTCCAGCAGTTCGGGTGGATCATCAATTTCCCGAAATCCAAGTTGACACCGACCCAATCACTGACTTACCTTGGGATGGAGTTTCATACCCAGCCAGCGTTAGTCAAGCTACCGCGGGACAAACAGCTTTCTCTGCAGGCGGGGGTGCAATCCCTTCTTCGGAGTCATTCTCACCCCTTAAGGCGCCTCATGCACTTCCTGGGGAAGATGGTTGCAGCTATGGAGGCAGTGCCGTTCGCGCAATTCCATCTACGGCCACTCCAATGGGACATTCTTCGCAAATGGGACAAGAGTGCGGCTTCCCTCGACAAGAACATCTCTCTTTCCCTTGCAACCAAAACATCACTTCAGTGGTGGCTCCTACCCACATCTCTGTCTCGGTGAAAATCCTTCCTACCCCCAACCTGGGCCGTGGTCACCACGGACGCGAGCCTGTTAGGTTGGGGAGCGGTTTTTCTCCACCACAGGGCTCAAGGAACCTGGACTCCGATAGAATCGTCCCTTCAGATCAATATCCTGGAGATTAGGGCAGTATATCTAGCCCTATTGGCTTTCCATCGGTGGCTGGAGGGCAGGCAGATCCGAATTCAGTCGGACAACGCCACTGCCGTCGCCTACATCAACCACCAAGGCGGCACTCGCAGTCGTCAAGCCTTCCAAGAAGTCCGGCGGATTCTGCAGCGGGTGGAAGACACAGGCTCCACCATCTCCGCAGTTCACATCCCGGGCGTAGAAAACTGGGAAGCAGATTTTCTCAGTCGTCAGGGCATGGACGCGGGGGAATGGTCTCTGCACCCAGACGTGTTTCGAGAGATCTGTCGCCGCTGGGGAACGCCGGACGTCGATCTCATGGCGTCACGACACAACAACAAGGTCCCGGCCTTCATGGCATGGTCTCAGGATCACAGAGCTCTGGCAGCGGACGCTTTAGTCCAGGATTGGTCGCAGTTTCGACTGCCTTACGTGTTTCCCCCTCTGGCAATGCTGCCCAGGGTACTACGCAAGATCAGGTCCGACTGCCGTCGCGCCATTCTCGTCGCTACAGACTGGCCGAGGCGGTCGTGGTATCCGGATCTGTGGCATCTCACAGTGGGTCAACCGTGGGCACTTCCAGACCGCCCAGACTTGCTGTCACAAGGCCCGTTTTTCCATCTGAATTCTGTGGCCCTCAACCTGACTGTGTGGCCATTGAGTCCTGGCTCCTAGCATCTTCAGGGTTATCTCAGGATGTCATTGCCACCATGAGACAAGCCAGGAAGCCAACGTCCGCCAAGATCTATTACAGGTCTTGGCAAATCTTCCTATCCTGGTGCGCTGATAACGGTTTTCATCCATGGCCGTTTGCCTTACCCACATTCCTTTCATTCCTACAATCTGGAATGGACAAGGGTTTGTTCCTCGGCTCTTTCAAGGGCCAAGTATCGGCGCTCTCCGTGTTTTTTCAAAAACGTCTAGCCAGGCTTCCGCAGGTCCACACGTTCCTGCAGGGGGTCTGCCACATGGTCCCACCTTACAAACGTCCGTTGGAACCTTGGGATCTTAACAGGGTCCTGACGGCTCTTCAAAAAGCGCCTTTTGAGCCGCTGCGGGATGTCTCTCTTTCCCGTCTTTCGCAGAAGGTGGCCTTCCTGGTGGCAGTCACATCACTTCGGAGAGTGTCTGAGCTTGCAGCGCTGTCATGCAAAGCCCCCTTCCTGGTTTTTCACCAGGATAAGGTGGTTCTGCGTCCTGTCCCGGAATTTCACCCTAAGGTGGTATCCCCTTTTCATCTAAATCAGGATATCTCCTTGCCTTCCTTTTGCCCTAATCCAATTCACCAGTGTGAAAAGGATTCACACTCTTTGGATCTAGTGAGAGCACTCCGGCTCTACGTGTCTCGCACGGCGCCCCTGCGCCGTTCAGATGCGCTCTTTGTCCTTGTCGCTGGCCAGCGTAAGGGCTCTCAGGCCTCCAAGTCAACCTTGGCTCGGTGGATCAAGGAACCGATTCTCGAGGCCTACCGTTCTTCTGGGCTTCCGCTCCCTTCAGGGCTGAAAGCCCATTCTACCAGAGCCGTAGGTGCGTCCTGGGCATTGCGGCACCGGGCGACGGCTCAGCAGGTGTGTCAGGCAGCTACGTGGTCTAGTCTGCACACTTTCACGAAGCACTATCAAGTGCATACCTATGCTTCGGCAAATGCCAGTCTAGGTAGGCGAGTCCTTCAGGCGGCGGTTGCCCACCTGTAAGAGGGGGCCGTTTTTGGCTCTTTTTATTGAGGTATTCTTTTACCCACCCAGGGACTGCTCTTGGACGTCCCAATTGTCTGGGTCTCCCAATGGAGCGACAAAGAAAAAGGGAATTTTGTTTACTTACCGTAAATTCCTTTTCTTCTATCTCCTATTGGGAGACCCAGCACCCACCACTGTGCCCTTTGGGTTGGTTGTTCTTTTGTGAACACATGTTGTTGATGTTGAATTGTTCTTTTGGTTCATGGTCTTCAGTTCTCCGAACATCCTTCGGATTGAATTTACCCTAGACCAATTTATAAGTTTTCTCCTTCCTGCTTTTGCACCAAAACTGAGGAGCCCGTGGTCCACGGGAGGGTGTATAGGCAGAGGGGAGGGGTTACACTTTTAAAGTGTAATACTTTGTGTGGCCTCCAGAGGCAGAAGCTATACACCCAATTGTCTGGGTCTCCCAAAAGGAGCTAGAAGAAAAGGAATTTACGGTAAGTAAACAAAATTCCCTTTTTTTCCCTCAGCCACTCCTGTTGGGGGTTACAGGGAACAGTCTCCTGTTACAACCTCCCCTGATCCCAGAATACCCTCTCCTTATCGGTCTTGGACTACCTCTTGAAGCTCATCAAGAGAATGCCAAGAGTGTGCAAAGCAGTAATCAAAGCAAAGGGTGGCTACTTTGAAGAACCTAGAATATAAGACATATTTTCAGTTGTTTCACACTTTTCTGTTAAGTATTTCATTCCACACGTGTTAATTCATAGTTTTGATGCCTTCAATGTGAATCTACAATTTTCAGAGTCATGAAAATAAAGAAAACGGTTTGAATGAGAAGGTGTGTTCAAACTTTTGGTCAGTACTGTATATATCACCAATTCCCGCTAATGGAATATACTGTATATATACCACGATACCCTTAAGGCCCTGTCACACACAGAGATAAATCTGCGGCAGATCTGTGGTTGCAGTGAAATTGCGGAAAATCAGTGCCAGGTTGTGGCTGTGTACAAATGGAGCAATATGTCCATGATTTCACTGCAACCACAGATCTGCCAAAGATTTATCTCTGTGTGTGACGGGGCCTTTACTGCCAGCACCCCAATAATTCTACACCACAATAATTTTGCTGCGACCACCGAACTTTCCACAGGTAGTTTGGATACCCGTTACAGATAGCAAAAGGCTCTTCGGGTTCGGATTCGTAAATGGAGCAGGTGGATCGAGCTGTTAAATTTTATACATTGAATCTAAAAATAGGCAGTGTTTATAAAATATACAAATTGTTACAAAGGGGAACAATACAAATACAGTATAGACCATTACATAAAAATAAAAGGGATAAACTTGAAACTTACTAAACTTGTGCCATAGATGTGACGTCCTAATTTATGGAGGGAGGTGTTACGGGGGGCTGTCTGATAATAACTGAAAGGAGTATCAGACAGTCAGGGTCCACCGTGCAAAGACTTTGCTGCAGACTATGGCAGAGTGCAATACCTCTGTTAACTCACAGAAGGATATAATAAGTAAGTAAAGCAATTCCTCCCTTACTTGGAGGGTGTGTGGAATGATCTCTGTTAATAATCACAGAGACAAAGGCAATGTGTGCGAAATGGCACCTACCTAGGTCCGCTCTTCTAGTGGTGCAAAAGAGACGAACAGCAGCGTAAGCCGCACAAAGCTCCTACCTGCGTTCGCTCCACTAGTGTGCGAGGACACGAACCACTAGATATGGCACCTGCCTAGGTCCGCTCTTCTAGTGGTGCAAAAGAGACGAACAGCAGCGTAAGCCGCACAAAGCTCCTACCTCTGTTCGCTCCCCTAGTGTGCGAGGATACGAACAACTGCCAGACGCAGTATAAGGAACGTTACCCTAGCGGCAACGTCCACCTACGAGTAGAATCACAAGGCCCAGCCAGACCATGTGCCTCAGGCACCTGCCTATGTCCGCTCCCCTAAGAGGTAAGGATACGGACAGCAGCCGAAGCTGTAAGGTATAAGAACGCTACCCTGCCGGTAGCGCTCACCTAGCATAGACAGAGGAATGCCTAGAGGAACGCGCACAGAGCGTCTACTCATATGCATGAACCAAGAGGACTGAGCACCATGCGGCGTGTGTCAGGGTCTTATATAGACTCTGTGCCTCATCCAAGATGGAGGACACCAGAGCCAATCCGCTGCCAGAACGACAGGAGTGACGTCATGCTGGCCTATCACCGAGCAAGACGTCACAAGCACATGACCAGCGACCAATCGGCATAGAAGGTGTCAGAGACATGTGACCTCGTGTCAGCGATGATGTCACCCGCACATGTGCAATGGCTCCAAGATTGGACTTAGTCTCCAGCGCTCGCACATGTGCAGTAGCAAGAAATCTGGACTTAGTCTCCAGCGCTCGCACATGTGCAGTAGCAAGAAATCTGGACTTAGTCTCCAGTGCTCGCAGCAACCGTAACAGTACCTCCCCCTCAAGGGCCCCCCTCCCGGCGACGCAGGTAATCGGCAACTAAGTCGGGAGCATGGACAGCCTCCTCAGGCTCCCAAGAGCGATGTTCCGGACCATAGCCCTCCCAATCTATCAAGAAGAACCTGCGCCCTCTAACCATCTTAGAACCAACTATGGCTCGTACCTCATAGCTAGAGCGAGAGGAATCAGAGGCAGGAGAGTGCACTTCACGAGCGTGAGGTAAAATAGCCGGCTTTAGCAGTGAGACAAGGAATTTGTCATGAATCCTAAGATGGACAGGTAACTTCAATTGATAGACTACAGGATTTACCTGTCGAAGAACCTCATAAGGACCCAGGAAGCGAGGAGCAAATTTGAGAGAGCTCACTCTAAGTCTCACGTGTTTTGCAGAGAGCCACACAAAGTCCCCTGGAGAAAAGACAGGAGCCGGGCGACGAAACCGATCGGACACCGTCTTCATACGGTCCTTAGCTGCTTGGATCGACTCTTGAGTCCGATCCCAAACCTCTCTGGCATTAGTTGCCCAGTCGGCCACAAGAGGAGGAGGTGCAGCAGCGGGAAACGGTACTGGTACCCTAGGGTGTTGCCCATTATTGAGTACGAACGGTGTCTGCCCAGTGGCCTCAGCCAGCGAATTGTTAAGGGCAAATTCTGCCCAGGGTAGGAGGGAGGACCAGTTATCGTGGTTCTCAGCAACAAAGTGTCGAAGGTATATAATCATAGATTGATTGGTACGTTCAACCAAACCATTAGTCTCCGGATGGTATGCCGAAGAGAGATTCAACTCAATTTGCAGAAGGCTACAAAGATCTCGCCAGAAACGGGAAGTAAATTGCGGGCCTCTATCACAAATGATACGATCTGGCATCCCGTGAAGCCTAAAGACATGCTTGAGGAATAGTTTGGCTAGTACCCTGGAAGATGGGATTCTCGATAACGGTACGAGATGAACCATCCGGGAGAAATGGTCCGTAATGACCCACACAAATCTATGTCCCTGTGAACATGGAAGATCACCCACAAAGTCCATGCCTACCACCTCCCATGGTCTATCTGGCACTGGTAAAGGATGCAAGAGCCCAGCCGGTCTCTGCCGTAATGGACGGTTGCGAGCACACGAGTAGCAGGAACTGACATATCTCTTGACGTGGCTGGCTAAGTGTGGCCACCAATACCACCTCTCCAGTAACTCTCGTGTCCGCCTAATACCAAAATGCCCACCCACCTTTGAGGTGTGGGCCCATGACAGTATATCATTCTGTCGATCAGGCGGAACAAAGGTCTTGCCCGGTGGGATTTGGTCTAACGTCACAGGGGAGAGCGTATGAAAAACCCTGGAGGGAAGGATAAGACGAGGTTCGTCAATCTCTTCCTGGGTAGAAAGCATAGAGCGAGACAGGGCGTCTGCCTTGTTATTCTTACTCCCAGACAGATAGTTGATGGAGAAGTGAAAGCGGGAGAAAAACAAGGACCAGCGGGCTTGGCGAGGATTCAGACGCTGAGCGGTTTGTAAGTACGTCAGATTCTTATGGTCTGTATAGACTTGGAAAGGATGTTTCGCTCCTTCCAGCAAGTGACGCCACTCCTCCAAGGCTAATCTCAAGGCGAGCAGTTCCCTATCCCCAATGGTATAGTTTCTCTCTGCCGGTGAAAAGGTTTTAGCAAAGAAGAAACACGGCCTTTTTCTACCTGCACCGTTCTTTTGATACAAGACCGCACCAGCACCCACTGAAGAGGCATCAACCTCTAAGAGGAAGGGCTTACTCTCATCGGGTCTTTGAAGAACGGGAGCAGTTGAAAAGTGTCTTTTTACTGCCTCAAAAGCCTGAGATGTCTCAGTAGACCAGGCTTTGGGATTAGCACCTTTCTTAGTCAAGGCCACCAAAGGGGCCACCAAAGTAGAAAAATGGGGTATGAACTGCCTGTAATAATTTATGAATCCTAAGAAGCGTTGCACCGCCTTCAAGGAATGAGGTTCGGACCATTGCAGGACAGCAGAGAGCTTCGCAGGATCCATAGCCAGACCCTCTTGTGAGATAATGTAACCCAAAAAAGGCAATGAGGACTGCTCGAATACACATTTCTCGAGTTTAGCAAACAATGAGTGCTCCCTTAAACGGGAAAGGACACGAACGACATCCTGACGATGAGTCTCCAGATCAGGAGAAAAAATCAGGATGTCGTCCAGATACACCACTACTGAGGATAACAGTAAATCCCTGAACACATCGTTTACGAAGTCCTGAAATACTGCGGGTGCATTACATAACCCAAAAGGCATGACGAGGTATTCATAGTGACCGTCTCGGGTGTTAAAAGCGGTCTTCCATTCGTCACCCTTTCGAATTCGTACCAAGTTATACGCACCCCGCAGATCCAACTTCGTAAAAACTTGAGCTCCTCTCAGTCTGTCAAAGAGCTCCGAAATTAAAGGTAATGGGTATTTGTTCTTTATTGTGATTGCGTTGAGACCCCTGTAATCTATGCAGGGACGCAAATCACCCTCTTTCTTCCGAACAAAGAAAAACCCAGCTCCCGCGGGAGAGACAGACTTACGAATGAACCCCTTCTCTAAGCTCTCTCTTATATAGGTCGACATGGCCTCCGACTCAGGTATCGACAGGGGGTAAACCCTGCCTTTAGGTGGAACCGAACCTGGGATAAGGTCTATGGCACAGTCATACGGCCTATGGGGTGGAAGAACCTCAGCACCCTGTTTGGAGAACACGTCAGCGAAATCCAAATAGGGTGTAGGTATGGGAGAGAGATCAGTTGATGCAACCGCAACGACCTTAGGTGGTAAGGGAAGACATCGGGACTGACATTTCGAACCCCAACTAATAATGCTGTCAGACTCCCAGTCAATGTGAGGAGCATGAGTCCGAAGCCATGGAAGACCCAGAAGGACGTCGTCTATACCCTCAGGCAAAACAAGAAAAGAAATCTCCTCTATGTGACCCTGAGACAGGGAAAGGCGCAAGGGAACTGTCCTCAATGTAATGGAGTCAGACAACATAGTTCCATTAACAACACGGACAGGAATAGGCGCCTCTAACATGATAGAGGGAATATTGTGTCCCTTTACAAATCCTGAGGACACAAAAATCCCGTCAGCTCCGGAATCCACAAAAGCCATAATAGGCCATGTATTCTCAGATAACGAGAGCTGACCTGGGATACAACACTTAGAGGGTGCAGAAGACGTCTCTAGTAACCCCCCTCTAATGGTTACTAGGCCAGGGAGTTTCCCTGACGACTAGGACACTTGTTGGCATAGTGCCCAGCTTGACGACATACGTAACATATAGGAGGACCAGACTTGCGTAGTCTGGAGGACGTATGACCTAACTCCATAGGAGTGGGAGATGTTTCAGATGCTGAGGAAGATGGTAGTGGACCCTCAACAACTGGAATAGCCCGATGCTTAGGGCGTGAGGAAGAGACCTCGAGTCTACGTTCCTTATGGCGTACATCGATCCTCGTTGCTACTGTGATCAAGTCCTCCAGAGAAGCAGGGACCTCACGAGTAGCAAGGGCATCCTTGACATAGCCTGCCAACCCTCTCCAGAAGATAGGAATCAACACCTTCTCTGGCCAATCTAGTTCTGCCACCAGAGTTCTAAAAGCAATGGCATAAGAACTAGTGGATAACGAACCCTGAGATAGATCTAACAGTCTCAGGGCCGCATCATGGGTAACCTGCGGACCCATGAATACCGCCTTAAGAGCATCAAGAAAGTCTTGATGTCTCAGAGTAACCACATCAGAGCGCTCCCATAGGGGAGTCGCCCATTCTAAGGCTTTGTCCTGAAGTAAGGAGATGATAAAGCCTACTCTGGACCTCTCCGTAGAGAAGCGAGAAGAGTTGACCTCTAGGTGTATCTGACACTGACTAATGAAACCACGACATGATCTGGCATCGCCAGAATATCTGTTTGGCAGAGCAAGTCGAGGATCATGTGCAGATGTCACCATGGTCTGAGGTTTATCCTCTATACTCTTGAGCCGTGACTCAAGTACTTGTATGTAACGGTGTAACTGCTGATATTCTGCCATAACTGCCAGACCCTTGGCTCAGTCCTAATGTTACGGGGGGCTGTCTGATAATAACTGAAAGGAGTATCAGACAGTCAGGGTCCACCGTGCAAAGACTTTGCTGCAGACTATGGCAGAGTGCAATACCTCTGTTAACTCACAGAAGGATATAATAAGTAAGTAAAGCAATTCCTCCCTTACTTGGAGGGTGTGTGGAATGATCTCTGTTAATAATCACAGAGACAAAGGCAATGTGTGCGAAATGGCACCTACCTAGGTCCGCTCTTCTAGTGGTGCAAAAGAGACGAACAGCAGCGTAAGCCGCACAAAGCTCCTACCTGCGTTCGCTCCACTAGTGTGCGAGGACACGAACCACTAGATATGGCACCTGCCTAGGTCCGCTCTTCTAGTGGTGCAAAAGAGACGAACAGCAGCGTAAGCCGCACAAAGCTCCTACCTCTGTTCGCTCCCCTAGTGTGCGAGGATACGAACAACAGCCAGACGCAGTATAAGGAACGTTACCCTAGCGGCAACGTCCACCTACGAGTAGAATCACAAGGCCCAGCCAGACCATGTGCCTCAGGCACCTGCCTATGTCCGCTCCCCTAAGAGGTAAGGATACGGACAGCAGCCGAAGCTGTAAGGTATAAGAACGCTACCCTGCCGGTAGCGCTCACCTAGCATAGACAGAGGAATGCCTAGAGGAACGCGCACAGAGCGTCTACTCATATGCATGAACCAAGAGGACTGAGCACCATGCGGCGTGTGTCAGGGTCTTATATAGACTCTGTGCCTCATCCAAGATGGAGGACACCAGAGCCAATCCGCTGCCAGAACGACAGGAGTGACGTCATGCTGGCCTATCACCGAGCAAGACGTCACAAGCACATGACCAGCGACCAATCGGCATAGAAGGTGTCAGAGACATGTGACCTCGTGTCAGCGATGATGTCACCCGCACATGTGCAATGGCTCCAAGATTGGACTTAGTCTCCAGCGCTCGCACATGTGCAGTAGCAAGAAATCTGGACTTAGTCTCCAGTGCTCGCAGCAACCGTAACAGGAGGGTCTCCAGAATAAGATGTAAATGGGCAGCACCACCACATAGGTATGCCCTCCTGTACTGACCAAGGCAAAAAATGAGCTTCTGACTTTTATGACCTGCTGAGGACTTCCGAAAAATTAGATAATTCTAGTTTTTGGATATCTTTTCCCGTGGGCCACACAGGTGAGAGATATTGGCATCATATTTTATATCTCGATTTTTCATTCGCATAGATACCAAACACAACACATCTAGCATGATTTTATTAGCCAATACCCATTTGTTGGGATACCAGCAATCACTTAGCAAAGCCAAACAGTGCTCCGTGTTCAGTGATTCACTGGGATTCCGTCAATATGCTTTTCATTTTTCTAGCATTAACGTGTCACCTAAAAACTGGGTTAATAGCTTTTCTACTTAAAAGAACAAAGGAGCGTTTTTGTGTGTACAGATTTGGCTTCAGTTGTTCCATCCCCCTTGTCGTAAATACCAAAACTCTCAGGCCGATCAGAGAGTGTCGTCATAGGGAGCTGTGCTGGGGTGGGGGTGGTGTAAGGGACCTTAAGAGTTTTAACATGACAACAGGTGTCATCATTAAGCAGTTTGTTGGCCTGCCTAATGCACCTATCATGTGGCCGAATTACAAGGTTACCACCTTTTGTCAGCAGGCTTGAAGACAATATCATTCAAGCTTTGCAATTCCTTTAGAGCTTCCCTTTCATTTTTATCCAATTTGAGAATCCACAATGGTTTTTGTGCAATATTGTTAATCAACTGGGATACCACTCTAGTAAAAATATCAACTGCCGGGCAGACGTTGAGGGAAGGAAAGGTTTTGGATTTCTGAAATAATCTTGTAGGAAAATGACTAACCTCATTGGGTGAGCTGTTCTCTTCCAGAAGAGATTGCAGAGTGGCAAGTGCATCAAGTTCCTCCTTTGTAGTGAAATCATCATGCGATTTGAAGTGTAATTTCTTCAGAATGATTTTTCTGGCAAAAAAATGCACATCCTTTATGGTCAAAAACAGATCTAGGGAGCGAGCAGGGGAAAATGAAAGTCCCTTACACAATAAATTTTGAGTTGGGCTCAGCAGGTACAATGACAAATTTATTACCTTATTCTGCTCTCTGGAAACTTTATTCCTTCCCATGTTGCTGGTACCAGGGATTTGCTTCCTTTTTCCTGTATTGGGGCCATTGTAACCATTTCTCTCCTAATCACTAATGGAGGTATTACCTTCATTCGTGAATAAGGCGGACCTGACTGAACAATGTCTGTTCTGTGAGTCTTTTCTCATCGGTTTCCTAAATTGTCAGCGATTTATATTCTGTTATTGTCATAATCAGTCATGTTCCGAGTAAATTTTTTTAATTTTATTTTGGTTTATTTCTTTCTCCCATTTCTCAAGGTCTTGTTCAATTTCATTAATACCGTGTTTTTCCAAAAATACGATACTGTCTTTTATTTTTTTTGCCACCCAAAAAAGCACTAGGGCTTATTTTTGGAGAAGGTCTTATTCTTGGAGAAACACGGTTGGGGGTAAGTTTATCCCCCAAAAAAGCAGACCCCCCCCCCACTTCCCAGGAGACTCATACTCACCAGACCAGGATGTCTGCGTTGTTCCCAGGTCCTCCGTGATCTCCGGTCGGTGCTGCACGCCGTCCTACCCTGCTGCTAGCTGACACACCCAGAAGATCCCAGACACACACAGCAAATCACACACACAGCAGATCACACACACACACACACACACACACACACCAGATCACAGATATACACAGCAGATCACACACAGCAGATCGCAGGCACACACAGCCGATCACAGATACACACAGCCGATCACAGATACACACAGCCGATCACAGATACACACAGCCGATCACAGGCACACACACACACACAGCAGATCGCAGATATACACAGCAGATCACACACATCCTATCACAGGCACACACAGCCGATCACAGATACACACATCCGATCACAGGCACACACAGCCGATCACAGATACATACATCCGATCACAGACACACACAGCCGATCTCACACACACACACACACACTCACATCACATCCAGCACTTACGGCCGCAGGGAATGAGAGCAAGTCACGTGTCCGGCCGCAGGTCCTGTTCATCGCGCTGCACCGCACTGCCTCTCAGGATTCTCCCGGCGAGAAGAGATCGGTCTCACTGGATGAGGTGAGTGTGTGTGCGATCCGATGTGTGTGCGATCCGATGTGTGTGCGATCCGATGTGTGTGCGATCCGATGTGTGTGCGATCCGATGTTTGTGTGTATGATCTGATTATGTGTGCGATCCAATGTTTGTGTGTGCGATCCGATGTTTGTGTGTGTGTGTGTGTGTGTGTGTGTGTGAGCTGATGTGTGCGGGTGTGTGATCACTGCAGGTCCTGCCGCTCAGTGTCGGGTGAGTGTAATTGCCGGGTGCCGCTGTCTATAATGAAGTGTCCTGCAGTATCTGTAACTTTTTTAGCTGCCCGGACACTTCATTATTGATCCGGGACTAGGGCTTATTTTCGGGGGAGGGCTTATATTTAAGCCTTTCTCCGAAAATGCTGAAAATCCCTGCTAGGGCTTATTTTTGGGGGAGGTGTTATTTTTGGAAAAACACGGTATGGTTATCAAGAGTTTCCTTGTTCATGTCTTTTGCTAAAGAAGATTCAATTTTAGCAATATCCTCATCAATATTTCGCAGCATCCTGTTATGTTCATTAATTATTTGAATATAAGTAAAAGAACAAGTAGAAGCCGCCTCTTTCCATCTCTGTAATAAATCTTCATTATCTAAGTTAAAAGTAGGAAACAGTTGTATTCGTAAACCTCTGGGTATGATCTTATGTGTTAAATAATTGTCGAGAGATGTTACGGTCCACCACAGCTTGTTGTTGTTTTTTTTTTTTTGTTTTTTTTTTTTTAAAAAAGTGCATTTTTGTATGTTTTTATAGTTTCCCTATTTACGAGTGATATTTCATTGCAGTCAGGAGAAGCTCGCTGTCTAAAGATTTCTGAGGCCTTAAGCGGGCGTTACACGCTACAATATATCTAACAATGTGTCAGTGGGGTCACGTCGTAAGTGACGCACATACGGCATCGTTAGTAATATTGTAGTGTGTGACACCTACGTGCGATCATGATTGTACGTTAAAACATTGATCGCATACACGTCGTTCAATTTCTAAAAATTGAACGTCCGGTTGTTCAATGTTCCCGAGGCAGCACACGTCGCTCTGTGTGACACCTCGGGAACAATGAACTGCAGCTTACCTGTGTCCCGCGGCACCCGCCGGCTATACGGAAGGAAGGAGGTGGGCGGGATGTTTATGTCCCGCTCATCTCCGCCCCTCCGCTTCTATTGGCCGGCCGCTGTGTGACGTCGCTGTGACGCCGAACGTCCCTCCCACTTCAGGAAGTGGATGTTCGCCGCCGACAGCGAGGTCGTCCGGCAGGTAAGTACGTGTGACAGGGGTTAATCGTTTGTGCGACACGGTCAACAAATTGCCCGTGCCGCACATACGATGGGGGTGTGTGCAATCGCATACGAGATCGCATATGTGATTGCAACGTGTAAAGCAGCCTTAAGTTTTCCAAATTTGCTCCTTAGTTTTCATATACATCTTCAATCTCTATAGATATCAGGATATTCTGTTATAACAAACAAAGGAATATTAATGCTAAATCATAAAGATCCCCTAATAAGGTGCTCAAAAAACACTATCAAAATTTCAAAAAGCTCCCATGAACAAATAACAGGCATGAAATTACTCATAAGAGTCAAAACACCATACGATAAAATGTAAAAAAAATAAAAAATCTTTTATTAGAAAAATATTTTAAAAATATAAATATTATGATACTTTATAATTTCTGGGAACAAAAAAATGCTTAAAAAGACAGGGATATTCCACAAAGGCATATGACGAGAGGAATAAATACCAGAGGGACCACTAAAGGTTACAATTAAATAGCCATCAAATGACAATGAAAAAATGAAGAAAGTACCAATAAAAGAATTAAATTCACTGCATTTCTATTATTAAAGTTCCAATAGCAGATATTGATCTAATAGTAAGGTGCATAGTGCTCAAGAAGAAATGCTGCAACAGAGACTGCAAAGATGAAGTAGTTAGAAAGGGATATTAAATACCTAGGAATAGGGTCCATAGAGCTCGTCAGCCTGATGCGCGTTTCGTATTGCGTTAGACTTCCTCAGGGGAGGGGATAGTGAGGCGAATAAGTGTCGGTTGTAGAAAACCAGCTATTTATGCAGGAGAAAGTGTAGAACCAGCACGGGTGAATTTCTAATTTGCCGCCTGGACATAGCTGGATATAGCGGCGTACAAGTCATGTGACCAGTCCCCGTCGGTCGTGGAACGCAAGCACAGCCATTGTTCAGGAAGACACCGTGGTCAGTGCCTGATGCCCGATATGCTGGCGGCTAAGGAAGTCAACAAGGGGGTAACACACCTGTGCGCACATCCGGATGTGTAAGTGGGAATTATGTCTAATGCAAAAGGTTTTTCAAGGACGGATAAAAAAAAAATACACTAACATTAGTAATGCGATGTTATACAAAAAAAATATGAATGCAGAAACTGTATGAAATACAGTGCAAAAAAAATATACGAAAAATAGTATAAAAATATGTATGAATGAGGGGAATGTGTAGAGCAATATGTGGGGAAAAAGCAATCATAAAATATGTATGAGAAGAATGAAATATTATACATGAAATACAGTATGACAAAAAAAATGGTAGAGTAAAAGAGGACCGTAGGAAGAAAAATGTGTAAAAAGGTCAGTGTATGTAAAGAAGTACCAAAGAAGTGTGTAAAGTGTAATACATGCAAAATAATGTGTATGAATATATGCAACAAATGGATGAAAGTGCAAAAAAGTGTGTAGTATGTGATGAGTGTGCGGATGAGCTTGCAGGAGCATGAATACTGTAATAAAATTGATGAAATTGAAAAATAAACAATAATCACAACCACAAGGATATATATGTATATATGCAATTAAAGGATTAAAGTGCAAAAATGTATATTATGTGAGATGTGAACGGATGAGCTTACATGAATACTGTGATGTATGTGATAAAAAATTAACAATAATAGATCCCCACCACTGGGATAATAAAGTATTGGATGAATGTATTCAAGAAAAAAATCCAAGCAAATAAGGAAAAAATTAAAAGTCCATGCTGTTGTGTAATATCCCCATTATGCTGTATGTCACCCATGCTGTAGTGTAATATCCCCATTATGCTGTATGTCACCCATGCTGTAGTGTAATATCCCTCATTCTGCTGTGTAATATCTCTCATTCTGCTATTTATATCCCCCATGCTGCTGTGTGATATGCCCCACGCTGCTATATAATGTCCCTCCCCCCTGCTGCTGTATAACGTCCTCCATGCTGCTGTGTAATATCCCCCATTCTGCTGTCCATTATCACCCATGTTGCTGTGTAATATCCCCCATACTGCTGTATGATATCCTTGTCACGGGCTCCTTCTTCGATATCACACAATCAACAGAGCGAGAGATGGGTGAACAATTCAAAGAACATTTATTCCAAGCAAGTCAAAAGGTCCATAACATATTCCACCACACAGAGGGTAAAATAGTCCAGGAACACGGATATAGTTCAGTAAGGGATAAATGCCCAGGTCTCTCTGGGGAGCCTCAGCTTCTCCCACAGAGGATCAATTTTCCTGCTTGTCTCTTGTAGTTCTCAGGCAGAATGAATAATACCTCAGATAAGCAGAGAGATTGGGTGGATCCCAGGCCCCCTACCCCAGGGTAGGTGGTGACTAACCTGCAAACAGGACAAATAATACATAGAATGGACAGAGCACCACACCTAAAATACGAACCTACACAAAATGATACACAACCCCCCCATATCACTCTATCACTATCCCCCATTCTGCTGTATAATGTCCCCATGTTGTTGTGTAATATCCCCCATTCTGCTTTATAATGATTCCCAAGAAAACCGCAAGATGAACATTAAATCATGGGTGATCTTGACATGTTTTGGACCAGTACATATAAACAAAAAGTCCTTAATCATAAATAACCTATACAGCCTATGATATCGGGTTTATATGTCAGACAAATACCTGAGTGAGAGAGGTTTGAGGGTGTGACCATTGTTAGGGATAGAAAACAGGTGTGAATAATATTAACTCAATGGACTGAAAATGTGAAAACAGAATGAAGTGGAGTAAAGTAAAAAAATGTATAATGAAATTCCTTATCCAGGAATGAAAAATAAAATAAAATGAAAAGAATGTGCAAAGTGTACTTGTATTGTGTATGAATGTATGATTAATGTGAAAGAAAGTAATAAGAAATATAAAATATACTTTCAAATATTATGTAAAGAAGGGAGCCAAACTGTTGGATATGGACCATTTCTTGTCCAGGAGAAAACTAGGCCTATAGGATATGGGAAAAAAAGGTATTAAATTAAAATATGTTTCTGCGTTGTTATGATGGATCAAACAATTCCTGTTTTTAGACCTTAAATTCTAGAGATTGTTTGTGCTTATGTGGAAAAAAGGAAAGGTTTATGACCTATTTAAAGATTTGAGGGCTATCAATAAAATGACAAAGTCCAATAGTTGTAATTATTTACTACAAAATTGTTATAAACAAATTCCCATAAATCAATTAATAATTATTCTACCTATATGCATTAATTTATATAAATTCTAGGGGGACCTGCAGGGTAAAAAAAATATATATATATAATAGTGATATATTTCATCTGCAAAGTATAAATTGGTGTGGTAATTGGTTGCAGAATAAAACCCAAAAGGTATATTTAAATGATAAATTGGAAATCTGAATTAAAATTAAGACCTAATGGTTGCCTGGTATCTAATTTAAGGATCCATTTGGCCTCTGCGTATAGTAAAGCTGCAAACCAGTAACTCCCTCTGGGTGGTCTGGTAACGTGTTCAATATCTGCCACCTTTAAGGAGGTGAAATCCCCATCATGTAAATCCTAAAAATGTTTAGTGAGCCCCAATGAGGAGCGTTTTTTCTGCATATTGCCTGCTGTAGTAATTGATGATTCTGAAGTGGTTCTAATGTGTTCTGATATGCGTGTTCTAAGAGATCTGGATGTACATCCTATATAATTTTTTATTGTAGATAAGGCAAGA
Source organism: Anomaloglossus baeobatrachus (assembly GCF_048569485.1). NCBI lineage: Eukaryota > Metazoa > Chordata > Amphibia > Anura > Aromobatidae > Anomaloglossus > Anomaloglossus baeobatrachus. The sequence goes on from NC_134356.1 coordinate 128,787,351, forward strand.
GGCTCTATATACTACATGTGATGATGACCAGTTGATAAAATAAGTGATTTTGAAAATTTCCCCATTGGCTCCTGGAAACTGTTTCATACTATGCAAGTATTGGCATAGACCACATCGCTGTGACCCGCATCGATGGGAGCCTGTATTGCTCAACCATGTTTTTCTGGGTTTCACAGCTGTGTATAAGCTAGGTGATATGATGTTACCTATAGGTTTAGCTTTTGTAGCCACAATATTGACACCTCGTAAGAGTATATGATTTAATTCTCTATCCTGCTGTAAGAGAGGAATGTATTGTAAAAAAAATGTTTTGATTTTGAAAAAATCCCGGCTATATGGAGTGGAAAAGGTAACACGTTCAGTATAGGTATTATTCTTAGATTTATCCTTCAGTAGATCATCACGTGACCTAGTTCTAAAGATGCTTAGTGCTCTATTCAAAGAATGGTCGGTATACCCTCTCCTCTTCAACCTACTCCTGATGTTCTTGGCTTCTGTGGAAAAGGAGGTTTCAGAGGAACGTAGCCTTTTGGCCCTGAGGAATTCGCCTACCGGTAAATTAAGTAGAGTGTGTGGAGTTTGACAACTGTCTTCATGTAAGGTGGCGTTTCCACTGATCTCTTTCCTGTACAGAGTTGTCTCGATATCATCTGTATTGGAATTACCTGATAGTTGTATGTCAAGAAAAGAAGCAGAATGGGTAAAATAGATTAACTGAAAACCGCAGATTCAAGTTATTGTTGTTCAGATATGTGCTCAATTATTTGATAAACTCCTGTGGAGTGATATCTGTTTTATGATCACAGATAAACATCTGGTCACCTATGTACCTAGCGTACATGTGTGACCAGATGTGTGTGAGGTATGGATTGTTTGCGGTATGTATGTATTGTTCTACCCAGTATGCCATGTATAAGTTTGCTAGAGCGCATGACAAACTAGCTCCCATAGGGCATCCTGTGATTTGTAAATAATATATTCCATTAAACTGGAAGAAATTATGTTTAAGAAGATAACCAGTTACTGTAAGAATAAATTCTTTATGGATGTCATCCAGGGTGCTATATTTATCGAGATGGAAAAATAGGGCTTGTAAAACTTCTTCATGGGGAATACAGGGATAGAGTGAAACTATGTCGCTAGTAGTCCAAAAGGAATGTTCAGTCCATTTCATCTCCTTAAGATTCTGGAGGAGGCTTTTTGTGTCCTTTATGTAAACGACGTTGCTCTTCATGAGCGGTTGTAAAATATTGTCTAACCAATCTGAAAGGTGGCTGGTTAGCGATCCTGTGCTAGCAACAATGGGTCTTAACGGAGGGGGGAAGGTGTCCTTGTGAACTTTGGGTAGACCCTGAAAGATGGGGCAAATAGGAGTATCCACCATGAGGTATTCCTAGGTTTTCTTGTTTAGAATCCCCCAATCTTAACCTTGTTGTAGAATATTCTGTAATTTGGTAGAAAAAATATTTGTTGGGTCCCCGTTCAAACTCCTTTAGGTAGAGTGGTCATTTAGTATGGTGGATATTTCTCTTTCATAAAGAGTTTTATCTAAAATGACCACTGATCCCCGTGACCAGCGGACCACGAGCACCCCTCGGATTTTGTGGCATAGGAAGACAGGTGAGCTGAACAATAATTTTTTAGGGGAAAAAAATGACCAGACTGCTTCTTTAATGGGAACCTGTAACCAGATTTGGTGACTATAAGCTGCGGCCACCACTAGTGGGCTCTTATGTACAGCATTCTAACATGCTGTAGATAAGAGCCCAGGCCATGGTGTAGAACATAACAATCACTTTATAATACTCACCTAAAGGGCGATGCGGTGCAGACTGGTCGGATGGGTGTCTCCATTCTCCAATAGCGGCGCCTCCTCTTTCGGCCATCTTTCTCCTCCTTTTTCTGAATCCTGGGTGCATGATGCATTCTACGTCATCCACAGTAGCCGGCGTTGAGGTCCTGTGCAAGCGCACTACAATACTTTGATCTGCCCTACTCAGGGCAGATCAAAGTGCTCCTCAAAATGTAACTAAACTTTTGGGAGAATTTTTTGTTTTCTGCCCAATAATTTTGAGCAGATTGGTGAGGAATCTGTTCTTGAAACTCCCCAAAATAGCTGAAAAGCTCTTTTAGAAGAGCACACACAGCACAGGGCAGATGCTGTAGAAAGTAGTCCTGTCTCCTGAGCCGTGCACTTCTAAGGGGTCTTTTGAGCAATTTACGGGGGTCTCAGGACCCAGACCCACATAAATGTGCTCAGAATTAATGCACCTAAAACATAGAAGATATCTTCCAAAAATTAAGGTAATTTTTAAATGTTTCACAGTACTATGGTTCCTGTATTGTCTGCAGTCTGATAATGGCTGGTAACAAATCCGACTATCTCCTTATTATTGTTACATACATACTAGGAGCTGCAGTTTTATGCCGGACAATTTAATGTTGGGTTAGCGTTAGTTCTGGTGACTTAGTAGTGATGTGAGCTTGATTTTGGTAATGTAGTCATGTACCAATGATGGGTCTGGTGATGTAATAGTGATTTCAGCTTGGTTCTGATTATGCATTCATATACCAATGGCGGTTCTGGTAATGCAGCAGTATGCAGATCGTGGTTCTGGTGATGTAGCAGTGTGCAGATGGTGGTTCTCGTGATGTAGTAGTGATTTGAGGTTGGTTATGGAGATGTTGTCATGTACAAATGGTGGTTCTGATAATGTTATCATTATTTGAGGTTGGTTCTGGTGATGTATTTGTGTAGATGTAGCAATAATGTAATTTATTAGATTTAATAGTAGATCATTATATCTCCCATACAGTATAGATAGGTGTCCCATCATGCGGCTGGCAGTTATCCTTCCTAACTCTCCTATACACTATACACAGGTGTCCCATCATGCGGCTTGCAGCTGTCTCCCTGATTCTCGCATACACAGGAGCGTTCACTTGGTGGTCGTGTTCTCTGAGACAGACGCTACTACACATCTCTGGCAGTGGCTCACCTCTTAGAGAGAAAAGGATTCACAGTCCAAAATTGCACCTGCTGGGTCATCACTCCTCTGACAATCAGACTGCGGCCGAGCCTGTCTATCTCCAGGTTCAGCCAACTGTAGTCTGTGTACAAGCACTTTAACTACTATCTGAAGGGAATGTGAACGGTTTGGGTGTGTGCACACCATGGCCTTTACACATCTGTGAATCTATTGAGTTTTTCAGGAGGAGGACAGGTTAGGAAACACTGGCATCTTTTTTAAATTGAAATTGTTTTAAGTACTAGTCAGCGACTTCTTGGTGGCAACAGGATGAAAAATGGTTCAAATACCTGTTTTAACCACTTAGTGTCTTTGAAAACCTGAAGCTGTTAAATAAGCAAAATAAAACTGAACGTATGTGCAGCGAGTGCAGATCTTCATTCCTATGGCGTTTAGCACTTTTTCAAGTGTGTTACAGAGTAGTTTCTTAAATAGATGTCGCGTGCACAAAATCATAATTTTATGTTGTCAGTAAAGGGTGCGACCACATAAAGTGTCTAGGGCAGCATGACGGCCAAATACAGCCCTGCCCATGCTACTGTGTAATATCCCTCATTCTGCTGTAAAATGTCTCCAATTTTGCTGAATAATAACTCCCATGCCGCTGTGTAATATCCCCCATTCTGCTTTGTAATATCCCCCCATGTTGCTGTGTATTTTCTACCATGCTACAGTGTAATATCCCTCTATTCTGCTGTGTAATGTCCCCTATGCTGCTGTGTAATATACCCCCATTCTGCTGTATAATGTCTCCCATTCTCCTCTGTCATGTTCCCTCTGCTAATGTGTAATGTACCCAATGCTGCTGTATAATGTATCCAATGCTGCTGTGTAATATACCCCATTCTAATGTATATCCCCCCCATACTGCTGTTTACTATCCCACATTTTGCTATGTAATGTCCCCCCTACTGCTGTGTATTGTTCTCCATGCTACTGTGTAATATCTGCCACTCTGCTGTATGTCTCCCATGCTGCTGTGTAAAATCTCCATTTTTCTGTGTAATATCCCCATGCTGCTGTGTAATATGCCCAATTATGCTGTGTAATATCTCCCATGCTGCTGTGTACTATATAGCATGCTGCTGTGTAATATGCCCCATTCTGCTTTCTAATATCCCCCATTCTGGTGTATAACGTCGCCAATTTTGCTGTATAATATCCTTCATGCTGCTGTGTAATATCTTCCATTCTGCTATATAATATCCCCCATGCTGCTGTGTAATATCCCCATTCTTTTTTGTAATATCCGGCATTCTGCTGTAAAATGTCCCTCATGCTGCTATATAATGTCCACAATGCTGCTGTTTACTATCCCCATTCTTCTGTATAATATACCCCATGGTGCAGTACAATAAACCCTATTCTGCTGTCTTATGTTCCCCATTCTACTGTATAATGTCCTCCATGCTACTGTGTAATATCTGGCATTCTGCTGTATGTATCCCATGCTCCTATGTAATACCCCCATTCTTGTGTATAATGTCTCCCATGCTGCTGTGTAATATATCCCACTTTTTGCTTTGTAATATCTCCCATTCTGCTGTATGGTGTCCCCAAATATATCTGTGTAATGTTTCCCATGCTACAGTGTAATATCCCCTATTCTGCTGTATAATTTCCCACTGGTTCCTCTGTAATGTTCCAAAAGCTGCTGTGTAATGTTCCCTTTGCTGATGTGTAATATCCCCTATTCTGCTGTATAATGTCTCCCATGTAGCTGTGTAATGTCCCACATGCTGTTGCGTAATGTTCCCCATGCTGCGGTGTAATCTGCCCTATGTGGCTGTGTAATATATTCCCCCATTCTGCTTTATAATGTCTCCCATGCTCCTCTGTCATGTTCTCTATGCTACTGTGTAATGCACCCCATGCTGCTGTGTAATGTCCCTTATGCTGATTTTTTAATATGCCTCATTCTGCTGTACAATGTTTCCCATGCTTCTGTGTAATATCCCCCATTCTGCTGTATAACGTCCTCCATGCTACTTTTTATTATCCGCCATTCTGCAGCATGCCTCCCATCTTTCTGTGTAATATCCACATTCTGCTGTGTAATGTCTCCCATGCTCTTGTGTAATATCCCCCATGCTGCTGTGTAACAACCCACATTCTGCTTTGTAATATCCCTCATTTTGCTGTATAATGTCCCCCATGTTGCTTTGTAATATCCCCCATGAGGCTTTGTAATATCCCCCATTCAACTGTATAATGTTCCTCATGTAATGTATGCATCTATGTAATATCCCTCCGTTCTGCTGTATAATGTCATCCATGCTACTATGTATTATCTGCCATTCTGAAGCATTCCTCCAATCTTTCTGTGTAATATCCCCATTTTGCTGCATAATGGCACTCATGCGGCAGTAAATATCCCCATTCTGCTTTTTAATGTCCCCCATGCTGCCGTGTAATTTCTCTTGCTGCTGTATAATGTACCCAATGCTGCTGTGTAATACCCCCATTCTGCTGTATAATATCCCCATTGGTGCAGTGTACTTTTTTCCATTTTGCTGTGTAATTTCCCCCCTGCTGCTGTATAATGTCCCCCCTGTTTTTTGTAATATATGACATTCTGCTGTATGTCTCCTATGCTGCTGTGTAATATCACCATGCTGCAGTGTAATATCCCCCATTCTAATGTATAATGTCTCCCATTTTGCTCTGTAACATACCCCATGGTGCAGTGTATTCTTTTCCATTCTGCTGTGTAATGTCTCCCTCTGCTGCTGTATAATGTCCTACAAGATATTTTGTAATATCTGCCATTTTGCTGTATGTCTCCTATGCTGCTGTGTAATATCACCATGCTGCAGTGTAATATCCCCCATTCTAATGTATAATGTCTCCCATTTTGCTCTGTAACATACCCCATGGTGCAGTGTATTCTTTTCCATTCTGCTGTGTAATGTCTCCCTCTGCTGCTGTATAATGTGCTACTAGATATTTTGTAATATCTGCCATTTTGCTGTTTGTCTTCCATGCTGCTGTGTAATATCCCCATGCTACTATGTAACCATTATGCTGTGTAACATCCCCCATTCTGCTATGTAATATCCCCCATTCTGCTTGGTAATATCCCCCATTCTGCTGTGTAATGTCCCCCATGTTGCTCTGTAATGTTCCCCATGTTGCTGTCTAATATCCCCATTTCTGCTGTATATTGTCCTCCATGTTGCTGTGTAACATCCCCCATTCTACTTTTTAATCCCCCCATTCTGCTGTATAATGTCCCCCATGTTGCTGAGTAATATCCCCCATTATATGTATATTGTGTATTGTCCCTATGCTGCTGTGTAATTTACCTCATGCTGCTGTATAATCTACCCAATGCTGCTGTATAATATCCCCCATTTTGCTGTATAATATCCCCCTTGGTGCTGTGTAATATCCCCTTTCTGCTTTGTAATATCCCCCATTCTGTTGTATAATATCTTTCATCCTACTGTGTAATATCTGTCATACTGCTGTATGTCTTTGATGCTGCTGTGTAATATAAAATTTTGCTGTGTAGTTTTCCCATGATGCTTTGTAATATCCCCCATTCTGCTGTGTAATATCCCCCATGCTGCTGTGTAATATCCCCAATTTTGCTGTATAATTTCTCCAATTTTGCTGTATAATAAACCCTTGCTGCTCTCTCCACCTATAGACTTCTTCACCTATTATACTCCTCCACCCCAGGACTACTACTCCTATTATACTCCTTACCTCCAGGACTCCTCCTATTATCTTCCTCTCTCCCCAGGACTACTCCTCCTATTATCCTCCTCTCCCCCCCAGGACTGCTCCTCCTATTATTCTCCTCTCTCCCAGGACTACTCCTCCAACACACACACTGCACAAAACATACCTCCCCCCAAAACACGCACAACCCTGTTGTGAATGTCAGTTATGCTTTGGCTGCTGTGATGCTCCCTCTTGTGACCAGGAATGGTTTGGACAGAGACCAGGTGTGTTGAGCAATGGGCCTTTCCATTGCTAACTCTCTGCTTATTTAAACCCTGGTCTGATAGCAGGCTATGCCGGATGTCAGTTTTTCTTTGTTCACCAGCCTGCTTCATCCTGCTCCAGACCACATCTACCCCAGATAAGTGCTTGGCTCTTTATTTTTGTTTGGTTCTTTTTGTTCTTATCTGAGTTTGTCATTTGCTATAGTTGTTTTCAGTTTATTTGCATGCAGGGATCTTCCCTCTCAGTTGCTTAGCTGGAAAGCTCCCTGCAGTTATGTTTGGAGTATTGCTCCTATAAGGACTGCTCCTCTCAATAATCCTCCTCTCTCCTCAGGACTACTCCTCCAACACACACACACTGCACAAAACATACCTCCCCCCAAAACACGCACAACCCTGTTGTGAATGTCAGTTATGCTTTGGCTGCTGTGATGCTCCCTCTTGTGACCAGGAATGGTTTGGACAGAGACCAGGTGTGTTGAGCAATGGGCCTTTCCATTGCTAACTCTCTGCTTATTTAAACCCTGGTCTGATAGCAGGCTATGCCGGATGTCAGTTTTTCTTTGTTCACCAGCCTGCTTCATCCTGCTCCAGACCACATCTACCCCAGATAAGTGCTTGGCTCTTTATTTTTGTTTGGTTCTTTTTGTTCTTATCTGAGTTTGTCATTTGCTATAGTTGTTTTCAGTTTATTTGCATGCAGGGATCTTCCCTCTCAGTTGCTTAGCTGGAAAGCTCCCTGCAGTTATGTTTGGAGTATTGCTCCTATAAGTCCACGTGTTTGTTGCTTCTTGAATTTGTAATGGTTCCTGCTTTCTGTTCATTGGTATGACAAGAGCGTCTGGTATAGGACGGAGTTCAGATCTAGCGATCTGAGGGCTTTCTTGTACTATCAGGTTGTTGGATTTTTGCAGGGTTTTTCTCTGGCCACCATCAGTCCCTTTCCTGTCCTGTCCTATTTAGTCAGTAGGGCCTCACCTTTTGCTAATCCTATCATCTATCTGTGTATTGTGTTTTCCTATATCACCGCAGTCTTTGAATGTGGGGGTCTTGCTATTCTTTATCTATTTTCTAAGGCAGAGAGTTGTTCATCTTTCCTTCCTTTAGGATAGCTAGTTCTCCGGCTGGGTTCGCGGTGCACAGGATGTTAGTTCACCCCTCAGCTACTTCTAGTTGTGATGGTTAGTAAGGGGATGGCGGCCAGATTAGTTGCCAATGCTCTTGTCACCTTTTACCAATGATTTATGGTTGTCTTCCATGGGTCCGGATCATAACACACCCCACACACACACACACACCCCACACACAGCACCACACACACCCACACAAACCGCACAACACTCACAGCACCACATACACACAACGCTGCAGACACACAGCGTTCCACAAACAACGCAACACATAAACACCGCTCTTTCACACCGCCACACCCAGACAACACCCAGAACATTTACATCGCCCTTCACAAACACTTGGTAACTACACTCAACAACATCTATATATATATATATATATATATATATATATATATATATATATATAACAAAAATCATACATTAACTACACAATAAATTCTAGAATACCCGATGCGTTAGATTCGGGCCACCTTCTAGTATTGTAATATTCCCCTACTGTGCCTTATAATTTCCCCCATGTTGCTGTGTAATATCCCCCATGCTGCTGTGTAATGTCTCTTGCGCTGCAGTGTAATATACCCCATTCTGCTGTATAATGTCTCCCATGTTCCTCTGTAATCTTCCCAATGCTTCTGTGTAATTTCTCCCATTTTGCTATATATCCCCAATGCTGCAGTGAACTATCTCCATTCTGTTGTGTAATGTCCCCCCTACTGCTGTATAATGTCCTCCTTGCTACTGTGTAATATCTGCCATTCTGCTGTATGACTCCCATGCTTTTGTGGAAAATCAACATTCTGCTGTGTAATATATACCATGCTGCTGTTTTATATTGTAATATCGCCCATTCTACTTTGTAATATCCCCCATTCTGCTGTATAATGTCCCCCATGTTGCTATGTAATGTCCGCCATGTTACATTGTAATATACCCCTATTCTGCTGTATAATGTCCCCTATGCTGCTGTGTAATATCCCCCATTCTGCTTTTTAATATCTCACATTGTGCTGTATAATGTCCACCATGTTGCTTGGTAATATCCCCCATTCTGCTGTATATTGTCCCCATGCTGCTGTGTAATTTCCTCCCATGCTGCTGTATTATATAGTCAATACTAAGTTGTAATATCCCCCATTCTGCTGTGTAATGTCTCCCATGAGGCTCAAATGTGAGGTTTGTGGGGGAGGGGCAGGCAGAGGCTATAGTCTGGGTATTGTAGGGGAGGGGCAGGCATAGGATATAGTCGGGATTGCGAGGGAGTGGCAGGTAAAGGCTATAGTCTGGTGATTGCGGGGGAGGGACAGCCAGAGGCTAAAGACTAAGGATTAGGCGGCCTATTATTGTAGTCTGGGGATTAGGGGGCCTATGACTCTAGACAGTGGTTGAGGAGCTGGGGCTGTTAGTATAGTCTTAGAGTTAGGGGGTCTTTTGCTGTAGGAGGGGTGTTTAGGGAGCCTATTGCTGTATGAGGAGTGTTTAGGGTCCTATTGCTGTGGGGGTGTTTAGGGGGGCTATTACTGTACAGGAAGGTTTAGGGGGCCTATTGCTGTAGAGGGTGGTTTGGGTAGGCTATTGCTGTAGAAGGGGGCTTAGGGAACCTATTGGTGTAGATGGGGCGTTTAGCGTGCCTATTGCTGTAGAGGGGGGTTTAGAGGGCCTATTGCTGTAGATGGCAAGTTTAGGTAGCCTATTGCTGTAGAGGGGGGATAAGGGAGCCTATTGCTGTAGAGGAGGGTTTAAGGGGCCTATTGCTGTAGATGGTGGGTTTAGGGAGGCTTACAGAGTGAAAGATAGTGCAAAGGATAAAATCGATGGGGAAAAGTGTAAGGACTCAGTATGTTGGGGTTCTCAGTATGGAGAGGGGTAGATGTAGAAACTTGGTACTTAAGATCAATGTGAACAGTAATTTTTATTGTGAAGAACTTGTAGGACCAGCACAAGTACAGATGTCAAAAGACCTTAATCAGTGCATGCAGAGGGTCCTCAAAGTATAGTAGCGTGGCGAGCGGCGTAGCCCAGTATGACTTGGTGTCCACCGCTATCTGTGTGGCAATGATGTGCTTGTGCTGGTCCTACAAGTTCTTTATAATAAAAACCACTATTCACGTTGAGTGCCAAGTTTCTACAACTATTTGATACGGTTTGGGTCCCTACTTGTGCACCACCCCAGAAGAGACGTGTGTAACAATGCATTAAGTATAGAGAGGGGGAAGGATTGGGAGTTCATTATCGAAAAGGAGCTAGCATGGGGATTCAGTATGAACAGGCGCAGTGTGAGGTCTCAGTATGGAAACGGGGCAGCATGGGTGGGCTCAGTATGGAGTGGAGCAATGTAGGGGACTCAGTATGAGACGTGAGGTAGTGTAGGGGTGCTCAGCATTAGGGCTCTTTTCCACTACGTCGCTTGTAATCCAAAAGGAATGTTCAGTCTATTTCATCTCCTTAAGATTCTGTAGGAGGCTTTTTGTGTCCTTTATGTAAACTTCGGTGCATTTCATGAGCGGTTGTATATGATTGTTTAAACAATCTGAAAGGTGGCTGGTTAGCGATCCCCTGCTAGCAACAATGGGTCTTAACGGAGGGGGGAAGGTGTCCTTGTGAACTTTGGGTAGACTCTGAAAGATGATGCAAATAGGAGTATCCACCATGAGGTATTCCTAGGTTTTCTTGTTTAGAATCCCCCAATCTTAACCTTGTTGTAGAATATTCTTTAATTTGGTAGAAAAAATATTTGTTGGATCCTCGTTCAAACGCCTTTAGGTTTAGTTGTCATTTAGTATGGTGGTTATTTCTCTTTCATAAAGAGTTTTATCTAAAATGACCACTGATCCCCCTGACCAACAGACCACGAGCACCCCTCAGATTTTGTGGCATAGGAAGAAAGGTGAGCTGAACAATAATTTTTTAGGGGAAAAAATGACCGGAGTGCTTCTTTAAAGGGAACCTGTCACCAGATTTGGTGACTATAAGCTGCGGCCACCACTAATGGGCTTTTATGTACAGCATTCTAACATGCTGTAGATAAGAGCCCAGGCCGCTGTGTAGAACATAATCACCTTATAATACTCACCTAAAGGGCAATGCGGTGCAGACTGGTCGGATGGGTGTCTCCATTCTCCAATAGCGGCTCCTCTTTCGGCCATCTTTTTCCTCCTTCTTCTGAATCCTGGGTGCATGATGCATTCTACGTCATCCACAGTAGCCGGCATTGAGGTCCTGCGCAAGCGCACTACAATACTTTGATCTGCCCTTCTCAGGGCAGATCAAAGTGCTCCTCAAAAAGTAACTAAACTTTTGGGAGAATTTTTTGTTTTATGCCCAATAATTCTGAGCAGATTGGTGAGGAATCTGTTCTTGAAACTCCCAAAAATAGCTGAAAAGCTCTTTTAGAAGAGCGCACACAGCACAGAGCAGATGCTGTAGAAAGTAGTCCTGTCCCTTGAGCCATGCACTTCTAAGGAGTCTTTTGAGCAATTTACGGGGGTCTCAGGACCCAGACCCACATAAATGTGCTCAGAATTAATGTACCTAAAACATAGAAAATATCTCCCAAAAATTAAGGTATTTTTTAAATGTTTCACAGTACTAGTATGGTTCCTGTATTGTCCGCAGTCTGATGATGGCTGGTAACAAATCCTGGTATCTCCTTATTATTGTTACATACATACTAGGAGCTGCAGTTTCATGCCAGACAATTTTATGTTGGGTTAGCTTTAGTTCTGGTGACTTAGTAGTGATTTGAGCTTGATTTTGGTAATGTAGTCATGTACAAATGATGGTTCTGGTGATGTAGTAGTGATTTCAGCTTGGTTCTGATTATGCATTCATATACCAATGGCGGTTCTGGTAATGTAGCAGTGTGCAGATGGTGGTTCTGGTGATGTAGCAGTGTGCAGATGGTGGTTCTCGTGATGTAGTAGTGATTTGAGGTTGGTTCTGGAAATGTTGTCATGTACAAATGGTGGTTCTGATAATGTTATCATTATTTGAGGTTGGTTCTGGGGATGTATTTGTGTAGATGTAGCAATATTTAATTTATTAGATGTAATAGTAGATCATTATATCTCCCACTAGAAGGTGGCCCGATTCTACGCATCGGGTATTCTAGAATTTACGTATTGTGTAGTTAATGTATGATTTTTGTTATATATATATATATAGATGTTGTCTGTAGTTACCAAGTGTTTGTGTAGGGGCTGTACATGTTCTGGGTGTGGCGGGGGGTGAAAGCGGTGTTGTTTGTGTGTTGCGTTGTGTGTCGTTATTTGTGGAGCGCTGTGTCTGTATCGTTGTGTGTGTCTTCCGCGGTTTGTGTGGGTGTGGGGTGTGTGTGTGTGTTTTGGGGGGAGGTATGTTTTGTGCAATGTGTGTGTTGTGCAGTATGTGCGTATATTTGTGTGTGCCGCGGTGTTTGTGTGTTGGGTGTTGTGTGTGTGCGGCGTTGTCTGTGTGTGTGGGTGTCTGTTTTGGCAGTGTTTGTGGTTCCCAGTGTGTGTGTGATGTGTTGTGCAGTGCGTGTGTGTGTGTGTGTGTGTGTGTGTGTTTTGGGGGGAGGTGTGCACCCCCCATCGTGCTCCATCCCCCATGCTGCGCACCCCCTATCGTGCTCCATCCCCCATGCTGCGCACCCTCCATCATGCTCCATCCCCACTCCCCATTGTGCTCCATCCCCTATGCTGCGCATTCCCCATCGTGCTCCATCCCCCATGCTGCGCAATCCCAAATGTGCTCCATCCCCCATTCTGCGCACTCCCCATCGTGCTCCATCCCCCATGCTGCGCACTCCCCATCGTGCTCTATCCCCCAAGCTGCGCACTCCCAAACATGCTCCATCCCCCATGCTGCGCACCGCCCATCGTGCTCCATCCCCCATGCTGCGCACCCCCCATCGTGCTCCATCCCCCATGCTGCGCACCCCCCATCGTGCTCCATCCCCCCATCCTGCGCACCGCCCATCGTGCTCCATCCCCCATGCTGCGCACCCCCCATTGTGCTCCATCCCCCATGCTGCGCATTCCCCATCGTGCGGCTGGCAGTTATCCTTCCTAACTCTCCTATACACTATACACAGGTGTCCCATCATGCGGCTGGCAGCTGTCTCCCTGATTCTCATATACACAGGAGCGTTCACTTTTGTTGAGTGGTCGTGTTCTCTATGAGACAGACGCTACTACACATCTCTACTACTATCTGAAGGGAATGTGAACGGTTTGGGTGTGTGCACACCATGGCCTTTACACATCTGTGAATCTATTGAGTTTTTCAGGAGGAGGACAGGATAGGAAACACTGGTATCTTTTTTAAATTGAAATTGTTTTAAGTACTAGTCAGCGACTTCTTGGTGGCAACAGCATGAAAAATGGTTCAAATACCTGTTTTAACCACTTGGTGTCTTTGAAAACCTGAAGCTGTTAAAATAAGCAAAATAAAACTGAACGTATGCGCAGCAAGTGCAGATCTTCATTCCTATGGCGTTTAGCACTTTTTCAAGTGTGTTACAGAGTAGTGTCTTAAATAATGTCGCGTGCACAAAATCATAATTTTACGTTGTCAGTAAAGGGTGCGACCACATAAAGTGTCTAGGGCAGCATGACGGCCAAATACAGCCCGGCCCATGCTACTGTGTAATATCCCCCATTTTGCTGTAAAATGTCTCCAATTTTGCTGAATAATATCTCCCATGCCGCTGTGTAATATCCCCCATTCTGCTTTGTAATGTCCCCCATGTTGCTGTGTAATGTCCCCCATGCTGCTGTGTAATATACCCCCATTCTGCTGTATAATGTCTCCCATTCTCTTCTGTCATGTTCCCTATGCTAATGTGTAATGTACCCAATGCTGCTGTATAATGTACCCAATGCTGCTGTATAATTCACCCCAATATACCCCATTCTACTGTATATCTCCCATGCTGCAGTGTACTATCCCCCATTCTGCTGTGTATAACGTCCCCAATTTTGCTATATAATGTCCGAAATGCTGCTGTATACTATCCCCCATTCTACTGTATAATATACCCCATGGTGCAGTATAATAAACCCTATTCTGCTGTCTTATGTTCCGCATTCTACTGTATAATGTCCTCCATGCTACTGTGTATTATCTGGCATTCTGCTGTATGTATCCCATGCTCCTATGTAATACCCCCATTCTTCTGTATAATGTCTCCTATTCTGCTGTGCAATATATCCACTTTTTGCTTTGTAATACCTCCCATTCTGCTGTATGGTGTCCCCAAATATATCTGTGTAATGTTCCCCATGCTACAGTGTAATATCCCCTATTCTGCTGTATAATATCCCACTGGTTCCTGTGTAATGTTTCAAAAGCTGCTATGTAATGTTCCCTTTGCTGATGTATAATGTCTCCCATGTAGCTGTGTAATGTCCCCCATGCTGTTGCGTAATGTTCCCCATGCTGCAGTGTAATCTGCCCTATGCGGCTGTGTAATATACCCCCATTCTGCTTTATAATGTCTCCCATGCTCCTCTGTCATGTTCTCTATGCTGCTGTGTAATGTACCCCATGCTGCTGTGTAATGTCCCTTATGCTGTTTTTTAATATGTCTCATTCTGCTTTACAATGTTTCCCATGCTTCTGTGTAATATCCCCCATTCTGCTGTATAACGTCCTCCATGCTACTTTTTATCATCCGCCATTCTGCAGCATGCCTTCCATCTTTCTGTGTAATAGCCACATTCTGCTGTGTAATGTCTACCATGCTTTTGTGTAATATCCCCCATGCTGCTGTGTAACATCCCACATTCTGCTTTGTATTATCCCCCATTTTGCTGTATAATGTCCCCCATGTTGCTCTGTAATGTTCCCCATGTTACTGTGTAATATACCCCAAATATGTTGTATAATGTCCCCCATGTTGCTCTGTAACGTCCCCCGTGCTGTTTTGTAATATCACCATTCTGCTGTATAATGCCCCTCATGCTGCTGTGTAATATCCCCCATTCAACTGTATAATGTTCCCCATGTAGCTATGTAATATCACCCCGTTCTGCTGTATAATGTCCTCTATTCTACTGTGTATTATCTGCCATTCTACAGCATTCCTCCCATCTTTCTGTGTAATATCCCCATTCTGCTGTATAATGTTTCCCATGCCCTTATGTTATATTCCCCATGCTGCTGTGTAATATCCCCATTCCGCTGCATAATGTCACCCATGTGGCAGTATAATATCCCCCATTCTGCTTTTTAATGTCCACCATGCTGCCGTGTAATTTCTCCTCTTGCTGCTGTATAATGTACCCAATGCTGCTGTGTAATTTCCCCCATTCTGCTGTATAATATCCCCATTTGTGCAGTGTACTTTTTTCCATTTTGCTGTGTAATGTCTCCCCTGCTGCTGTATAATTTCCTCTCTGTTTTTTGTAATATATGCCATTCTGCTGTATGTCTCCTATGCTGCAGTGTAATATCCCCCATTCTAATGTATAATGTCTCCCATTTTGCTCTGTAATATACCCCATTCTGCTGTATAATATACCCCATGGTGCAGTGTATTCTTTTCCATTCTGCTATGTAATGTCTCCCTCTGCTGCTGCTATAATGTCCTCCAAGGTATTTTGTCATATCTGCCATTTTGCTGTATGTCTTTCCATGCTGATGTGTAATATCTTCCATTATGCTGTGTAACATCCCCCGTTCTGCTATGTAATATCCCTCTTGCTGATGTGTAATGTCCCCCATTCTGCTGTGTAATGTCCCCCATGTTGCTCTGTAATATCCCCAATTCTGCTGTATATTGTCCTCCATGTTGCTGTGTAACATCCCCCATTCTACTTTGAAATCCCCCCCATTCTGCTGTATAATGTCTCCCATGTTGCTGAGTAATGTCCCCCATTATATGTATATTGTGTATATTGTCCCTATGCTGCTGTGTAATTTACCTCATGCTGCTATATAATCTACCCAATGCTGCTGCATAATATCCCCCATTTTGCTGTGTAATATCCCCCTTGGTGCTGTGTAATATCCCCTTTCTGCTTTGTAATATCCCCCATTCTGCTGTAAAATGTCCTCCATGCTACTGTGTAATATCTGCAATTCTGCTGTATGTCTTTGATG
Source organism: Anomaloglossus baeobatrachus (assembly GCF_048569485.1). Taxonomy (NCBI): domain Eukaryota; kingdom Metazoa; phylum Chordata; class Amphibia; order Anura; family Aromobatidae; genus Anomaloglossus; species Anomaloglossus baeobatrachus. The sequence goes on from NC_134356.1 coordinate 128,803,551, forward strand.
CTGCTGTGTAATATCCCCACTCTGCTTTGTAATATACCCCATTCTGCTGTGTTATGTCTCCCATGCTGCTGTGTAATATGACCCATTCTGCTTTGTAATGTCTCAATGTTGCTTTATAATGTTCCCCAGGTTTCTGTGTAATGTCTGCCACGTTATATATATATATATATATATATATATATATATATATGATTGCCTTATTCTGTCTGTCTTGCTCCAAAATGAGTTATTATAGTGACAACCGTCACATTGGCCACTCGGCCCGGCCACACCCCCTACACGCATTGGCCGTTTGGCTCAGCCCAGCCACTCCCCCCGCACGCATTGGCCGCTCGGCCTGGCCATGCCCCCCACACGCATTGGCCGCTTGGCTCGGCCTGGCCATGCCCCCACACACTGTGCCCGCTAGGCCACGCCCTCCACACCACTGTACCTGCTCAGCCACGCCCCCACACACATTTGGCACATATACACCTTCCCCCAGGACTACTCCACCTATTATACTCCTCCCTCCAGGACTACTCCTCCTATTAGACACCTTCCCCCAGGACTACTCAACCTATTGTACTCCTCCACCCCAAGACTACTCCTATTATACTCCTCACATCCAGGACTACTCCTCCTATTAGACTCCTCTCCCCCTAGGACCACTCCTCCTATTTTCCTCCTCTCCCCCCAGGACTGCTCCTCTCAATAATCCTCCTCTCTCCTCAGGACTACTCCTCTAACACACACACACTGCACAAAACATACCTTCCTCCAAAACACACACACCCCTGTTGTGAATGTCAGTTATGCTTTGGCTTATGTGAGGCTCCCTCTTGTGGCCAGGAATGGTTTGGACAGAGACCAGGTGTGTTGAGCAATGGGCCTTTCCATTGCTAACTCTCTGCTTATTTAAACCCTGGTCTGATAGCAGGCTATGCCGGATGTCAGTTGTTCTTTGTTCACCAGCCTGCTTCATCCTGCTCCAGACCACATCTACCCCAGATAAGTGCTTGGCTCTTTATTTTTGTTTGGTTCCTTTTATTCTTATCTGAGTTTGTCATTTGCTGTGGTTGTTTTTAGTTTATTTGCATGCAGGGATCTTCCCTCTCAGTTGCTTAGCTGGAAAGCTCCCTGCAGCTATGTTTGGAGTATTGCTCCTATAAGTCCATGTGTTTGTTGCTTCTTGAATTTGTAATGGTTCCTGGTTTCTGTTCATTGGTATGACAAGAGTGCCTGGTATAGGATGGAGTTCAGATCTAGCGATCTGAGGGCTTTTTTGTACTATCAGGTTGTTGGATTTTTGCAGGGTTTTTCTCTGGCCACCATCAGTCCCTTTCCTGTCCTGTCCTATTTAGTCAGTAGGGCCTCACCTTTTGCTAATCCTATCATCTATCTGTGTATTGTGTTTTCCTATATCACCGCAGTCTTTGAATGTAGGGGGCTTGCTATTGTTTATCTATTTTTCTGAGGCAGAGAGTTATTAATCTTTCCTTCCTTTAGGATAGCTAGTTCTCCGGCTGGGTTCGCGGTGCACAGGATGTTAGTTCACCCCTCGACTACTTCTAGTTGTGATGGTTAGTAAGAGGATGGCGGCCAGATTAGTTGTCAATGCTCTTGTCACCTTTTACCAATGATTTATGGTTGTCTTCCATGATTCCGGATCATAACACACCCCACACACAGCACCACACACACATACACACACACAAACCGCACAACACTCACAACACCACATCCACACAATGCTGCAGACACACAGTTAGAATCGGACCACCTTCTAGTATTGTAATATTCCCTTACTGTGCCTTATAATTTCCCCCATGCTGCTGTGTAATGTCACTTATGCTGCTGTGTAATTTCCTCCCATGCTGCTGTATAATGTACTCAATACTAAGTTGTAATATCCCTCATTCTGGTGTGTAATGTCTCCCATGAGGCTCCAATGTGAGGTTTGTGGGGGAGGGGCAGGCAGAGGCTATAGTCTGGGGTTTGCAATGGAGGGGCAGGCAGAGGTTATAGTCTGGGGATTGGGGGGGAGGGGCAGCCATAGGCTGTAGTCGGGATTGCGAGGGAGGGGCAGGTAAAGTCTATAGTCTGGGGGAGGGGCAGGTAGAGGCTATAGTCTGGTTATTGCGGGTGGGGGACAAGCAAAGGCTAAAGACTAAAGATTAGGTGGCCTATTATTGTAGTCTGGGGATTAGGGGGCCTATGACTCTAGACAGTGGTTGGGGAGCTGGGGCTGTTAGTATAGTCTTAGAGTTAGGGGGTCTATTGCTGTAGGAGGGGTGTTTAGGGAGCCTATTGCTGTAGGAGGGGGGTTTATGGAGAAGATCGCTGTAGAGGGGGGTTATGGGGGCCTATTGCTGTTGGAGGAGTATTTAGGGTCCTATTGCTGTAGGAGGGGGGTTTAAGGGGCCTATTGCTGTGGGGGGGTTTAGGGGTATATTGCTGTAGAAGAAGGTTTAGGGGGCCTATTGCTGTAGAAGAAGGCTTTGGGAACCTATTGATGTAGATGGGGGGGGTTAGCTTGCCTATTGCTATAGAGTGGGGTTTAGGGGGCCTATTGCTGTAGATGGCAAGTTTAGGTAACCTATTGCTGTAAAGGGGGGAGAAGGGAGCTTATTGCAGTAGAGGAGGGTTTAGGGGGCCTATTGCTGTAGATGGTGGGTTTAGGGAGGCTTGCAGAGTGAAAGATAGTGTAAAGGATAAAATCGATGGGGAAAAGTGTAAGGACTCAGTATGTTGGGGTTCTCAGTATGGAGAGGGGTAGATTTAGAAACTTGGTACTCTAGATCAATGTGAACAGTGGTTTTTATTGTGAAGAACATGTAGGACCAGCACAAGTACAAATGTTTCGGTCAAAAGACCTTAATCAGGGCGTCCAAGGTCCTCAGAAAGTATAGTAGCGTGGCGGGCGGCGTAGCCCAGTATGACGTGGTGTCCACCGCTGTCTATGTGGCAATGATGTGCTTGTGCTGGTCCTACAAGTTCTTTATAAGAAAAACCACTATTAACGTTGATCTTGAGTGCCAAGTTTCTACAACTATTTGATACGGTTTGGGACCCTACTTGTGCACCACCCCAGAAGTGACGTGTGTATCAATGCATTAAGTATAGAGAGGGGGAAGGATTGGGAGCTCATTATCAAAAGGAGCTAGCATGGGGATTCAGTATGAACAGGGGCAATGTGAGGTCTCAGTATGGAAACGGGGCAGCATGGGTGGGCTCAATATGAAGTGGAGCAATGTAGAGGACTCAGTATGAGACATGAGGTAGTGTGGGGGTGCTCAGCATTAGGCTATGTGCACACGTTGCTTTTTTTTCAGCGCGGAAAAAAATGCACCCTCTGGCGGAGGGGAGAATTGTAAACAATGCTTTTTGAGAAAAACGCATCGAAAACGCATGCGGTTTTCATGCGTTTTTCATGCGTTTTTTTAGGTGCGTTTTTTTAAGACTTGTCAGTGTTAATAAAGTTGGTTGAACACAGACCTTTGGAAAAAAAAAACCTGTGATGTCATTTCCTTCTCCACATTCTGTTTGGATAAATGGGAGGGCTTGGAATGGAAGGAGCACCATTTGAATTTTGGAAAAGTTGAAATAAACTTCGCGCACCATGTCACATTAGCAGGGCCCCTTGGGTACCTATACGTCCGAAAACCCCCACAAGTGACCCCATTTTGGAATCTGCACCCCTCAAGGATTTTATTCAGGAGTATATTAAGCATTTTGAATCCACAGCTACTTCCCCCAAAATGTTGCTGTAGCAACAATATTCTCACTTTTAGGCCCGTTTCACACGTCAGTGAAAAACACTGACGTTTTTCACTGGCGTGTAAAACACGCACATGTCCCTCCATGTGCCGTGAATTACGGCACACGTGGGTTGTCTAAGTGCAATCCGGGCTCCGTTCTCCGTGGCCCGTGATTGCACTCAGTAATTATCTCACCTGCGCCCGCTCCCGCTCTCCATGGTGCTGATCGCTCCCGCGGTGCAGCATCCGGCTGGTGCTGACCCCGCAGCAGCTGCTTCCGGGTCGGCTGTGTCGCGCATCATGAATATGAGCGACAATAATGAGCCAGCTCTGAAGCAAAAGGGAGAACGGGCTGCAGAGGACATCGCTGGACGCCGGGTGAGTTAAAATGATTTTTATTTTAAAATCACGTTTTTTTCTGGCACGTGTTTCACGGACCACACAACTGCGTGGTCCGTGGAACATCAGTGATGCCAGAAATAATGGACATGTCTCCGTGCGGCAATCACGCACACGCGGGTACGCCGCACGGAGACACGTGCAGTGAAAAATCACTGACGTATGAGCAGACCCATTCATTATAATGGGTCTGCGTATGTCAGTGATTCTGGTATGTTTAAAAAAAAAGCACAAACGTCCTAGAATCACTGACGTGTGAAAGAGGCCTAAGGCTATGTGGCCATGATCCAGCGACACGGCGTCTAGTACACAGTGTCAGCCTTCCTGCAGCTGCCCATGCCCACGATTTGGGTTCAGGCTGCTGTGGAGCTCTATGCTACCTGCAGAGAACACTCTCGTCTCCGCAGCATAAATTGACATGCTGAGGCTCGGGAAGCCACGCCACCGGTCAGTTTATGCTGCGGAGAAAAGAAGCACAGTGGGCATGGGATCTCCAAAAATCCTTCCACTGTGCTTCTACTGCACAACGTATCGTTATGGACACAGGGAAAACACTCAGCAACGCTGCAAACCCTGATTGTGGGCACACAGCCTAAAAAGCGTCAATGGATGAATGGATGTGAAATATATATAACATCCCACCCCCGCCTGCATATTGTAAGCTGGCACCTTTAGTACCTTTCATGTGGCACTAAAGGGTGCCTAGCTTAGTATTTATCCAAAAAAAACCAAAAAAAAAACAATGAAAAAAATGGCGTGGGGTCCCCCCTATTTTTGATAGCCAGTCAGGGTAAAGCAGACAGCTGTAGCCTGCAAACCACAGCTGGCAGCTTCATCTTGGCTGGTGATCAATTTGGAGGGCTCCCCAGGCTTTTTTTTTTAATTATAAATAAAGAATTAAAAAAAAAATAACGTGGGGTCCCCCCAAATTAGATCACCAGCCAAGGTGAAGCTGACAGCTGGGGTCTGGTATTCTCAGGGTGGGAAGAGCCATGGTTATTGGACTCTTCCCAGCCTAAAAATAGCAGGCCGCAGCCGCCCCAGAAGTGGCGCATCCATTAGATGCGCCAATCCTGGCGCTTCGCCCCAACTCATCCCGCGCCCTGGTGCGTTGGCAAACGGGGTAATAAATGGGGTTGATACCAGATGTGTAATGTCACCTGGCATCAAGCCCAGCAATTAGTGATGTCACGGCGTCTATCAGATACCAGACATAACTAATTGACAGTAAACAAAAGCAAAAAAAAATGACAAACATTTTTTTATTAGAAAAAACACTCCCCAAATCATTCCCTTGTTCTCCAATTTAATCAAAAAATTTGAAAAAAATGGGTCCGCAGAAATCCATTTGGACGTCCCACGTCGCCTCTGGACCTTCTAGAATATGGGGGCACGTTCAGGGAACGTATCCCCCATTTTCTAGGAGGGCAGACCCTCCATTTGAGGAGAGTGGGTGCCAAAAATCTGCACCCACTCTCCCCGGGTCACAGCTGCAGAGTGCCGAGCAGCCAGCACAGCTCACACTGAACACAGTGTTGGCTGTCAGCTGCTCTGCACATGTGACCGGCCAGCGTGCACTGTGAAGGAGGAGGGGGCCGCGGGGGATCAGCGCTGCGACCGGACAGGTAAGGGGGAATACCGGGGGAATAGGGGGTGACCTGGCAGGGCCTGGGGGGCATTTTTCTGTCGCATGTCTCAAGGCACATGCGACAGAAATCATAGGAGCAGGGCGGCCGCTGCGCTACAGTGCGCGCGGCCATGTTGGATTTTCGGGAGGGGGGTCGGGGGTCGGGGCGGGCACTTTGGCGACACCGGGGGCTTTCCAGGACTTTGCCAGGAAGTGAGGTCAACAGGAAACCTCTTGACCTCACTTCCAGGTAAATGCCTGCGTTCTGGCATGCCGACAAAGCCCGCGGACCGCAACAAAAAAGCAGCTCACTGCGGTGTAGCTGCGTTCTGACCCACATCATTGATTCAATGGGGGAGAGAACGCAGCCACAACGCACAAAAGAAGTGACATGCTGCTTTTCTTTCCGCACCGATTTTTGGCATCCAAAACGCTGCGTTTAGAAACGCAGTGTGTGCACTGATTTTTCGGCTTTCTCATACACTTTGCTGGGAAAGCTGAACGCATGCAATTTGCAACTGAAACGCTGCGGTTCTAAACGCAGCGTTTCTGCGGTAAAAAACGCAACGTGTGCACACAGCCTTAGGGCTCTTTTCCACTACGTCGCTAGTGATCCAAAAGGAATGTTCAGTCCGTTTCATCTCCTTAAGTTTCTGTAGGAGGCTTTTTGTGTCCTTTATGAAAAACGACAGTGCGTTTCATGAGCGGTTCTAAAATATTGTCTAACCAATCTGAAAGGTGGCTGGTTAGCGATCCCGTGCTAGCAACAATGGGTCTTAACGGAGGGAGGAAGGTGTCCTTGTGAACTTTGGGTAGACTCTGAAAGATGGGGCAAATAGGAGTATCCACCATGAGGTATTCCTAGGTTTTCTTGTTTTGAATCCCCCAATCTTAACCTTGATGTAGAATATTCTGTAATTTAGTAGAAAAAATATTTGTTGGGTCCCCGTTCAAACGCCTTTAGGTAGAGTGGTCATTTAGTATGGTGGATATTTCTCTTTCATAAAGAGTTTTATCTAAAATGACCACTGATCCCCCTGACCAACGGACCACGAGCACCCCTCGGATTTTGTGGCATAGGAAGAAAGGTGAGCTGAACAATAATTTTTTAGGGGGAAAAAATGACCGAAGTGCTTCTTTAAAGGGAACCTGTCACCAGATTTGGTGACTATAAGCTGCGGCCACCACTAGTGGGCTCTTATGTACAGCATTCTAACATGCTGTAGATAAGAGCCCAGGCCGCTGTGTAGAACAGAAAAAATCACTTTATAATAGTCACCTAAAGGGCAATGCGGTGCAGACTGGTCGGATGGGTGTCTCCATTCACCAGTAGCGGCGTCTCCTCTTTCGACCATCTTTGTCCTTCTTCTTCTGAATCCTGGGTGCATGATGCATCGTACGTCATCCACAGTAGCCGGCATTGAGGTCCTGCGCAAGCGCACTACAATACTTTGATTTGCCCTACTCAGGGCAGATCAAAGGGCTCCTCAAAAAGTAACTAAACTTTTGGGAGAATTTTTTGTTTTATGCCAAATAATTCTGAGCAGATTGGTGAGGAATCTGTTCTTGAAACTCCCCAAAATAGCTGAAAAGCTATTTTAGAAGAGCGCACAGAGTGGATGCTGTAGAAAGTCATAGTCCTGTGTCATGAGCCGTGCACTTCTAAGGGGTCTTTTGAGCAATTTACGGGGGTCTCAGGACCCAGACCCACATAAATGTGCTCAGAATTAATGTACCTAAAACATAGAAGATATCTCCCAAAAATTAAGGTATTTTTTAAATGTTTCACAGTACTATGTTTCCTGTATGGTCTGCAGTCTGATGATGGCTGGTAACAAATCCTGGTATCTCATTATTGTTACAGACATACTAGGAGCTGCAGTTTCATGCCAGACAATTTTATGTTTCGTTGGCTTTAGTTCTGGTGATGTAGTTGTGATTTGAGCTTGATTTTGGTGATATAGTCATGTACCAATGATGATTCTGGTGATGTAGTAGTGATTTCAGCTTGGTTCTGATTATTCATTCATATGCCAATGGCAGTTCTGGTAATGTAGCAGTGTGCAGATAGTGGTTCTGGTGATGTAGAAGTGTGCAGATCGGGGTTCTGGTGATGTAGCACTGTGCAGATGGTGGTTCTGGTAATGTTATCGTTATTTGAGGTTGGTTCTGGAGATGTTGTCATATACAGATTGTGGTTCTGGTAATGTTATCGTGATTTGAGGTTGGTTCTGGTGATGTATTTGTGTAGATGTAGCAATATCTAATTTATTAGATTTGATAGTAGATCATTATAGGGTCAGTGTGCCAGGCTAAATAAATATGTCTTAATGAGACCATATGTCTGCCAAAGAAGTATTTGACTAAAGCCCCCATACGCTATAGCTGTCCCATCTTTTGTCTGGCAGCTATCTCCCTAACTCTCCCATGCACTATAGACTGATGTCCCATTATTCGGCTGGCAGCTGTCTCCCTGACTCTCCAATACACTATAGACAGCTGTTCCATCCATCTTTCGGCTGGCAGCTTTCCCCCTTACTCTCCCATACACTATAGACAGGAGTCCCATCATGCGGCTGGCAGCTGTCTTCCTGATTCTGCCATACACAGGAGCGCTCACTTTGTTGAGTGGTCGTGTTCTCTATGAGACAGACGCTACTACACATCTCTGGCAGTGGCTCACCTCTTAGAGAGAAAAGGATCCACAGTCCTGAATTGGACCTGCTGGGTCATCACTCCTCTGACAATCAGACTGTCGGCCGAGCCTGTCTATCTCCGGGTTCAGCCAACTGTAGTCTGTGTACAAGCGCCTTAATTACTATCTGAAGGGAATGTGAACGGTTTGGGTGTGTGCACACCATGGCCTTTACACATCTGTGAATTTATTGAGTTTTTCAGGAGGAGGACAGGTTAGGAAACACTGGCATCTTTTTTAAATTGAAATTGTTTTAAGTACTAGTCAGCGACTTCTTGGTGGCAACAGCATGAAAAATGGTTCAAATACCTTTTTTAACCACTTAGTGTCTTTGAAAACCTGAAGCTGTTAAAATAAGCAAAATAAAGTATGCGCAGCAAGTGCAGATCTTCATTCCTATGGCGTTTAGCACTTTTTCAAGTGTGTTACAGAGTAGTGTCTTAAATAGATGTCGCACAAAATCATAATTTTACGTTGTCAGTAAAGGGTGCGACCACGTAAAGTGTCTAGGGCAGCATGACTGCCAAATACAGCCCTGCCCATTCTACTGTGCAATATCCCCCATTCTGCTGTAAAATGTCTCCAATTTTGCTGAATAATATCTCCCATGCCACTGTGTAATATCCCCCATTCTGCTTTGTAATATCCCCCATGTTGCTGTGTAATTTCCTTCCATGCTGCTGTATAATGTACCCAATACTAAGTTGTAATATCCCCCATTCTGCTGTGTAATGTCTCCCTTGTGGCTCCAATGTGAGGTTTGTGGGGGAGTGGCAGGCAGAGGCTATAGTCAGGGGGTTGAGGGGCAGGGCCAGGCAGAGGGGCTATAGTCTGGGGATTGCGGTGGAGGGGCAGGCAGAGGCTATTATCTGGAGATTGCAAGGGAGGGGCAGGCAGAGGCCATAGTCTGGGGATTGTGGGGGAAGGGCAGGCATAGGATATAGTCAGGATTGTGGGAGAGGGGCAGGTAGAGGCTAAATACTAAGGATTAGGTGGCCTATTATTGTAGTCTGGGCTCTATGACTCTAGACAGTGGTTGAGGAGCTGGGGCTGTTAGTATAGTCTTAGAGTTAGGGGGTCTATTGCTGTAGTAGGGGGGTTTATGGAGAGTATCGCTGTAGGAGCTGGGGTTTAGGGGGCCTATTGCTGTATGAGGAGTGTTTAGGGTCCTATTGCTGTATGAGGGGGGTTTAAGGGGCCTATTGCTGTGGGGGTGTTTAGGGGGGCTATTACTGTACAGGAAGGTTTAGGGGGCCTATTGCTGTAGAGGGTGGTTTGGGTAGGCTATTGCTGTAGAAGGGGGCTTAGGGAACCTATTGGTGTAGATGGGGAGTTTTGGTTGCCTATTGTTTGTAGAGGGGGGTTTAGGGGGCCTATTGCTGTAGAGGGGGGGATAAAGGAGCTTATTGCTGTAGAGGAGGGTTTAGGTGGCCTATTGCTGTAGATGGTGGGTTTAGGGAGGCTTACAGAGTGAAAGATAGTGCAAAGGATAAAATCGATGGGGAAAAGTGTAAGGACTCAGTATGTTGGGGTTCTCAGTATGGAGAGGGGTAGATGTAGAGACTTGGTACTCCAGATCAATGTGAACAGTGGTTTTTATTGTGAAGAACTTGTAGGACCAGCACAAGTACAGATGTTTTGGTCAAAAGACCTTAATCAGTGCGTGCAGAGGGTCCTCAGAAAGTATAGTAGAGTGGTGTAGCCCGGTATGACGTGGTGTCCACCGCTGTCTGTGTGACAATGATGTGCTTGTGCTGGTCCTACAAGTTCTTTATAATAAAAACCACTATTCACGTTGATCTTGAGTGCCAAGTTTCTACAACTATTTGATACGGTTTGGGACCCTACTTGTGCACCACCCCAGAAGTGACGTGTGTGTCAATGCATTAAGTATAGAGAGGGGGGAAGGATAGGGAGCTCATTATCGAAAAGGAGCTAGCATGGGGATTCAGTATGAACAGGGGCAGTGTGAGGTCTCAGTATGGAAACGGGGCAGCATGGGGGGCTCAGTATGGAGTGGAGCAATTCACGGGACTCAGTATGAGACGTGAGGTAGTGTGGGGGTGCTCAGCATTAGGGCTCTTTTCCACTTGTGTACCGCTTCCGATGCGAGAACAGCACCCTATGCACGCCACTAGTGTGCAATTTACCTTGCACCTGTGAAGTGTCCATCATGTTGAGAGGTTTGTCTGCATCCTGTTTGTGCATTAGATGTTTTGGCCTGGGCTAATTGGACTGGTTGCCCTCTTTTCTGCTGTGAGTATATTTTATAATACATTTTTGGGGAGTTTTTATCTCCTCTTTTTGTTGCTATTTGTGAATAATATTAACTCAATGGACTGAAAATGTGAAAACGGAATGAAGTGGAGTAAAGTAAAACAAGTATAATGAAATTCCTTATCCAGGAATGCAAAATAAAATGAAAAAAATGTGCAAAGTGTATGTGTATTGTATATGATTTTATGATTAATCTGAAAGAAAGTAATAAGAAATATAAAATATACTTTCAAATATTATGTAAAGAAGGGAGCCAAACTGTTGGATATGGACCATTTCTTGTCCAGGAGAAAACTAGGCTTAGTTTTTAGACCTTAAATTCTAGAGATTGTTGTGCTTATGTAGAAAAAGGAAAGGTTTATGACCTATGTGGGTATCAATAAAATGACAGTCCAATAGTAGTAATTATTTACTACAAAATTGTTATAAACAAATTCCCATAAATCAATTAATAATTATTCTACCTATATGCATTCAATTATATAAATTCTAGGGGGACCTGCAGGGTAAAAAAAAATATATATAATAGTGATATATTTCATCTGCAAATTATAAATTGGATCATATCGGGTGGTAATTGGTTGCAGAGTAGAACCCAAAAGGTATATTTAAATGATAAATTGGAAATCTGAATGAAAATTAAGACCTAATGGTTGCCTGGTATCTAATTTAAGGATCCATTTGGCCTCTGCGTATAGTAAAGCTGCAAACCAGTAACTCCCTCTGGGTGGTCTGGTAACGTGTTCAATACCTGCCACCTTTAGGGAGGTGAAATTCCCATCATGTAAATCCTGAAAATGTTTAGTGAGCCCCAATGAGGAGCGTTTTTTCTGCATATTGCCTGCTGTAGTAATTGATGATTCTGAAGTGGTTCTAATGTGTTCTGATATGCGTGTTCTAAGAGATCTGGATGTACATCCTATATAATTTTTTATTGTAGATAAGGCAAGAAGCTCTATATACTACATGTGATGATGACCAGTTGATAAAATAAGTGATTTTGAAAATTTCCCCATTGGCTCCTGGAAACTGTTTCATGCTATGCAAGTAACAACACGTATCGCACAAGGAGAGCCATAAATATAAGCACTAAGCCTACCAAGGTGAGGTAGGGAGAGTGCCAGCACTACTCATATTAAGAATAAAATGCAGGAGAACGAGAGTAAAGTGCAAATATAATTACTTTTTATTGAATACACAACAAGGAATAAGACTTAAAAAGTATACACTACAAGGGTATTTTACTCAGGGATAGGTTGTATACTCTACCCAGAAAATTCATAATAGCCGTCCAATTAACCATAAGTTAGACATATAAACATCTATATAAAGTATGGGCTACGAATTTAGAGGGTAAGAGGATTAGATGTTCCAAAGCAGGAGGGGCTGCCTTAAATTGAAGGTACAAGTTTACATCAAACCGTGGTTCCCCACCATATAATGGTAGGAAGTCATGGTGATCAAGCATGGAGCACCGCAAAGGGTTAAATAATGTTGAAAGCCCACTACAAAAGCACTAATAAAACAAACAACCGCAATGTGCAGGGCAAGGAAGTTCTCTTACCTAAAGTGCTGAGTGCAATGTAGTGCAACAAGAGGTTGCGGTGCGACCGGCATGAAAGGAGGCAGTCCCAGTGGTGGTAGAGAAGTATCCCTAAGAGTAGCAACTCCCTCTGGGTGGTCTGGTAACGTGTTCAATACCTGCCACCTTTAGGGAGGTGAAATTCCCATCATGTAAATCCTGAAAATGTTTAGTGAGCCCCAATGAGGAGAGTTTTTTCTGCATATTGCCTGCTGTAGTAATTGATGATTCTGAAGTGGTTCTAATGTGTTCTGATATGCGTGTTCTAAGAGATCTGGATGTACATCCTATATAATTTTTTATTGTAGATAAGGCAAGAGGCTCTATATACTATATGTGATGATGACCAGTTGATAAAATAAGTGATTTTGAAAATTTCCCCATTGGCTCCTGGAAACTGTTTCATACTATGCAAGTATTGGCATAGACCACATCGCTGTGACCCGCATCGATGGGAGCCTGTATTGCTCAACCATGTTTTGCTGGGTTTCACAGCTGTGTATAAGCTAGGTGATATGATGTTACCTATAGGTTTAGCTTTTGTAGCCACAATATTGACACCTCGTGAGAGTATATGATTTAATTCTCTATCCTGCTGTAAGAGAGGAATGTATTGTAAAAAAAATGTTTTGATGTTGAAAAAATCCCGGCTATATGGGGTGGAAAAGGTAACACGTTCAGTATAGGTATTATTCTTAGATTTATCCCTCAGTAGATCATCACGTGACCTAGTTCTAAAGATGCTTAGTGCTCTATTCAAAGAATGGTCGGTATACCCTCTCCTCTTCAACCTACTCCTGATGTTCTTGGCTTCTGTGGAAAAGGAGGTTTCATAGGAACATAGCCTCTTGGCCCTGAGGAATTCGCCTACAGGTAAATTGAGTAGAGTGTGTGGAGTTTGACAACTGTCTTCATGTAAGGTGGCGTTTCCACTGATCTCTTTCCTGTACAGAGTTGTCTCGATATCATCTGTATTGGAATTACCTGATAGTTGTATGTCAAGAAAAGAAGCAGAATGGGTAAGATAGATTAACTGAAAACCGCAGATTCAAGTTATTGTTGTTCAGATATGTGCTCAATGATTTGATAAACTCCTGTGGAGTGATATCTGTTTTATGATCACAGATAAACATCTGGTCATCTATGTACCTAGCGTACATGTGTGACCAGATGTGTGTGAGGTATGGATTGTTTGCGGTATGTATGTATTGTTCTTCCCAGTATGCCATGTGTAAGTTTGCTAGAGCGCATGACAAACTAGCTCCCATAGGGCATCCTGTGATTTGTAAATAATATATTCCATTAAACTGGAAGAAATTATGTTTAAGAAGATAACCAGTTACTGTAAGAAAAAATTCTTTATGGATGTCATCCAGGGTGCTATATTTATCAAGATGAAAAAATAGGGCTTGTAAAGCTTCTTCATGGGGAATACAGGGATAGAGTGAAACTATGTCGCTAGTAGTCCAAAAGGAATGTTTAGTCCAGTTCATCTCCTTAAGATTCTGGAGGAGGCTTTTTGTGTCCTTTATGTAAACGACGGTGCGCTTCATGAGTGGTTGTAAAATATTGTCTAACCAATCTGAAAGGTGGCTGGTTAGCGATCCCGTGCTAGCAACAATGGGTTTTAACTGAGGGGGAAAGGTGTCCTTGTGAACTTTGGATAGACCCTGAAAGATGGGGCAAATAGGAGTATCCACCATGAGGTATTTCTAGGTTTTCTTGTTTAGAGTCCCCCAATCATAACCTTGTTGTAGAATATTCTGTAATTTAGTAGAAAAAATATTTGTTGGGTCCCCGTTCAAACGCATTTAGGTAGAGTTGTCATTTAGTATGGTGGATATTTCTCTTTCATAAAGAGTTTTATCTAAAATGACCACTGATCCCTGTGACCAGCGGACCACGAGCACCCCTCGGATTTTGTGGCATAGGAAGACAGGTGAGCTGAGCAATAATTTTTTAGGGGAAAAAATGACCGGAGTGCTTGTTTAAAGGGGTGGTTCACCCATTTTTTTTTTTCCCAATGAGTGTCACTTACCATTATATGCATCTTCTCCATTGGCTTGTATTTCCAGTTCTGGCACTGAACGGCGCTATCCTGCACGCTCAGTGCCTGTCACATGACCCCCTGGAGCTGTGGCCCCCAGTATCCTCTGACGTCCCGGCATTTCCGGGCTCTCAAACTTGACGCTTACATCAGAGGATACCGGCGCCACTCACACTGATTGACTGACTGGGCTGTGGGCGGTGACAACCGCACGTCACAGCCCAGCATAGAGGGGAGGATCCGGAGGACGCCAGTGTGGAGCGGTGAAGGCAGAGCGCGCCGCTTACCATCGGTCAGCTGTGGGAGGTACGGGCTCCAGTGTGGAGTACAAGGGGGTTTCCTCCGCTGAAATCCCCGCTGTCACACAAGTATGTGATCACACTGTCCACCCGCCCGCTGTGCTCAGCTGTCAGAAGAGCGAGCAGTGTTGGTAGTGTGATCATATAATCCTACCAGCAGCACAGGTGACCGGACGCTGCATGGGACCAATCTGCTCCACTCTGTCACCTGCACAACAAGTCCTAGAGTGGAGATAGTAAGTTACATGTAGCATCCGGTCACCTGCACAACAAGTCCCAGAGTGGAGACAGTGACATGCTTTGCTCTGACACATATGCTATATGTCACTAACTGTCTCCACTCTGGGACTTGTTGTGCAGGTGACCGGATGATACATGTCACTAACTTGCTCCACTCTGTGACTTCTGCTGCATAGTACCAACTGTATACACCATGATTACCATGATTAGGCAGTGCACACAGGAAGGATGGGAGGGAACTGTTGTGGTGGAGATCTGAGGGGAGGGAACAGTTTGGGTGGAGCTCAGAGTGGGTGTGAGATAGATTGCTACGGTAGTTACTGCAAAGGATTATGGAAGTTGTAGTACCTGAACCCAGGAAGTCAAGAGAGCGATTAACTCTATCAGAGCTGGAGCCAGAAAGGAGGATGTTATGCTAGAGCATGATAAATGGTAATATTGGTAAAATAACGTGATAGATGTGTGGAGAAGCACATAATAGCAAGATTTATCAGAAAAAAAAAAAATCCGTTTTGGTAACTGGACAACATCTTTAAAAGGAACCTGTCACCAGATTTGGTGACTATAAGCTGCGGCCACCACTAGTAGGCTCTTATGTACAGCATTCTAACATGCTGTAGATAAGAGCCCAGGCCGCTGTGTAGAACATAACAATCACTTTATAATACTCATCTAAAAGGCGATGCGGTGCAGACTGGTCGGATGGGTGTCTCCATTCTCCAATAGCGGCGCCTCCTCTTTCGGCCATCTTTGTCCTCCTTCTTCTGAGTCCTGGTTGCATGATACATTCTACGTCATCCACAGTAGCCGGCATTGAGGTCCTGCGCAAGCGCACTACAATACTTTAATCTGCCCTACTCAGGGCATATCAAAGTGCTCCTCAAAACGTAACTAAACTTTTGGGAATTTTTTTTGTTTTATGCCCAATAATTCTGAGCAGATTGGTGAGGAATCTGTTCTTAAACTCCCCAAAATAGCTGAAAAGCTCTTTAAGAAGAGCACACACAGCACAGAGCGAATGCTGTAGAAAGTAGTCCTGTCTGCTGAGCCGTGCACTTCTAAGGGGTCTTTTGAGCAATTTACGGGGGTCTCAGGACCCAGACCCACATAAATGTGCTCAGAATTAATGTACCTAAAACATAGAAGATATCTCCCAAAAATTAAGGTATTTTTTAAATGTTTCACAGTACTATGGTTCCTGTATTTCCGCAGTCTGATGATGGCTGGTAACAAATCCTGGTATATCCTTATTACTGTTACATACATACTAGGAGCTGCAGTTTCATGCCAGACAATTTTATGTTGCGTTAGTTCTGGTGACTTAGTAGTGATTTGAGCTTGATTTTGGTAATGTAGTCATGTACCAATGATGGTTCTGGTGATGTAATAGTGATTTCAGCTTGGTTCTGATTATGCATTCATATACCAATGGCGGTTCTGGTAATGTAGCAGTGTGCAGATGGTGGTTCTCGTGATGTAGTAGTGATTTGAGGTTGGTTCTGGAGATGTCATGTACAAATGGTGGTTCTGATAATGTTATCATTATTTGAGGCTGGTTCTGGTGATGTATTTGTGTAGATGTAGCAATATTTAGTTTATTAGATTTAATAGTAGATCATTATATCTCCCATACAGTATAGATAGGTGTCCCATCATGCGGCTGGCAGTTATCCTACCTGACTCTCCTATACACTATACACAGGTGTTCCATCATTTGGCTGGCAGCTATTTTCCTGACTGTTCCATACACTATAGACAGGTGTCCCATCATGTGGCTGGCAGCTGTCTCCCTGATTCTCGCATACACAGGAGCGTTCACTTTGTTGAGTGGTCGTGTTCTCTGAGACAAACGCTACTACACATCTCTGGCAGTGGCTCACCTCTTAGAGAGAAAAGGATCCCACAGTCCAAATTTGGACCGAGCCTGTCTATCTCCGGGTTCAGCCAACTGTAGTCTGTGTACAAGCGCTTTAACTACTATCTGAAGGGAATGTGAACGATTTGGGTGTGTGCACACCATGGCCATTACACATCTTTGAATCTATTGAGTTTTTCAGGAGGAGGACAGGTTAGGAAACACTGGCATCTTTTTTAAATTGAAATTGTTTTAAGTACTAGTCAGCGACTTCTTGGTGGCAACAGCATGAAAAATGGTTAAAATACCTGTTTTAACCACTTGGTGTCTTTGAAAACCTGAAGCTGTTAAAATAAGCAAAATAAAACTGAACGTATGCGCAGCAAGTGCAGATCTTCATTCCTATGACGTTTAGCACTTTTTCAAGTGTGTTACAGAGTAGTGTCTTACATAGATAATAATCAAAATTTCAGAAATAGAAGATAATAATCAAAATTTTTTCCTGCCTAATATTTATATGGATTTGTAAAATATTTATTTTAATTGTTGAATAAAAATAATAATTTTAATGATATTTGCACCATCATTCCCTTTATTTATTTAATTCTAACGAATTTTTTATCTGAAGGTATTTTTGATATTTATCTTAAATAGATGTTGCGTGTACAAAATCATAATTTACGTTGTCAGTAAAGGGTGCGACCACATAAAGTGTCTAGGGCAGCATGACGGCCAAATACAGCCCTGCTCATGCTACTATGTAATATCACCCATTTTGCTGTACAATGTCTCCAATTTTGCTGAATAATATCTCCCATGCCGCTGTGCAATATCCCCCATGTTGCTGTGTATTTTCTACTATGCTACAGTGTAATATCCCTCTATTCTGCTGTATAATGTTCCCCATGCTGCGGTGTATTCTCCCCTATGCTGCTGTGTAATATACCCCCATTTTGCTGTATAACGTCTCCCATTCTCCTCTGTCACGTTTCCTATGCTAATGTGTAATGTACCCAATGCTGCTGTATAATGTACCCAATGCTGCTGTGTAATTCACCCCCATGCTGCTGTATAATGTACACAATGATGTTGTGTAATATACCCCATTCTACTGTATATCCCCCATGCTGCAGTGTACTATCCCCCATTCTGCTGTGTAATGTTCCTCCAAAGGCCACTTTACACACAGAGATAAATCTTTGGCAGATCTGTAGTTGCAGTGAAATCATGGACATATTGTTCCATTTGTACACAGCAACAAACCTGGCAGTGATTGTCCACAATTTCACTGCAACCACAGACCTGCCGCAGATTTATCTGTGTGTGTGACAAGGCCTTTACTGCTGTGTAATGTTCTCCATGCTACTGTGTAATATCTGCCACTCTGCTGTATGTCTCCCATGCTGCTGTGTATAATCTCCATTTTTCTGTGTAATATCCCCATGATGCTGTGTATTTTCCTCAATTATGCTGTGTAATATCTCCCATGCTGCTGTGTAATATGCCCCATTCTGCTTTCTAATATCCCACATTCTGGTGTATAACGTCTCCAATTTTGCTGTATAATGTCCTTCATGCTGCTGTGTAATATCCCCATTCCCTTTTGTAATATACGGCATTCTGCTGTAAAATGTCCCCCATGCTGCTGTGTAATTTCCCCCCATGCTGCTATATAATGTCCGCAATGCTGCTGTGTACTATCCCCCATTCTTCTGTATAATATACCCCATGGTGCAGTATAATAAACCCTATTCTGCTGTCTTATGTTCCCCATTCTACTGTATAATGTCCTCCATGCTACTGTGTATTATCTGGCATTCTGCTGTATGTATCCCATGCTCCTATGTAATACCCCCATTCTTGTGTATAATGTCTCCCATGCTGCTGTGTAATATAGCCCACTTTTTGCTTTGCAATACCTTCCATTCTGCTGTATGGTGTCCCCAAATATTTCTGTATAATGTTCTCCATGCTACAGTGTAATATCCCCTATTCTGCTGTATAATATCCCACTGGTTCCTGTGTAACATCCCACTGGTTCCTGTGTAATGTTCCAAAACCTGCTGTGTAATGTTCCCTTTGCTGATGTATAATGTCTACCATGTAGCTGTGTAATGTCCCCCATGCCGTTGCGTAATGTTCCCCATGCTGCGGTGTAATCTGCCCTATGCGGCTGTGTAATATACCCCCATTCCGCTTTATAATGTCTCCCATGCTCCTCTGTCATGTTCTCTATGCTGCTGTGTAATGTACCCCATGCTGCTGTGTAATGTCCCTTATGCTGCTTTTTAATATGTCTCATTCTGCTTTACAATGTTTCCCATGCTTCTATGTAATAACCCCATTCTGCTGTATAACGTCCTCCATGCTACTTTTTATTATCCGCCATTCTGCAGCATGCCTCCCATCTTTCTGTGTAATAGCCACATTCTGCTGTGTAATGTCTCCCATGCTCTTGTGTAATATCCCCCATGCTGCTGTGTAACATCCCACATTCTGCTGTGTAATGTCCCCCATGTTGCTCTGTAATGTTCCCCATGTTACTGTGTAATATACCCCAAATATGTTCCCCATGCTGCTTTGTAATATCCCCATTCTGCTGTATAATGCCCCTCTTGCTGCTGTGTAATATCCCCAATTCAACTGTATAATGTTCCCCATGTAGCTATGTAATATCCCCCCGTTTTGCTGTATAATGTCCTCCATTCTACTGTGTATTATCTGCCATTCTGCAGCATGCCTCCCATCTTTCTGTGTAATTTCCCTATTCTGCTGTATAATGTTTCCCAAGCTCTTATGTGATATTCCCCATGCTGCTGTGTAATATCCCTATGCCTGTTTTTTGTAATATATGCCATTTTGCTGTATGTCTCCTATGCTGCTTTGTAATATCACCATGCTGCAGTGCAATATCCCCCATTCTAATGTATAATGTCTCCCATTTTTCTCTGTAATATACCCCATGGTGCAGTGTATTCTTTTCCATTCTGCTGTGTAATGTCTCCCTCTGCTGCTGTATAATGTCCTCCAAGGTATTTTGTAATAGCTGCCATTTTGCTGTATGTCTTCCATGCTGCTGTGTAATATCCCCATGCTACTATGTAATATCTTCCATTATGCTGTGTAACATCCCCCGTTCTGCTATGTAATTTCCCTCATGCTGATGTGTAATATCCCCCATTCTGCTTGGTAATATCCCCCATTCTGCTGTATAATTTCCCCCATGTTGCTTTGTAATGTTCCCCATGTTGCTGTCTAATATCCCCAATTCTGCTGTATATTGTCCTCCATGTTGCTGTGTAACATCCCCCATTCTACTTTGTCATACCCCACATTCTGCTGTATAATGTCTCCTATGTTGCTGAGTATTGTCCCCCATTATATGTATATTGTGTATATTGTCCCTATGCTGCTGTGTAATTTACCTCATGCTGCTGTATAATCTATCCAATGCTGCTGCATAATATCCCCCATTTTGCTGTGTAATATCCCCCTTGGTGCTGTGTAATATCCCCTTTCTGCTTTGTAATATCTCCCATTCTGCTGTATAATATCCTCCATGCTATTGTGTAATATCTGCCATTCTGCTGTATGTCTTTGATGCTGCTGTGTAATATGCCCATTTTGCTGTGTAGTATTCCCATGCTGCTGTGTAATATCCCCATTCTGCTTTGTAACATAGCCAATGCTGCTCTGTATTATCCCCCATTCTGCTGTGTAATATCCTCCATGCTGCTGTGTAATATCCCCAATTTTGCTGTATAATTTCTCCAATTTTGCTTTATAATAAACCCTTGCTGCTCTGTAATATCCCGATTCTGCTTTGTAATATACCCCATTCTGCTGTTATGTCTCCTATGCTGCTGTGTAATATGCCGCATTCTGCTTTGTAATGTTTCAATGTTGCTTTATAATGTCCCCCATGTTGCTGGGTAATGTCCGCCACGTTATCTATATATATATATATAATTGCCTTATTCTGTCTGTCTGTCTGTCTGTCTTGCTCCAAAATGAGTTATTACAGTGACAACCGTCGCATTGGCCACTCTGCCCGGCGACGCCCCCCACACGCATTGGCCGTTTGGCTCGACTCGGCCACTCCCCCCCACGCATTGGCTGCTTGGCCCGTCCACGCCCCCCACACGCATTGTCCGCTTGGCTCGGCTTGGCCATGCCCCCCGCAAACTGTGCCCGCTTGGCCATGCCCCCCCCACACATTGGGCACCTATACACCTCCCTTCAGGACTACTCAACCTATTAGACACTTCCCCCCAAGACTGCTCCACCTATTATACTCCTCCCCCCAGGGCTACTCCTCCTATTAGAATCCTCCCCCCAGGACTACTACACCTATTATATTCCTCCCCCCAGGACTACTCCTATTAGACACCTTCCCCCAGGACTACACCTATTGTACTCCTCCACCCCAGGACTACTCCTCCTATTAGACTCCTCTCCCACCAGGACTACTCCTATTATCCTCCTCTCCCCCAGGACTACTCCTCTCTCCCCAGGACTCCTCCTATTATACTCCTCTTCCCCCAGGACTGCTACTCCTATTATCCTCCTTTCTCCCCAGGTCTACTCCTACAACACACACACACTGCACAAAACATACCTCCCCCAAAACACACACACACCCCTGTTGTGAATGTCAGTTATGCTTTGGCTGCTTTGAGGCTCCCTCTTGTGGCCAGGAATGGTTTGGACAGAGACCAGGTGTGTTGAGCAATGGGCGTTTCCATTGCTAACTCTCTGCTTATTTAAACCCTGGTGTGATAGCAGGCTATGCCGGATGTCAGTTGTTCTTTGTTCACCAGCCTGCTTCATCCTGCTCCAGACCACATCTACCCCAGATAAGTGCTTGTCTCTTTATTTTTGTTTGGTTCCTTTTATTCTTATCTGAGTTTGTCATTTGCTGTGGTTGTTTTTAGTTTATTTGCATGCAGGGATCTTCCCTCTCAGTTGCTTAGCTGGAAAGCTCCCTGCAGCTATGTTTGGAGTATTGCTCCTATAAGTCCATGTGTTTGTTGCTTCTTGAATTTGTAATGGTTCCTGGTTTCTGTTCATTGGTATGACAAGAGCGCCTGGTATAGGATGGAGTTCAGATCTAGCGATCTGAGGGCTTTTTTGTACTATCAGGTTGTTGGATTTTTGCAGGGTTTTTCTCTGGCCACCATCAGTCCCTTTCCTGTCTGTTCTATTTAGTGAGTAGGGCCTCACCTTTTGCTAATCCTATCATCTGTGTATTGTATTTTCCTATATCACCGCAGTCTTTGAATGTGGGGGGCTTGCTATTCTTTATCTATTTTCTGAGGCAGAGAGTTATTCATCTTTCCTTCCTTTAGGATAGCTAGTTCTCCAGCTGGGTTCGCGGTGCACAGGATGTTAGTTCACCCCTCGGCTACTTCTAGTCGTGATGGTTAGTAAGGGGATGGCGGCCAGATTAGTTGCCAATGCTGTTGTCACCTTTTACCAATGATTTATGGTTGTCTTCCATGGGTCCGGATCATAACACACCCCACACACACACACACCCCACACACAGCACCACACACCCACACAAACCGCACAACACTCACAGCACCACATACACACAACACTGCAGACACACAGCGCTCCACAAACAACGCAACACACAAACAACACCGTTCTCTCACACCGCCACACCCAGACAACACCCAGAACATTTTCAGCACCCTACACAAACACTTGGTAACTACACACAACATCTATATATAAAACAAAAATCATACATTAACTACACAATAAATTCTAGAATACCCGATGCGTTAGAATCGGGCTTCATTCTAGTATTGTAATATTCCCCTACTGTGCCTTATAATTTCCCCCATGTTGCTGTGTAATGTCCCTTATGCTGCAGTGTAATATACCCCATTCTGCTGTATAATGTCTCCCATGTTCCTCTGTAATCTTTCCCATGCTTCTGTGTAATTTCTCCCATGATGATGTATAATGTACCCAATGCTTTTGTGTAATTTCTCCCATTCTGCTGTATACTATCCCCAATTTTGCAGTGA
Organism: Anomaloglossus baeobatrachus; assembly: GCF_048569485.1. NCBI lineage: Eukaryota > Metazoa > Chordata > Amphibia > Anura > Aromobatidae > Anomaloglossus > Anomaloglossus baeobatrachus. Next base: position 128,826,353 of record NC_134356.1, read on the forward strand.
ACTATCCCACATTCTGTTGTGTAATGTCCCCCCTACTGCTGTATAATGTCCTCCTTGCTACTGTGTAATATCTGCCATTCTGCTGTATGACTCCCATGCTTTTGTGGAAAATCAACATTCTGCTGTGTAATATATCCCATGCTGTTGTTTTATATGCCCCATTCTGCTGTGTAATATCTCCCATTCTACTTTGTAATATCCCCAATTCTGCTGTATAATGTCCCCCATGTTGCTATGTAATGTCTGCCATGTTACATTGTAATATACCCCCATTCTGCTGTATAATGTCCCCTATGCTGCTGTGTAATATCCCCCATTCTGCTGTATAATGTCTCCCATTCGCCTCTGTCACGTTTCCTATGCTAATGTGTAATGTACCCAATGCTGCTGTATAATGTACCCAATGCTGCTGTGTAATTCACCCCCATGCTGCGGTATAATGTACCCAATGATGTTGTGTAATATAACCCATTCTACTGTATATCCCCCATGCTGCAGTGTACTATCCCCCATTCTGCTGTGTAATGTTCCTCTAAAGGCCACTTTACACACAGAGATAAATCTTTGACAGATCTGTGGTTGCAGTGAAATCATGGACATATTGTTCCATTTGTACACAGCCACAAACCTGGCAGTGATTGTCCACAATTTCTCTGCAACCACAGATCTGCCGCAGATTTATCTGTGTGTGTGACAAGGCCTTTCCTGCTGTGTAATGTTCTCCATGCTACTGTGTAATATCTGCCACTCTGCTGTATGTCTCCCATGCTGCTGTGTATAATCTCCATTTTTCTGTGTAATATCCCCATGCTGCCGTGTAATTTCCCCAATTATGCTGTGTAATATCTCCCATGCTGCTGTGTAATATGCCCCATTCTGCTTTCTAATATCCCCCATTCTGGTGTATAACGTCTCCAATTTTGCTGTATAATGTCCTTCATGCTGCTGTGTAATATCCCCATTCTGTTTTGTAATATCCGGCATTCTGCTGTAAAATGTCCCCCATGCTGCTGTGTAATTTCCCCCCACGCTGCTATATAATGTCCGCAATGCTGCTGTGTACTATCCCCCATTCTTCTGTATAATATACCCCATGGTGCAGTATAATAAACCCTATTCTGCTGTCTTATGTTCCCCATTCTACTGTATAATGTCCTCCATACTACTGTGTATTATCTGGCATTCTGCTGTATGTATCCCATGCTCCTATGTAATACCCCCATTCTTGTGTATAATGTCTCCCATGCTGCTGTGTAATATAGCCCACTTTTTGCTTTGCAATACCTCCCATTCTGCTGTATGGTGTCCCCAAATATTTCTGTATAATGTTCTCCATGCTTCAGTGTAATATCCCCTATTCTGCTGTATAATATCCCACTGGTTCCTGTGTAATATCCCACTGGTTCCTGGGTAATGTTCCAAAACCTGCTGTGTAATGTTTGCTTTGCTGATGTATAATGTCTACCATGTAGCTGTGTAATGTCCCCCATGCCGTTGCGTAATGTTCCCCATGCTGCGGTGAAATCTGCCTTATATGGCTGTGTAATATACCCCCATTCTGCTTTATAATGTCTCCCATGCTCCTCTGTCATGTTCTCTATGCTGCTGTGTAATGTACCCCATGCTGCTGTGTAATGTCCCTTATGCTGCTTTTTAATATGTCTCATTCTGCTTTACAATGTTTCCCATGCTTCTATGTAATATCCCCCATTCTGCTGTATAATGTCCTCCATGCTACTTTTTATTATCCGCCATTCTGCAGCATGCCTCCCATCTTTCTGTGTAATAGCCACATTCTGCTGTGTAATGTCTCCCATGCTCTTGTGTAATATCCCCCATGCTGCTGTGTAACATCCCACATTCTGCTGTGTAATATCCCCCATTTTGCTGTATAATGTCCCCCATGTTGCTCTGTAATGTTCCCCATGTTACTGTGTAATATACCCCAAATATGTTCCCCATGCTGCTTTGTAATATCCCCATTCTGCTGTATAATGCCCCTCTTGCTGCTGTGTAATATCCCCAATTCAACTGTATAATGTTCCCCATGTAGCTATGTAATATCCCCCCGTTTTGCTGTATAATGTCCTCCATTCTACTGTGTATTATCTGCCATTCTGCAGCATGCCTCCCATCTTTCTGTGTAATTTCCCCATTCTGCTGTATAATGTTTCCCAAGCTCTTATGTGATATTCCCCATGCTGCTGTGTAATATCCCTATGCCTGTTTTTTGTAATATATGCCATTCTTCTGTATGTCTCCTATGCTGCTTTGTAATATCACCATTCGGCAGTGCAATATCCCCCATTCTAATGTATAATGTCTCCCATTTTGCTCTGTAATATACCCCATGGTGCAGTGTATTCTTTTCCATTCTGCTGTGTAATGTCTCCCTCTGCTGCTGTATAATGTCCTCCAAGGTATTTTGTAATATCTGCCATTTTGCTGTATGTCTTCCATGCTGCTGTGTAATATCACCATGCTACTATGTAATATCTTCCATTATGCTGTGTAACATCCCCCGTTCTGCTATGTAATATCCCTCATGCTGATGTGTAATATCCCCTATTCTGCTTGGTAATATCCCCCATTCTGCTGTATAATTTCCCCCATGTTGCTCTGTAATGTTCCACATGTTGCTGTCTAATATCCCCAATTCTGCTGTATATTGTCTTCCATGTTGCTGTGTAACATCCCCCATTCTACTTTGTCATACCCCACATTCTGCTGTATAATGTCTCCTATGTTGCTGAGTATTGTCCCCCATTATATGTATATTGCGTATATTGTCCCTATGCTGCTGTGTAATTTACCTCATGCTGCTGTATAATCTATCCAATGCTGCTGCATAATATCCCCCATTTTGCTGTGTAATATCCCCCTTGGTGCTGTGTAATATCCCCTTTCTGCTTTGTAATATCCCCCATTCTGCTGTATAATATCCTCCATGCTATTGTGTAATATCTGCCATTCTGCTGTATGTCTTTGATGCTGCTGTGTAATATGCCCATTTTGCTGTGTAGTATTCCCATGCTGCTGTGTAATATCCCCATTCTGCTTTGTAACATAGCCAATGCTGCTCTGTATTATCCCCCATTCTGCTGTGTAATATCCTCCATGCTGCTGTGTAATATCCCCAATTTTGCTGTATAATTTCTCCAATTTTTGCTGTATAATAAACCCTTGCTGCTCTGTAATTTCCCGATTCTGCTTTGTAATATACCCCATTCTGCTGTTATGTCTCCTATGCTGCTGTGTAATATGCCCCATTCTGCTTTGTAATGTCTCAATGTTGCTTTATAATGTCCCCCATGTTGCTGGGTAATGTCCGCCACGTTATCTATATATATATATATAATTGCCTTATTCTGTCTGTCTGTCTGTCTGTCTTGCTCCAAAATGAGTTATTACAGTGACAACCGTCGCATTGGCCACTCTGCCCGGCGACGCCCCCCACACGCATTGGCCGTTTGGCTCGACTCGGCCACTCCCCCCCCACGCATTGGCTGCTTGGCCCGTCCACGCCCCCCACACGCATTGGCCGCTTGGCTCGGCTTGGCCATGCCCCCCGCACACTGTGCCCGCTTGGCCATGCCCCCCACACACTGTGCCTGCTCGGCCACGCCCCGCACACACTTTGCTCACTCATCCACGCCCCCCTCACACTTTGCCCGCTCGGTCACGCCCCCCACACACATTGGGCACCTATACACCTCCCTTCAGGACTACTCAACCTATTAGACACTTCCCCCCAGGACTGCTCCACCTATTATACTCCTCCCCCCAGGGCTACTCCTCCTATTAGAATCCTCCCCCCAGGACTACTACACCTATTATATGCCTCCCCCCAGGACTACGCCTATTAGACACCTTCCCCCAGGACTACACCTATTGTACTCCTCCACCCCAGGACTACTCCTCCTATTAGACTCCTCTCCCACCAGGACTACTCCTATTATCCTCCTCTCCCCCCAGGACTACTACTCTCTCCCCAGGACTCCTCCTCCTATTATACTCCTCTTCCCCCAGGAATGCTCCTTTTATTATCCTCCTTTCTCCCCAGGTCTACTCCTCCAACACACACACACTGCACAAAACATACCTCCCCCCAAAACAGACACACACCCCTGTTGTGAATGTCAGTTATGCTTTGGCTGCTTTGAGGCTCCCTCTTGTGGCCAGGAATGGTTTGGACAGAGACCAGGTGTGTTGAGCAATGGGCGTTTCCATTGCTAACCCTCTGCTTATTTAAACCCTGGTCTGATAGCAGGCTATGCCGGATGTCAGTTGTTCTTTGTTCACCAGCCTGCTTCATCCTGCTCCAGACCACATCTACCCCAGATAAGTGCTTGGCTCTTTATTTTTGTTTGGTTCCTTTTATTCTTATCTGAGTTTGTCATTTGCTGTGGTTGTTTTTAGTTTATTTGCATGCAGGGATCTTCCCTCTCAGTTGCTTAGCTGGAAAGCTCCCTGCAGCTATGTTTGGAGTATTGCTCCTATAAGTCCATGTGTTTGTTGCTTCTTGAATTTGTAATGGTTCCTGGTTTCTGTTCATTGGTATGACAAGAGCGCCTGGTATAGGATGGAGTTCAGATCTAGCGATCTGAGGGCTTTTTTGTACTATCAGGTTGTTGGATTTTTGCAGGGTTTTTCTCTGGCCACCATCAGTCCCTTTCCTGTCCTGTTCTATTTAGTGAGTAGGGCCTCACCTTTTGCTAATCCTATCATCTGTGTATTGTATTTTCCTATATCACCGCAGTCTTTGAATGTGGGGGGCTTGCTATTCTTTATCTATTTTCTGAGGCAGAGAGTTATTCATCTTTCCTTCCTTTAGGATAGCTAGTTCTCCAGCTGGGTTCGCGGTGCACAGGATGTTAGTTCACCCCTCGGCTACTTCTAGTCGTGATGGTTAGTAAGGGGATGGCGGCCAGATTAGTTGCCAATGCTGTTGTCACCTTTTACCAATGATTTATGGTTGTCTTCCATGGGTCCGGATCATAACACACCCCACACACAGCACCACACACCCACACAAACCGCACAACACTCACAGCACCACATACACACAACACTGCAGACACACAGAGCTCCACAAACAACGCAACACACAAACAACACCGCTCTCTCACACCGCCACACCCAGACAACACCCAGAACATTTTCAGCACCCTACACAAACACTTGGTAACTACACACAACATCTATATATAAAACAAAAATCATACATTAACTACACAATAAATTCTAGAATACCCGATGCGTTAGAATCGGGCCACATTCTAGTATTGTAATATTCCCCTACTGTGCCTTATAATTTCCCCCATGTTGCTGTGTAATGTCCCTTATGCTGCAGTGTAATATACCCCATTCTGCTGTATAATGTCTCCCAGGTTCCTCTGTAATCTTTCCCATGCTTCTGTGTAATTTCTCCCATGCTGATGTATAATGTACCCAATGCTTTTGTGTAATTTCCCCCATTCTGCTGTATAATATCCCCAATTTTGCAGTGAACTATCCCACATTCTGTTGTGTAATGTCCCCCCTACTGCTGTATAATGTCCTCCTTGCTACTGTGTAATATCTGCCATTCTGCTGTATGACTCCCATGCTTTTGTGGAAAATCAACATTCTGCTGTGTAATATATCCCATGCTGTTGTTTTATATGCCCCATTCTGCTGTGTAATATCGCCCATTCTACTTTGTAATATCCCCAATTCTGCTGTATAATGTCCCCCATGTTGCTATGTAATGTCCGCCATGTTACATTGTAATATACCCCTATTCTGCTGTATAATGTCCCCTATGCTGCTGTGTAATATCCCCCATTCTGCTGTATAATGTCTCCCATTCTCCTCTGTCACGTTTCCTATGCTAATGTGTAATGTACCCAATGCTGCTGTATAATGTACCCAATGCTGCTGTGTAATTCACCCCCATGCTGCTGTATAATGTACCCAATGATGTTGTGTAATATACCCCATTCTACTGTATATCCCCCATGCTGCAGTGTACTATCCCCCATTCTGCTGTGTAATGTTCCTCTAAAGGCCACTTTACACACAGAGATAAATCTTTGGCAGATCTGTGGTTGCAGTGAAATCATGGACATATTGTTCCATTTGTACACAGCCACAAACCTGGCAGTGATTGTCCACAATTTCTCTGCAACCACAGATCTGCCGCAGATTTATCTGTGTGTGTGACAAGGCCTTTACTGCTGTGTAATGTTCTCCATGCTACTGTGTAATATCTGCCACTCTGCTGTATGTCTCCCATGCTGCTGTGTATAATCTCCATTTTTCTGTGTAATATCCCCATGCTGCTGTGTAATTTCCCCAATTATGCTGTGTAATATCTCCCATGCTGCTGTGTAATATGCCCCATTCTGCTTTCTAATATCCCCATTCTGGTGTATAACGTCTCCAATTTTGCTGTATAATGTCCTTCATGCTGCTGTGTAATATCCCCATTCTGTTTTGTAATATCCGGCATTCTGCTGTAAAATGTCCCCCATGCTGCTGTGTAATTTCCCCCCACGCTGCTATATAATGTCCGCAATGCTGCTGTGTACTATCCCCCATTCTTCTGTATAATATACCCCATGGTGCAGTATAATAAACCCTATTCTGCTGTCTTATGTTCCCCATTCTACTGTATAATGTCCTCCATACTACTGTATATTATCTGGCATTCTGCTGTATGTATCCCATGCTCCTATGTAATACCCCCATTATTGTGTATAATGTCTCCCATGCTGCTGTGTAATATAGCCCACTTTTTGCTTTGCAATACCTCCCATTCTGCTGTTTGGTGTCCCCAAATATTTCTGTATAATGTTCTCCATGCTTCAGTGTAATATCCCCTATTCTGCTGTATAATATCCCACTGGTTCCTGTGTAATATCCCACTGGTTCCTGGGTAATGTTCCAAAACCTGCTGTGTAATGTTTCCTTTGCTGATGTATAATGTCTACCATGTAGCTGTGTAATGTCCCCCATGCCGTTGCGTAATGTTCCCCATGCTGCGGTGTAATCTGCCCTATGTGGCTGTGTAATATACCCCCATTCTGCTTTATAATGTCTCCCATGCTCCTCTGTCATGTTCTCTATGCTGCTGTGTAATGTACCCCATGCTGCTGTGTAATGTCCCTTATGCTGCTTTTTAATATGTCTCATTCTGCTTTACAATGTTTCCCATGCTTCTATGTAATATCCCCCATTAATGTTTCCCAAGCTCTTATGTGATATTCCCCATGCTGCTGTGTAATATCCCTATGCCTGTTTTTTGTAATATATGCCATTCTTCTGTATGTCTCCTATGCTGCTTTGTAATATCACCATTCTGCAGTGCAATATCCCCCATTCTAATGTATAATGTCTCCCATTTTGCTCTGTAATATACCTCATGGTGCAGTGTATTCTTTTCCATTCTGCTGTGTAATGTCTCCCTCTGCTGCTGTATAATGTCCTCCAAGGTATTTTGTAATATCTGCCATTTTGCTGTATGTCTTCCATGCTGCTGTGTAATATCCCCATGCTACTATGTAATATCTTCCATTATGCTGTGTAACATCCCCATTCTGCTATGTAATATCCCTCATGCTGATGTGTAATATTCCCCATTCTGTTTGGTAATATCCCCCATTCTGCTGTATAATTTCCCCCATGTTGCTCTGTAATGTTCCCCATGTTGCTGTCTAATATCCCCAATTCTGCTGTATATTGTCCTCCATGTTGCTGTGTAACATCCCCCATTCTACTTTGCCATACCCCACATTCTGCTGTATAATGTCTCCTATGTTGCTTAGTATTGTCCCCCATTATATGTATATTGTCCCTATGCTGCTGTGTAATTTATCTCATGCTGCTGTATAATCTATCCAATGCTGCTGCATAATATCCCCCATTTTGATGTGTAATATCCCCCTTGGTGCTGTGTAATATCCCCTTTCTGCTTTGTAATATCCCCCATTCTGCTGTATAATATCCTCCATGCTATTGTGTAATATCTGCCATTCTGCTGTATGTCTTTGATGCTGCTGTGTAATATGCCCATTTTGCTGTGTAGTATTCCCATGCTGCTGTGTAATATCCCCATTCTGCTTTGTAACATAGCAAATGCTGCTCTGTATTATCCCCCATTCTGCTGTGTAATATTCTCCATGCTGCTGTGTAATATCCCCAATTTTGCTGTATAATTTCTCCAATTTTGCTGTATAATAAACCCTTGCTACTCTGTAATATCCCCATTCTGCTTTGTAATATACCCATTCTGCTGTTATGTCTCCTATGCTGCTGTGTAATATGCCCCATTCTGCTTTGTAATGTCTCAATGTTGCTTTATAGTGTCCCCCATGTTGCTGTGTAATGTCCGCCACGTTATCTATATATATAATTGCCTTATTCTGTCTGTCTGTCTGTCTGTCTTGCTCCAAAATGAGTTATTACAGTGACAACCGTCGCATTGGCCACTCTGCCCGGCGACGCCCCCCACACGCATTGGCCGTTTGGCTCGTCCACGCCCCCCACACGCATTGGCCGCTTGGCTTGGCTTGGCCATGCCCCCCGCACACTGTGCCCGCTTGGCCATGCCCCCCACACACTGTGCCTGCTCGGCCACGCCCTGCACACACTTTGCTCGCTCATCCACGCCCCCCTCACACTTTGCCCGCTCGGTCACGCCCCCCACACATATTGGGCACCTATACACCTCCCTTCAGGACTACTCAACCTATTAGACACTTCCCCCCAGGACTGCTCCACCTATTATCCTCCTCCCCCCAGGGCTACTCCTCCTATTAGAATCCTCCCCCCAGGACTACTACACCTATTATATTCCTCCCCCCAGGACTACTCCTATTAGACACCTTCCCCCAGGACTACACCTATTGTACTCCTCCACCCCAGGACTACTCCTCCTATTAGACTCCTCTCCTCCCAGGACTACTCCTATTATCCTCCTCTCCCCCCAGGACTACTCCTCCCATTATCCTCCTCTCTCCCCAGGACGACTCCTCCTATTATACTCCTCTTCCCCCAGGACTGCTCCTCCTATTATCCTCCTTTCTCCCCAGGTCTACTCCTCCAACACACACACACTGCACAAAACATACCTCCCCTCAAAACACACACACACCCCTGTTGTGAATGTCAGTTATGCTTTGGCTGCTTTGAGGCTCCCTCTTGTGGCCAGGAATGGTTTGGACAGAGACCAGGTGTGTTGAGCAATGGGCGTTTCCATTGCTAACTCTCTGCTTATTTAAACCCTGGTCTGATAGCAGGCTATGCCGGATGTCAGTTGTTCTTTGTTCACCAGCCTGCTTCATCCTGCTCCAGACCACTTCTACCCCAGATAAGTGCTTGGCTCTTTATTTTTGTTTGGTTCCTTTTATTCTTATCTGAGTTTGTCATTTGCTGTGGTTGTTTTTAGTTTATTTGCATGCAGGGATCTTCCCTCTCAGTTGCTTAGCTGGAAAGCTCCCTGCAGCTATGTTTGGAGTATTGCTCCTATAAGTCCATGTGTTTGTTGCTTCTTGAATTTGTAATGGTTCCTGCTTTCTGTTCATTGGTATGACAAGAGCGCCTGGTATAGGATGGAGTTCAGATCTAGTGATCTGAGGGCTTTTTTGTACTATCAGGTTGTTGGATTTTTGCAGGGTTTTTCTCTGGCCACCATCAGTCCCTTTCCTGTCCTGTTCTATTTAGTGAGTAGGGCCTCACCTTTTGCTAATCCTATCATCTATCTGTGTATTGTGTTTTCCTATATCACCGCAGTCTTTGAATGTGGAGGGCTTGCTATTCTTTATCTATTTTCTGAGGCAGAGAGTTGTTCATCTTTCCTTCCTTTAGGATAGCTAGTTCTCCAGCTGGGTTCGCGGTGCACAGGATGTTAGTTCACCCCTCGGCTACTTCTAGTCGTGATGGTTAGTAAGGGGATGGCGGCCAGATTAGTTGCCAATGCTCTTGTCACCTTTTACCAATGATTTATGGTAGTCTTCCATGGGTCCAGATCATAACACACCCCACACACACACACACCCCACACACAGCACCACACACACACACCCACACAAACCGCACAACACTCACAGCACCACATACACACAACACTGCAGACACACAGCGCTCCACAAACAACGCAACACACAAACAACACCGCTCTCTCTTACCGCCACACCTAGACAACACCCAGAACATTTTCAGCGCCCTACACAAACACTTGGTAACTACACACAACATCTATATATAAAACAAAAATCATACATTAACTACACAATAAATTCTAGAATACCCGATGCGTTAGAATCGGGCCACCTTCTAGTATTGCAATATTCCCCTACTGTGCCTTATAATTTCCCCCATGTTGCTGTGTAATGTCCCTTATGCTGCAGTGTAATATACCCCATTCTGCTGTATAATGTCTCCCATGTTCCTCTGTAATCTTTCCCATGCTTCTGTGTAATTTCTCCCATGCTGATGTATAATGTACCCAATGCTTTTGTGTAATTTCCCCCATTCTGCTGTATAATATCCCCAATTTTGCAGTGAACTATCCCACATTCTGTTGTGTAATGCCCCCCCTACTGCTGTATAATGTCCTCCTTGCTACTGTGTAATATCTGCCATTCTGCTGTATGACTCCCATGCTTTTGTGGAAAATCAACATTCTGCTGTGTAATATATCCCATGCTGTTGTTTTATATGCCCCATTCTGCTGTGTAATATCACCCATTCTACTTTGTAATATCCCCAATTCTGCTGTATAATGTCCCCCATGTTGCTATGTAATGTCCGCCATGTTACATTGTAATATACCCCTATTCTGCTGTATAATGTTCCCTATGCTGCTGTGTAATATCCCCCATTCTGCTGTATAATGTCTCCCATTCTCCTCTGTCACGTTTCCTATGCTAATGTGTAATGTACCCAATGCTGCTGTATAATGTACCCAATGCTGCTGTGTAATTCACCCCCATGCTGCTGTATAATATACCCAATGATGTTGTGTAATATACCCCATTCTACTGTATATCCCTCATGCTGCAGTGTACTATCCCCCATTCTGCTGTGTAATGTTCCTCTAAAGGCCACTTTACACACAGAGATAAATCTTTGGCAGATCTGTGGTTGCAGTGAAATCATGGACATATTGTTCCATTTGTACACAGCCACAAACCTGGCAGTGATTGTCCACAATTTCTCTGCAACCACAGATCTGCCGCAGATTTATCTGTGTGTGTGACAAGGCCTTTACTGCTGTGTAATGTTCTCCATGCTACTGTGTAATATCTGCCACTCTGCTGTATGTCTCCCATGCTACTGTGTATAATCTCCATTTTTCTGTGTAATATCCCCATGCTGCTGTGTAATTTCCCCAATTATGCTGTGTAATATCTCCCATGCTGCTGTGTAATATGCCCCATTCTGCTTTCTAATATCCCCCATTCTGGTGTATAACGTCTCCAATTTTGCTGTATAATGTCCTTCATGCTGCTGTGTAATATCCCCATTCTGTTTTGTAATATCCGGCATTCTGCTGTAAAATGTCCCCCATGCTGCTGTGTAATTTCCCCCCATGCTGCTATATAATGTCCGCAATGCTGCTGTGTACTATCCCCCATTCTTCTGTATAATATACCCCATGGTGCAGTATAATAAACCCTATTCTGCTGTCTTATGTTCCCCATTCTACTGTATAATGTCCTCCATGCTACTGTGTATTATCTGGCATTCTGCTGTATGTATCCCATGCTCCTATGTAATACCCCCATTCTTGTGTATAATGTCTCCCATGCTGCTGTGTAATATAGCCCACTTTTTGCTTTGCAATACCTCCCATTCTGCTGTATGGTGTCCCCAAATATTTCTGTATAATGTTCTCCATGGTACAGTGTAATATCCCCTATTCTGCTGTATAGTATCCCACTGGTTCCTGTGTAATATCCCACTGGTTCCTGTGTAATGTTCCAAAACCTGCTGTGTAATGTTCCCTTTGCTGATGTATAATGTCTACCATGTAGCTGTGTAATGTCCCCCATGATGTTGCGTAATGTTCCCCATGCTGCGGTGTAATCTGCCCTATGCGGCTGTGTAATATACCCCCATTCTGCTTTATAATGTCTCCCATGCTCCTCTGTCATGTTCTCTATGCTGCTGTGTAATGTACCCCATGCTGCTGTGTAATGTCCCTTATGTTGCTTTTTAATATGTCTCATTCTGCTTTACAATGTTTCCCATGCTTCTATGTAATATCTCCCATTCTGCTGTATAACGTCCTCCATGCTACTTTTTATTATCCGCCATTCTGCAGCATGCCTCCCATCTTTCTGTGTAATAGCCACATTCTGCTGTGTAATGTCTCCCATGCTCTTGTGTAATATCCCCCATGCTGCTGTGTAACATCCCACATTCTGCTGTGTAATATCCCCATTCTGCTGTATAATGCCCCTCTTGCTGCTGTGTAATATCCCCAATTCAACTGTATAATTTTCCCCATGTAGCTATGTAATATCCAACCGTTTTGCTGTATAATGTCCTCCATTCTACTGTGTATTATCTGCCATTCTGCAGCATGCCTCCCATCTTTCTGTGTAATTTCCCCATTCTGCTGTATAATGTTTCCCAAGCTCTTATGTGATATTCCCCATGCTGCTGTGTAATATCCCTATGCCTGTTTTTTGTAATATATGCCATTCTGCTGTATGTCTCCTATGCTGCTTTGTGATATCACCATTCTGCAGTGCAATATCCCCCATTCTTAAGTATAATGTCTCCCATTTTGCTCTGTAATATACCCCATGGTGCAGTGTATTCTTTTCCATTCTGCTGTGTAATGTCTCCCTCTGCTGCTGTATAATGTCCTCCAAGGTATTTTGTAATATCTGCCATTTTGCTGTATGTCTTCCATGCTGCTGTGTAATATCCCCATGCTACTATGTAATATCTTCCATTATGCTGTGTAACATCCCCCGTTCTGCTATGTAATATCACTCATGCTGATGTGTAATATCCCCCATTCTGCTTGATAATATACCCCATTCTGCTGTATAATTTCCCCCATGTTGCTCTGTAACGTTCCCCATGTTGCTGTCTAATATTTCCAATTCTGCTGTATATTGTCCTCCATGTTGCTGTGTAACATCCCCCATTCTACTTTGTCATAGCCCACATTCTGCTGTATAATGTCTCCTATGTTGCTGAGTATTGTCCCCCATTATATGTATATTGTGTATATTGTTCCTATGCTGCTGTGTAATTTATTTCATGCTGCTGTATAATCTATCCAATGCTGCTGCATAATATCCCCCATTTTGCTGTGTAATATCCCACTTGGTGCTGTGTAATATCCCCTTTCTGCTTTGTAATATCCCCCATTCTGCTGTATAATATCCTCCATGCTATTGTGCAATATCTGCCATTCTGCTGTATATCTTTGATGCTGCTGTGTAATATGCCCATTTTGCTGTGTAGTATTCCCATGCTGCTGTGTAATATCCCCATTCTGCTTTGTAACATAGCCAATGCTGCTCTGTATTATCCCCCATTCTGCTGTGTAATATCCTCAATGCTGCTGTGTAATGTCTCAATGTTGCTTTTTAATGTCTCCCATGTTGCTGTGTAATGTCCGCCACGTTATCTATATATATAATTGCCTTATTCTGTCTGTCTGTCTGTCTGTCTGTCTTGCTCCAAAATGAGTTATTACAGTGACAACCGTCGCATTGGCCACTCTGCCCGGCGACGCCCCCCACACGCATTGGCCGTTTGGCTCAGCCCGGCCACTCCCCCCCCACGCATTGGCCGCTTGGCCCGTCGACGCCCCCCACACGCATTGGCCGCTTGGCTCGGCTTGGCCATGCCCCCCGCACACTGCCCGCTTGGCCATGCCCCCCACACACTGTGCCTGCTCGGCCACGTCCCGCACACACTTTTCTTGCTCATCCACGCCCCCCTCACACTTTGCCCGCTCGGTCACGCCCCCCACACACATTGGGCACCTATACACCTCCCTTCAGGACTACTCAACCTATTAGACACTTCCCCCCAGGACTGCTCCACCTATTATACTCCTCCCCCCAGGACTACTCCACCTAATATATTCCTCCCCCCAGGACTACTATTAGACACCTTCCCCCAGGACTACACCTTTTGTACTCCTCCACCCCAGGACTACTCCTCCTATTAGACTCCTCTCCCCCCAGGACTACTCCTATTGTCCTCCTCTCCCCCCAGGACTACTCCTCCCATTATCCTCCTCTCTCCCCAGGACGACTCCTCCTATTATACTCCTCTTCCCCCAGGACTGCTCCTCCTATTATCCTCCTTTCTCCCCAGGTCTACTCCTCCAACACACACACTGCACAAAACATACCTCCCCCCAAAACACACACCCCTGTTGTGAATGTCAGTTATGCTTTGGCTGCTTTGAGGCTCCCTCTTGTGGCCAGGAATGGTTTGGACAGAGACCAGGTGTGTTGAGCAATGGGCGTTTCCATTGCTAACTCTCTGCTTATTTAAACCCTGGTCTGATAGCAGGCTATGCCGGATGTCAGTTGTTCTTTGTTCACCAGCCTGCTTCATCCTGCTCCAGACCACATCTACCCCAGATAAGTGCTTGGCTCTTTATTTTTGTTTGGTTCCTTTTATTCTTATCTGAGTTTGTCACTTGCTGTGGTTGTTTTTAGTTTATTTGCATGCAGGGATCTTCCCTCTCAGTTGCTTAGCTGGAAAGCTCCCTGCAGCTATGTTTGGAGTATTGCTCCTATAAGTCCATGTGTTTGTTGCTTCTTGAATTTGTAATGGTTCCTGCTTTCTGTTCATTGGTATGACAAGAGCGCCTGGTATAGGATGGAGTTCAGATCTAGCGATCTGAGGGCTTTTTTGTACTATCAGGTTGTTGGATTTTTGCAGGGTTTTTCTCTGGCCACCATCAGTCCCTTTCCTGTCCTGTTCTATTTAGTGAGTAGGGCCTCATCTTTTGCTAATCCTATCATCTGTGTATTGTATTTTCCTATATCACCGCAGTCTTTGAATGTGGGGGGCTTGCTATTCTTTATCTATTTTCTGAGGCAGAGAGTTGTTCATCTTTCCTTCCTTTAGGATAGCTAGTTCTCCAGCTGGGTTCTCGGTGCACAGGATGTTAGTTCACCCCTCGGCTACTTCTAGTCGTGATGGTTAGTAAGGGGATGGCGACCAGATTAGTTGCCAATGCTCTTGTCACCTTTTACCAATGATTTATGGTTGTCTTCCATGGGTCCGGATCATAACACACCCCACACACACACACACCCCACACACAGCACCACACACAGCACCACACACACACACCCACACAAACCGCACAACACTCACAGCACCACATACACACAACACTGCAGACACACAGCGCTCCAGAAACAACGCAACACACAAACAACACCGCTCTCTCACACCGCCACACCCAGACAACACCCAGAACATTTTCAGCGCCCTACACAAACACTTGGTAACTACACACAACATCTATATATAAAAAAAAATCATACATTAACTACACAATAAATTCTAGAATACCCGATGCGTTAGAATCGGGCCACCTTCTAGTATTGTAATATTCCCCTACTGTGCCTTATAATTTCCCCCATGTTGCTGTGTAATGTACCTTATGCTGCAGTATAATATACCCCATTCTGCTGTATAATGTCTCCCATGTTCCTCTGTAATCTTTCCCAGGCTTCTGTGTAATTTTCCCATGCTGATGTATAATGTACCCAATACTTTTGTGTAATTTCCCCCATTCTGCTGTATAATATCCCCAATTTTGCAGTGAACTATCCCACATTCTGTTGTGTAATGTCCCCCCTACTGCTGTATAATGTCCTCCTTGCTACTGTGTAATATCTGCCATTCTGATGTATGACTCCCATGCTTTTGTGGAAAATCAACATTCTGCTGTGTAATATCGCCCATTCTACTTTGTAATATCCCCAATTCTGCTGTATAATGTCCCCCATGTTGCTATGTAATGTCCGCCATGTTACATTGTAATATACCCCTATTCTGCTGTATAATGTCACCTATGCTGCTGTGTAATATCCCCCATTCTGCTTTTTAATATCTCACATTGTGCTGTATAATGTCCCCCATGCTGCTGTGTAATTTCCTCCCATGCTGCTGTATAATGTAGTCAATACTAAGTTGTAATATCCCCCATTCTGCTGTGTAATGTCTCCCATGAGGCTCAAATGTGAGGTTTGTGGGGGAGGGGCAGGTAAAGGCTATAGTCTGGGGATTGCGGGTGAGGGGCAAGCATAGGATATAGTCGGGATTGTAAGGGAGGGGCAGGTAAAGTCTATAGTCTGGTGATTGTGGGGGAGGGACAGGCAGAGGCTAAAGACTAAGGATTAGGCGCCCTATTATTGTAGTCTAAGGATTAAGGGGCCTATGACTCTAGACAGTGGTTGGGGAGCTGGGGCTGTTAGTACAGTCTTAGAGTTAGGGGGTCTTTTGCTGTAGGAGGTGGGATTTAGGGGGCCTATTGCTGTAGGAATAGTATTTAGGGTCCTACTGCTGTAAGAGGGGGGTTTAAGGGGCCTATTGCTGTGGGGGGGGGTTTAGGGGGGCTATTGCTGTAGAGGAAGGTTTGGGGAGCCTATTGCTGTAGAAGGAGGCTTAGGGAACCTATTGGTGTAGATGGGGCGTTTAGCGTGCCTATTGCTGTTGAGGGGGGTTTAGGGGGCCTATTGCTGTAGATGGCAAGTTTAGGTAGCCTATTGCTGTAGAGGGGGGATAAGGGAGCTTATTGCTGTAGAGGAGGGTTTAGGGGGCCTATTGCTGTAGATGGTGGGTTTAGGGAGGCTTACAGAGTGAAAGATAGTGCAAAGGATAAAATCGATGGGGAAAAGTGTAAGGACTCAGTATGTTGGGGTTCTCAGTATGGAGAGGGGTAGATGTAGAAACTTGGTACTCAAGATCAATGTGAACAGTAGTTTTTATTGTGAAGAACTTGTAGGACCAGCACAAGTACAGATGTTTCGGTCAAAAGACCTTAATCAGTGCGTGCAGAGGGTCCTCAAAGTATAGTAGCGTGGCGAGCGGCGTAGCCCAATATGACTTGGTGTCCATCGCTATCTATGTGGCAATGATGTGCTTGTGCTGGTCCTACAAGTTCTTTATAATAAAAACCACTATTCACGTTGATCTTGAGTGCCAAGTTTCTCCAACTATTTGATACGGTTTGGGTCCCTACTTGTGCACCACCCCAGAAGTGACATGTGTATCAATGCATTAAGTATAGAAAGGGGGAAGGATTGGGAGTTCATTATCGAAAAGGAGCTAGCATAGGGATTCAATATGAACAGGCGCAGTGTGAGGTCTCAGTATGGAAACGGGGCAGCATGGGTGGGCTTAGTATGGAGTGGAGCAATTTACGGGACTCAGTATGAGACGTGAGGTAGTGTAGGCGTGCTCAGCATTAGGGCTCTTTTCCACTACGTCGCTAGTAATCCAAAAGGAATGTTCAGTCCATTTCATCTCCTTAAGATTCTGTAGGAGGCTTTTGGTGTACTTTATGTAAACGACGGTGCGTTTCATGAGCGGTTGTAAATGATTGTCTAAACAATCTGAAAGGTGGCTGGTTAGCGATCCCGTGCTAGCAACAATGGGTCTTAACGGAGGGGGGAAGGTGTCCTTGTGTACTTTGGGTAGACTCTGAAAGATGGAGCAAATAGGAGTATCCACCATGAGGTATTCCTAGGTTTTCTTGTTTAGAATCCCCCAATCTTAACTTTGTTGTAGAATATTCTGTAATTTGGTAGAAAAAATATTTGTTGGGCCTTCGTTCAAACGCCTTTAGGTAGAGTGATCATTTAGTATGGTGGTTATTTCTCTTTCATAAAGAGTTTTATCTAAAATGACCACTGATCCCCCTGACCAGCAGACCACGAGCACCCCTCAGATTTTGTGGCATAGGAAGAAAGGTGAGCTGAACAATAATTTTTTAGGGGAAAAAATGACCGGAGTGCTTCTTTAAAGGGAACCTGTCACCAGATTTGGTGACTATAAGCTGCGGCCACCACTAGTGGGCTCTTATGTACAGCATTCTAACATGCTGTAGATAAGAGCCCAGGCCACTGTGTAGAACATAATCACCTTATAAGAATTTGAATTAACATAGAAGGAAAAGTGCACAGCACTGATTACCCTTTCAAGAGGTAGTGAGATGATCTCGTTTCACCACTAAGCAGTGTGGTTGTTGCTTTGTGACATCGGGCACAATCCTGAAAAAATTCCTGGTATGATGGAAGCTGCTGTCTCAACCGTGGTGCTATTGCCCAGACGAAGCCATCAATTCATAGAAAATAAAGGAGCGGGCAGCACTCTGCAGGTAGCTTCAGACAGCTTTATTTTTCGATGCTGACAGGTGTAACAGACATGAGGGAGTGGAGGGAGGGGAGCATGAGGACGACGGTACCGTTTCGCACCTCTAGGGGCGCTTTCACGGGTCCATACATGCTGTAGATAAGAGCCCAGGCCACTGTGTAGAACATAATCACCTTATAATACTCACCTAAAGGGCAATGCGGTGCAGACTGGTCGGATGGGTGTCTCCATTCTCCAATGGCGGCGCCTCTTCTTTTGGCCATCTTTGTCCTCCTTCTTCTGAATCCTGGGTGCATGATGCATTCTACGTCATCCACAGTAGCCGGCATTGAGGTCCTGCGCAAGCGCACTACAATACTTTGATCTGCCCTTCTCAGGGCAGATCAAAGTGCTCCTCAAAAAGTATCTAAACTTTTGGGAGAATTTTTTGTTTTATGCCCAATAATTCTGAGCAGATTGGTGAGGAATCTGTTCTTGAAACTCCCAAAAATAGCTGAAAAGCTCTTTTAGAAGAGCACACACAGCACAGAGCAGATGCTGTAGAAAGTAATCCTGTCCCTTGAGCCGTGCACTTCTAAGGAGTCTGTTGAGCAATTTACGGGAGTCTCAGGACCCAGACCCACATAAATGTGCTCAGAATTAATGCACCTAAAACATAGAAGATATCTCCCAAAAATTAAGGTATTTTTTAAATGTTTCACAGTACTATGGTTCCTGTATTGTCCGCAGTCTGATGATGGCTGGTAACAAATCCTGCTATCTCCTTATTATTGTTACATACATACTAGGAGCTGCAGTTTCATGCCAGACAATTTTATGTTGGGTTAGCTTTAGTTCTGGTGACGTAGTAGTGATTTGAGCTTGATTTTGGTAATGTAGTGATGTACAAATGATGGTTCTGGTGATGTAGTAGTGATTTCAGCTTGGTTCTGATTATGCATTCATATACCAATGGCGGTTCTGGTAATGTAGCAGTGTGCAGATGGTGGTTCTGGTGATGTAGCAGTGTGCAGATGGTGGTTCTCGTGATGTAGTAGTGATTTGAGGTTGGTTCTGGAGATGTTGTCATGTACAAATGGTGGTTCTGATAATGTTATCATTATTTGAGGTTGGTTCTGGTGATGTATTTGTGTAGATGTAGCAATATTTAATTTATTAGATTTAATAGTAGATCATTATATCTCCCATACAGTATAGATAGGTGTCCCATCATGCGGCTGGCAGTTATCCTTCCTAACTCTCCTATACACTATACACAGGTGTCCCATCATGCGGCTGGCAGCTGTCTCCCTGATTCTCGCATACACAGGAGCGTTCACTTTTGTTGAGTGGTCGTGTTCTCTATGAGACAGACACCACTACACATCTCTACTACTATCTGAAGGGAATGTGAACGGTTTGGGTGTGTGCACACCATGGCCTTTACACATCTGTGAATCTATTGAGTTTTTCAGGAGGAGGACAGGTTAGGAAACACTGGCATCTTTTTTAAATTGAAATTGTTTTAAATACTAGTCAGCGACTTCTTGGTGGCAACCCCCTTTCTTCTTTCCCCCTTCCCCCCTTCTTTTCCTTTTCTCCCTTTTCTTCCCTTATTTTTTCCTCTTTCCTTCCTTTCTCAATTTTCAATTCCCTTATTCCCCTTAACCATTTATACGGCTGTATATATCCTCACCACTTCTTCACATTCACATTGCGACACCCTCCCATCTCTTTCACTCCCCCGTAGGTAATATGTGTTTTGTTTTTTTTTGACGCCTGATGCCATGTCATGATGTAATTGTAAATAATTTTCTGTTTTCTCTTTATTTTGTATCATGCATGCCCCAATACTTTTCTGTGCCTGACGAAGGCTCTTGTATGAGCCGACACGTTGGACAGTAACGTTTAATTGTGAAAATAAAAATCATTCAAGCATACCATACCTGGACTGTTCAACTCTTCTTGTACTGTGTGCCGGGGTCCTCCTTCACATAGGTTAGGAAACACTGGCATCTTTTTTAAATTTAAATTGTTTTAAGTACCAGTCAGCGACTTCTTGGTGGCAACAGCATGAAAAATGGTTAAAATACCTGTTTTAACCACTTAGTGTCTTTGAAAACCTGAAGCTGTTAAAATAAGCAATATAAAACTGAACGTATGCGCAGCAAGTGCAGATCTTCATTCCTATGGCGTTTAGCACTTTTTCAAGTGTGTTACAGAGTAGTGTCTTAAATAATGTCGCGTGCACAAAATCATAATTTTACGTTGTCAGTAAAGGGTGCGACCACATAAAGTGTCTAGGGCAGCATGACGGCCAAATACAGCCCGGCCCATGCTACTGTGTAATATCCCCCATTTTGCTGTAAAATGTCTCCAATTTTGCTGAATAATATCTCCCATGCCACTGTGTAATATCCCCCATTCTGCTTTGTAATGTCCCCCATGTTGCTGTGTATTTTCTACCATGCTATAGTGTAATATCCTTCTATTCTGCTGTATAATGTCCCCCATGTTGCTGTGTAATGTCCCCTATGCTGCTGTGTAATATACCCCCATTCTGCTGTATAATGTCTCCCATTCTCTTCTGTCATGTTCCCTATGCTAATGTGTAATGTACCCAATGCTGCTGTATAATGTACCCAATGCTGCTGTGTAATTCACCCCAATATACCCCATTCTACTGTATATCTTCCATGCTGCAGTGTACTATCCCCCATTCTGCTGTGTAGTGTCCCCCCTACTGCTGTGTAATGTTCTCCATGCTACTGTGTAATATCTCCCACTCTGCTGTATGTCTCCCATGCTGCTGTGTATAAACTCCATTTAGCTGTGGAGGCTATTGTGCTGTATAATATTCCACTGGTTCCTGTGTAATGCTCCAAAAGCTGCTGTGTAATATTCCCTTTGCTGATGTATAATGTCTCCCATGTAGCTGTGTAATGTCCCCCATGCTGTTGCGTAATGTTCCCCATGCTGCAGTGTAATCTGCCCTATGCGGCTGTGTAATATACCCCCATTCTGCTTTATAATGTCTCCCATGCTCTTCTGTCATGTTCTCTATGCTGCTGTGTAATGTACCCCATGCTGCTGTGTAATGTCCCTTATGCTACTTTTTAATATGTCTCATTCTGCTTTACAATATCCCCCATTCTGCTGTATAACGTCCTCCATGCTACTTTTTATTATCCGCCATTCTGCAGCATACCTTCCATCTTTCTGTGTAATAGCCACATTCTGCTGTGTAATGTCTCTCATGCTCTTGTGTAATATCCCCCATGCTGCTGTGTAACATCCCACATTCTGCTTTGTAACATCCCCCATTTTGCTGTATAATGTCCCCCATGTTGCTCTGTAATGTTCCCCATGTTACTGTGTAATATACCCCAAATATGTTGTATAATGTCCCCCATGTTGCTCTGTAGCGTCCCCCGTGCTGCTTTGTAATATCACCATTCTGCTGTATAATGCCCCTCATGCTGCTGTGTAATATCCCCCATTCAACTGTATAATGTTCCCCATGTAGCTATGTAATATCAACCCGTTCTGCTGTATAATGTCCTCTATTCTACTGAGTATTATCTGCCATTCTACAGCATGCCTCCCATCTTTCTGTGTAATATCCACATTCTGCTGTATAATGTTTCCCATGCGCTTATGTTATATTCCCCATGCTGCTGTCTAATATCCCCATTCCGCTGCATAATGTCACCCATGTGGCAGTATAATATCTCCCATTCTGCTTTTTAATGTCCACCATGCTGCCGTGTAATTTCTCCTCTTGCTGCTGTATAATATACCCAATGCTGCTGTGTAATTTCCCCCATTCTGCTGTATAGTATTCCCATTGGTGCAGTGTACTTTTTTCCATTTTGCTGTGTAATGTCTCCCCTGCTGCTGTATAATTTCCTCTCTGTTTTTTGTAATATATGCCATTCTGCTGTATGTCTCCTATGCTGGAGTGTAATATCCCCCATTCTAATGTATAATGTCTCCCATTTTGCTCTGTAATATACCCCATTCTGCTGTATAATATACCCCATAGTGCAGTGTATTCTTTTCCATTTTGCTGTGTAATGTCTCCCTCTGCTGCTGTATAATGTCCTCCAAGGTATTTTGTCATATCTGCCATTTTGCTGTATGTCTTCCATGCTGCTGTGTAATATCCCCATGCTACCATGTAATATCTTCCATTATGCTGTGTAAATTCCCCCGTGCTGCTATGTAATATCCCTCATGCTGATGTGTAATATCCCCCATTCTGCTTGGTAATATCCCCTATTCTGCTGTATAATTTCCCCCATGTTGCTTTGTAATGTTCCCCATTATATGTGTATTGTGTATATTGTCCCTATGCTGCTGTGTAATTTACCTCATGCTGCTATATAATCTACCCAATGCTGCTGCATAATATCCCCCATTTTGCTGTGTAATATCCCCCTTGGTGCTGTGTATTATCCCCTTTCT